>NC_081185.1:84487657-84827351 GCF_029867415.1 Vicia villosa
GCACATGACCTATAATTTCACTTTATGAGGCCAACTTTGAACAAGCATAACTCCTAGCTCAAATTGAATTTTGAGAAGGTTGAACACAATTTGGAAAGCCCTAAACATCTACTTTAAATCATTAGTTTATGTCTTCTTCAGATTCCTTTGGGAAATTTGTGAAAAATGAGGCCAAAGTTGGAAGAAAACTAGGTTAAAACACTTAGAAAAATTTCTAAGTGTTTATGACCTAAACTTCAAAATTTCCAAAACTTCATAAATGGTTGATCTTTTGAAAAAAGTTCCCTTGTAAGATGTTGTTTTATTTTGCAAGATCTACAACTTTCATGTTGGAAGTTTTTTGAGTTGTGTAGGTGAAATTTTGAGATCTCACCATGCCTTTAAAAACCCTAATTCCCGACTTTTCGCTCCTTGATGAATTTCTTTGAATTTCTTTGGCCAAATGACTTTGATATCCATATATTGATGATATTGATCTTTGAAAGTCATTTTTTGACCAAAAACCTTAAAAGTCAATGATGATCCTTCACAGTTGACTTTTTCCTGACAAAGTGAATTTTTGGGCTTTTGTGTAGAAATAAGATCTTCTCCCCAAATGGATGATATAAATGGATTATATGGAGGTAGTAGAGATCCTTGAATCATGTCTTGAGTTTTGGATTCATGCCCTGATCAGAAGTCAACTATCTTGGTGAATTAGGTCAAAACCCTAATTTGTCGACCATGTGAAAGTAATGACTGTAGACTTTGAATTGAAGTGTGATGTCCAGTAGACCTTGTAATATGAGTTATTTGAAGATGATTGATGTCTTTGAATGACCCTCTGAGGTTTCTTAGGGTTTCCCAAATGTGATCCCTGATTTTAGTCCTTGATAGGCTCAAAACCCTAGTCTGGTGACCTGAGTAAACCTGTACTCATATGACTGGATGTCTAATCAATCATAGATGAGAAAAATGAAGTCTTTGAGCCCCATGATTGTATTAGAGATTAGTCTTTGTTATTGATTGATCCTTTGCCTGAGCTTTCTTGTCTTTGAGCATCCTCGATTAGGTACCAGATGGAGAAATGACTGCTCTGGGTACTTGTCTTGACCTGATGAAAAATCCTGAAGATATGTCATCTCAGGGGGGTCAAAAATTAGGGTATGACACATATATGTCGAGGATCTTGATCCTTAAGTCAATGGCTTCTTCGAGACCCATGATACAAGCTTCATATTCTGCGATGTTGTTGGTGCAATCAAATAGTAATCTGGCGGAGAACGGGATATGAGTACCCTTGGGAGTGATGATGATTGCCCCAATTCCATTGCCAAAAGCGTTTACTGCTCCATCAAAAATTAGGCCCCATCTTGATCCAGAATCAGGACCTTCTTCAGATAACGGTTCGTCACAATCTTTCATCTTCAAGTACAAGACATCTTCATCAGGAAAGTCAAACTTGAGAGATTGATATTCATTAATTGGTTGATGTGCCAAGTGATCGGCGAGAATGCTTCCTTTGACCGCTTTTTGGGCACGGTACTCAATGTCATACTCAGATAACAGCATTTGCCATCGGGCAATCCTTCCTGTTAAGGCAGGCTTTTCAAAGACATACTTGATCGGATCCATTTTGGAGATTAACCAAGTAGTATTGTTGATCATGTATTGGCGGAGACGTTTTGAAACCCAAGCCAAAGCACAACATGTTTTTTCGAGCATGGAGTAACGAGACTCACAGTCTGTGAATTTCTTACTCAAGTAATAGATGGCATGCTCCTTCTTACCGGTTTCATCTTGTTGTCCAAGCATACAACCCATGGATTCTTCTAACACAGTAAGGTACATGATTAGTGGTCTTCCTTCAACTGGAGGAATCAATATTGGTGGTTCTAACAGGTATTCCTTGATACTGTCGAACGCTTTCTGGCAATCTTCAGTCCATATAACCCCTTGATCTTTGCGGAGAAGCTTGAAAATTGGCCCACAAGTAGCAGTCATTTGAGAGATGAATTTGGAGATATAGTTCAATCGTCCAAGAAATCCTCTTACTTGTTTTTCAGTCTTTGGTGCAGGCATCTCTTGAATAGCTCTGACTTTGTTGGGATCTACTTCGATACCTCTTTGGCTGACAATGAAACCCAAGAGTTTTCCAGATCTAACCCCAAAAGTACATTTGTTAGGATTCAAGCGAAGCTGATATTTCCTTAATCGTTGAAACAACTTCAAAAGTTATTCAATATGTTCTTCTTCTGTGCTGGACTTGGCTATCATGTCGTCCACATAAACTTCAATTTCTTTATGCATCATGTCATGAAAGAGAGTAGTCATTGTCCTTTGGTAAGTTGCGCCTGCATTCTTCAATCCAAACGGCATCACTTTGTAGCAAAAGGTACCCCATGGGGTGATGAAAGATGTCTTCTCCATGTCTTCGGGAGCCATCTTGATCTGATTATAACCGGAGAACCCGTCCATAAATGAAAAGACGTTGAACTTAGCGGTGTTATCAACCAGCATGTCAATATGAGGTAATGGAAAGTCATCTTTTGGACTGGCTTTGTTCAAGTCACGGTAGTCAACACACATTCTAACTTTGCCATCTTTCTTTGGAACTGGCACTATGTTGGCCAACCATTGAGGATACTCGGAGGTGACTAGAAAACCTGCGTCGAGCTGTTTCTGAACTTCCACTTTGATCTTGTTAGCCATATCAGGGTGAGTCCTTCGCAATTTCTGCTTAACCGGCGGACATTCTGGCTTCAATGGTAAGTAATGCTGAACAATATTGGTATCCAACCCAGGCATGTCTTGGTAGGACCAGGAAAACACGTCAACATATTCTTTGAGAAGGTCTGTCAACTTACTCTTGATATCAGCATCAAGCAGCGATCCAATGGTCACTTCTTTTTTGTCTTCTTCAGAACCCAAGTTGATCTTTTCTAGAGGCTCTTTGTGAGGCAGAATGGCTCTTTCCTCGTGCTTAAGTAATCGAGAGATCTCGTCCGGGATCTCTTCTTCTTCCTCTTCTTCGGCTTCGAACACAGGAAACTCAAAGTTGGGAGAGGGCATAGGGTTATTGCATTCAATGGGTTTATCAATAGTAAATCTGCACATATGATTTATATTTATTTCAGAAAATTTATGAATGCAAGAGTGTATGCAGATTTTTTTTTGAAAAGTTTTTTTTTTGGTTTTGGTTTTTTTTTTTTGGTTTTTTAGGATTACCATTTCCAAAAAAAAAAAGCAAAAATAAAACATATAATGTAGGGAATTCAAAATGACACTTTATTTATGATTCATCTTTGAAACAAAGCCCTAAACACAAACTCATTTGTCTTGGGCAGGACAAAGAGGGAAACTTTTAAAACAAAGCCCTATACACAAAGTTATTTGGGCGGAACATTTAAAAGCGAAGCCCTATAAAACATCTCTCTGCTTTGGGCAAGGCAGGAGGTCCAAATAACAGCGAGGTGATTACTTTGAGCGGCGAACAACATTCGGAACGTTGACAGCTTTCCAGTAGCAACGAACTCCTCTGTGTATTATGTACTCAGGAAAATTCTCCTCAGAATTATCTTCAGTATTGACATTGACCGCTGGTCGAGCAGGATTTGAAGGTCCTGGTTTGTCAACCTTGTTCTTTGTAGAGTTGAAACGGTCTTCTTCTACTTCTTGAAGAGCATAAGACGAATCACAATCTTCAGAATTTTCAGGATGTAATTCCCAGTCTTCAGGATGAAGAGACTCATTGTCAGAGACACTTTCTGAGTCAACTGCGGGGCCATCTTCCCCTTCATCTTCAAAAATGGCATTTACGTGATAATAACCATCTTCGGGATTATGAATCTTGGCAGAAGCATTGAAGTCAGTAATTTCAGGCTGCTGAGAAAATTGACAGGGCTGATAAGCCTCTTCTGGTTGACTGTTATATTCAAAGGGATCTCCCCATCCAGTTGGTTGGATGTCTTCAATCGCAATCTTTGAACTTTCAGGTGCAGTGTATTTCACCATATAATCAAATTTTCCACTTGGTTATCCCAAGGTGTCTCAAATTTCTGCAGGAACAGGCTCAGTTTCTTTGCCTTTGGATTTCTCTGAAGGAGGATATGGTTCTTCCTGAGATATGTATCCCGAGTCATTGAGATAACTGTCATACCCCAATTTTTGACCTAAGATACCACCTCATATCATTTGCATATGCATCATTTGCATCTCTAACAAATTGCATAGCTTGTGTTTGCTACTTGTGACTCAGCAGGATTTAATCAGGAAATCACTCATCAGTACAAGTAACAATCAATTAGGGTTTTGTTCTCCCTTCATCTCAAAAGAACTATCTTCATCAACAATCAATATTTGGTCCTCAGAGATTCACCTCAACAAGCTCAAAGACTCTGAATCGACTGAATTAGGGTTTTGACTGAAGACAGCACACTCCTGACTTTTGCTCAGAATTTGACCTAATGGCTTGGGACATGATATCAAGACCTCAAGTGCATCATTTTGACCTAATCCATTGGCTCATAACATCTCCTACACAAAGATTGATCAGACAAATCCTCAGATCAGGGTTTTGAACTATCAGGGACTGAAATCAGGGATCACATTTGGGAAACCCTAAAAACCCCCAGGAAGTCAATCAAAGGTTTCAATCATCTTCAAATAATCCCTATGACAATATCCAATGGAAATTACATCTCAATTCAAGACCTACAGTCATCAATTTCATCAGGTCGACAATTAGGGTTTTTTGACCTAATTCACTAAACAACTGACTTTTTAATCAGGACATGGTGCCACAACTCAAACCATGGCTCAATATCCTCTAATGCCTCAATGTGATCCATTCATACCATTCATTTGATGAGGATAGCCTGTTTCATTTGAAATCTCCAGAAACGCGATTCGTCTGAAAAAGTCAACTGTACAAGATCACCATTGACTTTTGGGGAATTTTGGTCAACCATGACTTTTGAAGTTTTGAATCATCAATATATGATATATGAAGTCATTTGATCAAGAAAAATCAAGAAAATCAATCAAGAATCAAAAAGTCAAAGTTTGACTTTCATACTTAGAAAATTTTTCTAAGTGTTTTTTCATGGTTTTTTCCAAACTTTGAAAGGGAATTTCTCAAAATTTCACCTACAAACTGAAAAAAACTTCCAACATGAAAGTTGTAGATTTTGATCCAATAAACAACTTTGACACATATAAATTTTTTCCATAAGATCAACCATTTAAGAGATATGGTGCTTCAAAGTTGGTACTTTTTGAAAGTTTCACTTAAAACTTCATTTTTCTCAAAGTTCATGGATCTTTTTCACCCACTTCCTTAAGGATCTTGAAGAAACTTCCAACTAGGGTTTTGAAGTATGTAATATGAGCTTTCCAAAATGTCCAAGAGCATGAAAAAATATGGAGTGTAGCTATGGTTTTGAATTTTGCCATTAGTAAACTTTTCACTTGAAATTTCAAGTCATTTTGCCAAAGTTTTGAACCAAATTGCCAAATGATCCAAATAATGATGCATAGATGCAATGATTGAAGATATTTTCTGATTTAAAGATCAGAATGGAAGAGGATAGGAAGCTTGGAATTTAACCATGGTTTAGTCACTTTTAACCATTTGCATTTAATGTAAAAGATTCCATTTTATCTCTTAAGCCAAATCATCATTCTTGATCAACTTGCAAAAGCTTGGAGTTCAGAATCCTTGGCCTATAAATAGAGGTCCAAACTCCATTCAAAAACACACCAAAACCTCACAATTATAGGTTTTCTCTCTTCTTTCTTGAATTGCAAGTTTCATAGTTTTCAAAGAGGTAGAAAACTCAACCTCCAAACCCTTTGAGTTATGGCCAAAGTGATGGTTCTAACATCTCATAAACATCAAATATGATGTGTTTGATCCATCCATACACCCCAAATCACCCTAAATCTCAGAATCACTCTTCAACCACCATATTTGCATAAAATGAGCCTTAACATATCAATTCTCATACCAGGCCATATCTGTCCAATCTAACCATCCAAACACACTCCATATACTTCATATGAACTGTTCCAACCATTATCCATGATCTGAAACACCTCCATCATCAGATTCGATTCTCACTCCAAGCAACTGCAGTTCAGGTTCCATGGCCTTGCTCAAGTGAATTCAAACTGTTCCAAGCATTCAAACATGTTCCATAGGGTCCATTGATGCTGTCCAGATCAAGAAACAACATCTGTAACACCTCCAGGCACGATTTCAATTTCCAGTTTGGCCGTTTTTGAGGTAAGTGCTCATGAACTTCAAACTCTATCATACATGCATCATAAATGAAATATGAGCATACCATCTTGTTTCTGCACCTATGAGGATCATTAACCCTCAATCAATTGCATCATATCATGATCATACACGATTTCACATTGAATTTCAGTTTTAGGGTTCTTCGTGTTCATCACAAAATTGACCCCTTTAGAGTAAAAATAAATGAATTATAAGACCACCATCATGTTCCTCGTGAAAAACCGAGTGAGATGGACCCTTGGATTGATCAAAACAACACAGTTTTGAAGAATTTTGAAAATCAGTTAGGGTTGTGTTCTTGGCGCGTTTTTTTGGTTCAGAAAATTCAAATTGTTGTTTTAAAATATATTGAACTGGAAGCGTATGTTTAACAAGCCACAAGCGTGGCTCAGTTGGTCCAGGTTTTGGCATGTGAGAGAGAGGGCGTGGGTTCAAGCCCTATTGGAGACAAAACCATTTTTTTTGCAACCTATTTTCTTTCATTTTTTAACAAACTTTAACCACTCATTTAACCAATCAAAATTCATTATTTTCACTTCATTTTTTTTACACTCTTTATTCAATATACATATTTTGACAATGTTAAAAAAAAATCATCAAAAAATATTTATTTGATACATTTTTAATTGGTTTTAAAATGACTTGTTTTTAAGTAATTTTAATACTTTTAAATATTGTTTTTTCATTTGATTTTCAAATTTAATCACTTGTAAATATTTTTTGAAGCAAGCCCTAATCATCTAAGTGTTAATTGAAGACAATCTTCTTGTTTATCTTGATTAAATTGATTTCTTCCAAAATTCAAATTGTTTAAAAACGAGCGATCACGATTCTTTTCAAAAACGGTAAACCATTTCTTTGTGATTTTCAAAGGAAACTATTGATTAAATCTTTTTAATTGATCAATTGATTTTCAAAACGATGTGGGGCCTCTCGAATATTAGAGAGTATAAGTCCCTTTCGTCTTTCTTTGTACAGTTTTTGTTTTAACAGAAAAACTTTTTCCAAATAAACTTCCAAACAGTTTTTTTTAACAAACAAATCTTTCAACTCTTTTTTAAACCATCCACCATGTTTTATGAAAATAAAACATGGGCCTCTCGAATATTAGAGAGTATAAGTCCCTTTCCTTTTCTTTGTACAGTTTTTCTTTGTACAGAAAACTCTTTCAAAACAAATCTTCAAACCGTTTTTTTAAAAACAACGCGTCTGTAAATAAACAGTCAACCATGTTTTGTAAATAAACACGGGCCTCCACGTAGGTATAAGTCCCAAGCCCTTTTGTACATACCCATTCCAGTACATGAAATTAGGTATTTCATTGTACGCCTTTTGTACATATCTCGATCAGTTTGATTTTTAACTTTAATAACAAACCGAAAACGAAGGTTTCTTTAAATCTTCCCAAAAATATACCATGGGCCTCCATGTAGGTATAAGTCCCAAGCCCCTTTGTAAATACCTGTTTACATAGCTTTGAATAAATTCAAGTGGACCTCTCCCCGAGTGTGAGTCCCGAGCCCTGTGTATACAAATGGATCATGCTTACAGGTATATTTCCTTCATAAACTCCATTATATACACACACTCTGTCATATATGTATAACTGTTCATATTTGTTCATGTACTTGTTCATGTTTGTTCGTACTTGTTCATATGTGTGTTTGTGTTATATATGCTTATTCAACTTAGTACAACACTAGGTTCCCCATAGCCTCCTATTGGGCTTCGTGCAAAGAATCTCCACTAGTTTAGGTTAGGACATAGAGTATGGTTTCCCGGTGAAATCGCTCTAAGAGCTCAAACCAACTATACCATGCCTCCCCTTGGGCTTTGTACAAACGAGTGACCCTCCCATAGCCTCCTCTTGGGCTTACAATGCAAGGACCCTGGATTGTCCCTCCCATAGCCTCCTCTTGGGCTTACAATGCAAGGACCCTCGGATAGCCTCCTCTTGGGCTTCGTACAAGGACCCACGGGCTTCTTATAAGCATCCCCAATATCCAAATCAAACACCCTAGGAGATTAGACATTTTTCATCTCTATACTAGGAGTATCTCTTATATATCATCACAAACAATCAATCAATCAAACTTTTTTGCCACAAGGCTGGCTAATCAATCAAATTTCTTTTTTGCCACAAGGCTGGCTAATCAATCAAACTGTTTTACCACCGTACTGGATGATTAATCAAAGTTTTTGTCACAAGGCTGACTTCATTGAAACTTTTGCCACAAGGCTGGCTGATTAATCAAAGTTTTTGTCACAAGGCTGACTTCATTGAAACTTTTGCCACAAGGCTGGTTAAACAAAAACATCTTTATCATTCTAAGCACCCTAAGTGGCATGGCCCCGGGCTTATAATGAAAAGATTTTCAAACAAAATTAAATAGATGTATGTGATGATATAGATTAGATACATCTAGCATTTAGACGACATTTGTCTATTTTTCTTTGCTTCCACTAGCATAAGTGGGAACTACGATTGCTCTGACTTTCTCAACATCCCTTTGAGAATACGTAGGCACAAGGTCGATCCTTGGCGAGCAAAACAAAACAAAAAAACCATTCAAACCTTAGCACCCGTAGACCCCGAGCTACAGATGCTCTGATTCCCTCTAGGGGATATGTATGCAGAGGATCGCGATGATCTTTGCGAGCATAATCAAACAAACACCTTAGGTCCCACCTATTTCACAAGAACCTCCACCACAACAAGAATGGAATAAACAAAACAAAGAAACCTATAGAGTACTATAGATACGTTGGGTGCTAATACCTTCCCTTCGTATAACCAACCCTCTTACCCAAGATCTCCCCCCACTTTTAGGTTATTGCAGCTTTTTTCCTTTTCCTCCTTTGGAAATAATAAAAAGTTTGGTCGGTACAAAAGAAAAATCATTTTTTTTGAGCACTCGAGCCCAAAGAAGGCATCAGGTGTCTCATCCAAAAAAAAGAGGAACAAAAACGGTTTTTCGCCCGCGACAGAAAAATGGCGACTTCACTGGGGAACCATCTTTTTATTGTTTCCAAAGAAAGGGTTATTTCTATTTGTTTTGTTTTTATTCTTGTTACATGTGTGGTTCCTTGGTTCTGTCACTGGTGTGATTCTGTTACAAGTGATACATTATGGACAAATCCTAACCCGGATTAAGTACACATAAGAATTAGGTGGAGGGTATAGTCATGTATGGCATACAAGGAGTTAGTCCTTAAAAAGTCAGCATGAGAATCCTTCCGCTCAGTGGAGGTTCCTTGTTGGTAGTATATGTTTAGCAAGTTCAGTTGCGAAGACATTATTGCTTTCATTGAATTGTAGAAGCTGAGTTGGCTGTAGAACCCCAACCCATCCTGGCCTTATTAGGACGTGGTGCAGAAACGATCCAGGTGAAGACTTGGATAGTTGTCATGCGGAGAACCACACTCAGACGAGTTTTTCTTGAGAATATTTCTAGCTCACAAGTTCAGTTGTGCAAGCCGGTAATATCCGAAAGAAGAATGTAGACTCTGACGTATCAGTAGAACATGTTTTGCAGGTGATAAACCCTAGTACTATCCCATGTTTGGTTCTCTGACCTCATGCTCGTGACGCTGGACCTTTGAACCTATGTGTACTATGTTTGAATTACCATGTTTGTAGTACCATGTTTGCGTTACCATGTTTGAACTACCATGTTTGCTTTACCATGTTTGAATATGTGGCATCCACGCATCCATGCATTCATACATTCATTAAAAAACCCATCTTTTTCCATAAAAAAACATGATTTTTTCCAAAAAATTTTAGAGAGTTTTCTTTGCAAACATTATAGGATTAAGTTATGGAGTGGGTAAAAAGGCATACCAAAAAGTATGATTTCAAAATGCCTAATGTGGAAAGGCTGAAAGAGTTAGCATCTTCTGTACAAAATCCTTCTGATTTTAGGAAAAGCCATGGAAAGCTTTTGCCTATCTTGAACACTCATGTTGATGAAGGACTTCTCAAAACTCTGGTTCAGTTTTATGATCCCGTCTACCGGTGTTTTACCTTTCCAGACTATCAGTTGGTACCAACCTTGGAAGAATACGCCGATCTTTTGGGTATTCCTGTGTCTGACAAAATACCTTTCAATGGTTTGGAAGCCATTCCTAAGTCACCAGTCATTGCAGCAAGTATCCACTTGAAGAAATCTGAAATAGAAAGTAATTGGACTACCAAAGGAAATTTTCCGGGTTTGACTTCGCAGTTTCTAATAAAGAAAGCCTTTGATTTCATTGACACTGGTAGCATGATAGCTTTTGAAGCTGTATTAGCCTTGCTCATTTATGGGTTGGTTCTGTTTCCCAACGTCAATGACTTTGTTGATATCAATGCCATAAAGATCTTTCTGATTGGAAATCCTGTTCCGACTTTGCTTGGTGACCTGTATTTCTCTGTTCATCATAGGAATCGCCAAGGCGGTGGAATCATTGTATGTTGTGCACCTCTTTTGTACAAATGGATTGTTTCACACTTACCTAAGTCCCCTATTTTCACGGAAAACCGAGAAGGTTTACGTTGGCCTCGAAGACTTATGTCTCTTGCTAATAATGATATTCATTGGTATACCTTGGCTCGCTGTGGGACAGAAACCATTGATAGTTGTGGGGAGTTCGCCAACGTACCTCTCATTGGCACACAAGGAGGAATTAACTACAATCCGGTCCTAGCCCGACGACAACTCGGGTATGCAAATTCAGCTAAACCCATTGGTCTCGCAGTGGAATGCTACTTTTACCGAGAAGGGGAGGATCTTCAAAGGTTGAAGACAAGAATGGTGAGAGCTTGGTACGACGTCCGAAGAAAAGAAAAAGGTGGGGAAAGAAATTGCATTGCTACAAACGCCTATACCTGCTGGGTAAAGAAAAGAGCAAAGGAGTTTCAAATGCCTTATGATTATGAAAAACCCATGTTCCCTTTGGTGTCTCAACTACCCAACATTCCCATTGACACTACGGAAGAATACCAAGAGATTTTAGCCAAGATGAGGTTAGAAAAAGACGCTTGGGAAGAAAAGTTTCGTAAAACTGATGAGGAAAATAGAAAGTTGAAGAAAAGAGTGAAAGATCACGAAGAAACTCTCTATTATCAAGATGGATGGCTCATGAACAAAGATGAGAAGATTCGTCGGAAAGATGCCGCAATCAGAAGATACATCAAAGAAAGCAAGAAGAATCTTGAAGCCTCGACAAGCAACGCTCCGACTCCTGATGATTGGAAGAATGTTGTCGACAAACTGAGAGCTGAAAAGGCCGAGTTGAAAGCTTACTATGGGAAAGAAATCATGAAGCTCAAGCTGCACAATGCATTTGGTTCTTCATCTGATGAAGATGCTTAGGATTTGTTTAGCTTTTTTTATTTATCATTTGCTTTTGTAAGGAGCTACGCTCCAATGTTGTAACATTTCCCATTATCGCAATAAAAAAAAACAAAATGAAAAAAAATGTTGTAACATTTCCCATTATTGTTGTAATAAAAATAAAAAAATATATGATGAATAAAAGATTTGTTTATGTTCAAATGTTTGCAAGGAAATAATCTTAAAAATATTTGGAAAAATCATAAATTTCTTTTTGCATACATCATTTTGCATATCGAGTCTGTTGTATAGAGTCTCATCTTTTGGATCTTTCTCCATTAGATCGTCAAGCTGTCGCGTCTCAAAGTTTCTCGACCGCGCTCGCAATCAGATCACAGATACAATACTCGTTCGAACAGAAGAAGAGTAATGGAACACTCTGAACAAGAGAATATTGAGCTCCGTGGTACGGTGACCACCCTTCAGGAAAAGTTGGAAAGTCTCAACTACTCTGGTTGACTCTTTAATGGCCGCACAGAATCAGCCGCCGCCACCCAACAGTCAAGCAGCGGTAACATCTGAAGTCACTACTCCAGTTTCTACAGTTGCGTTCGGCATTCCATCTTTCTCCATGCCAGAAGGTTGGGGCACGCCTTTCAGCTTTGGTACAGGTTTCCGCCATAATTTCTCTGGGGTTCAAACAGCTACAACTGAAGCGCCTGCTGCACAAGGTTCACAGTTCACTCCAAATCAGGGGGTAACTTTTTCTCAAGTCACTATGGCACTTTCTCAACCCACTATGACAGTTCCGACTCCTACGGTTCATACTGTTCCTTATGATGGCAATGAGATTTATCATGATCAAGGTGATAGCACAAATCAGCGTAATCTTGTAGGAGATCTTCAAGAGCAGTTTAACAAGATTCAACTGGAAGTTAAAGCTATCCGTGGCAAAGATTTGTTTGGAAAGAATGCCCAGGAGCTATGTTTGGTTCCCAGTGTACAAATACCAGCCAAGTTCAAGGTCCCAGACTTTGAGAAATACAAAGGTAGTTCTTGTCCACAAAGTCATCTTGTGATGTATGCCAGGAAGATGTCTACTTATGCAGATAATCATCAGTTGCTTATCCATTACTTTCAAGACAGTTTGACTGGTGCCGCACTGAAGTGGTACACAGGCTTGGATAGCACTAATATTCGGACTTTCAATGACCTAGGTGAGGCCTTTGTCCGACAATACAAGTATAACTCGGATATGGCTCCAGACAGAGATCAGCTCCGGTCCATGGCTCAGAAAGATCATGAAGCTTTCAAAGAGTATGCCCAACGATGGAGAGAAACTGCTGCTCAGATTAATCCACCGTTAAAAGAGAAAGAGATGACAAAGATCTTCTTGAATACTCTCAGTCCGTTTTATTATGAACGCATGATTGCTAGTGCTCCAAGTGATTTCACCGAAATGGTAAACATGGGGATGCGTCTAGAAGAAGGAGTCCGAACAGGACGTTTGACTAAAGAAGGTGGATCTTCAAGTGGAACCAAAAAGTTCGGAAGTGGTTTCCCAAAGAAGAAAGAACAAAGTGTTGACATGGTATCCCAAGGGAAGCCAAGAGGAAACGTCAATCGTCAACAACAGATTGCTGCTATTGCGCCAGTCGTTAATTCAGCACCGAATCCGGGATTTACCCCACAGTTTCAGCAACAACAGCCTCGACCACAGGCTCAGCAGCTGAACAATAATCAGAATCGTGTGCAAAGAGCTCCACAGTTTGATCCGATTCCGATGACCTACACAGAATTGTACCCTGCACTGATTGAAAGAGGCCTTATTCAAACTAAAGCACCACCACCAGTACCTGAGAGACTCCCATGGTGGTACAAAGCTGAGGTCTCATGCCCTTATCATCAAGGAGCACCTGGCCATGATCTTGAGCATTGCATAGCTTTGAAATATGAAGTTCAGAGGTTGGTTAGATCTAATCTTCTCTCTTTCAGAAATTTGAATCCAAATGTGCAAGCAAATCCGCTGCCCAATCATGGAGGGCATGTTGTAAACATGGTATATGGGTGTCCTGGTCCATACCGGGTCTATAATATCAATTACTCAAGAGCCAATTTGGTACAAATGCACGCCACTCTTTGTCGGGGGCAGAATTTTCGCCAGCATCAATACGGTTCCTGTAGAATATGTTGTATAGATCCTCACGGATGTTCAATTGTGAGAAGAGATCTCCAAGTTCTGTTGGATAATGGTACTCTTCAGATCTACAGAAATAGGGATGAAAATGAAGTTAACATGATAGGATGTTATCCGCATGAGCTTTTAGTCTCAGATATCAACTCGGAAATGCCTACAGTTAACGTCATCGTTCCTCATTTCAACATGCCTGAGCGCATGGAAGTTACTTACAACAAGCCGAAGGTTCCTGTTGCTCCTTTAATCATTTGTCTACCTGGACCTGTTCCTTATGACTCTGACAAGGCAGTTCCATACAACTACAATGCAACAATGATAAAGGACGAACAAGAAGTTCCTTTACCAACTCTTTCATCTGTCGTAAACATCGCTGATGTAAGTCGTGTAACAAGAAGTGGACGTGTGTATACTCCACTACCTCCAAAGCAGCCTGTTGCTCCTGCAACCAGGCAAAATCCTGTCAATACGCCAGTGGGGAATCCTGAGGAAACTCCTGTCAGTAATACAAACATTGATGTTGGTCAATCCAGTGGAACCAATGTCAATCCAGACTTTGATGAAATTTTGAAGCTTATCAAAAGAAGTGAATACAAGATTGTGGATCAGCTCATGCAGACTCCTTCAAAAATCTCAATACTTTCATTGCTGTTAAATTCAGAAGCCCACAGGGAAGCCCTGATGAAGGTCTTGGATCAGGCTTTTGTAGATCATGATGTGACTGTTGATCACTTTGATGGGATAATAGCCAACATAACTGCTTGCAACAATTTAAGCTTCTGTGATGAAGAACTCCCCGAGGAGGGCAGAAATCACAATCTTGCTTTGCACATTTCTATGAACTGTCAGTCAGACTCTTTGTCCAATGTGTTGGTAGACACCGGATCTTCCTTGAATGTGATGCCAAAGACGACTCTTGCTCGCTTGTCTTACCAAGGAATGCCTATGAAGTTCAGTGGTGTAGTTGTCAAAGCATTTGATGGATCGCGAAAGTCTGTTATCGGCGAAGTCAACCTTCCCATGACAATTGGTCCACATACATTTCAAATCACTTTCCAGGTCATGGACATTCAAGCTGCTTATAGCTGTCTGTTAGGACGACCATGGATCCATGAAGCAGGGGCAGTAACTTCTACGCTCCATCAAAAGTTAAAATTTGTAACAAATGGAAAATTGGTAACAATAAGTGGAGAACAAGCCTTAATGGTGAGCCATTTATCCAATTTCTCTTTTATCAGTGCTGATGATGTGGAAGGAACTCAGTTCCAAGGTCTCTCTTTAGAAGACGAATCTTCCAAGAAGAAAGTATCAATCTCTTCTTACAAAGAGGCAGTGAAAGTAGTGAAAGATGGAACTACCAATGGCTGGGGGCAAGTTGTGATCCCTACTAAGAATGAAACTAGAGCAGGACTCGGATGTTCACCAACATTCTCAAACTGCACCAAGAAGGATGAAACCCTTCGTCCGATCAAAGAAACTTTCATTAGTGGAGGATTCCTTAACCCAACTCCTCAAGAGGTTAATGTCCTTATCGAAGAATGCATCGAAGAAGGTTTACCTGATCCTGAAGAAGAATGGAAATGTTATCTCAATGACTCGGGATATATATCTCAGGAAGAACCATATCCTCCTTCAGAGAAAACAAGTGCTAAAGAAATTCCGCCTATTCCTGCAGAGGTTTGGGACACCTTGGGACAACCAAGTGGAAAATTTGATTACATGGTGAAATACACTGCACCTGAAAGTTACAAGATTGCGATTGAGGATATCCAACCAACTGGATGGGGAGATCCCTTTGAATATAACAGCCAACCAGAAGAGGCTTATCAGCCCTGTCAATTTTCTCAGCAGCCTGAAATTACTGAAGATTTCAGCTTCAACGCACCTGCCAAGGTTTATAATCCTGAAGGTGGTTATTATCACATAAATGCCATTTTTGAAGATGAAGGGGAAGATGGTCCCGCAACTGACTCGGAAAGTGTCGCTGACAACGAGTCTCTTCATCCTGAAGACTGGGAAATACATCCTGAAAATTCTGAAGATTGTGACTCGTCTTATGCTCTTCAAGAAGTAGAAGAAGACCGTTTCAACTCTACAAAGAACAAGGGTGATAAACCAGGACCTTCAAATCCTGCTCGACTAGCGGTCAATGTCAATACTGAAGATAATTCTGGGGAGAATTTTCCTGAATACATAATACACAGAGGAGTTCGTTGCTACTGGAAAGCTGTCGACGTTCCAAATGTTGTTCGCCGCTCAAAGTAATCACCTCGCTGTTATTTTGACCTCCTGCCTTGCCCAAAGCAGAGAGATGTTTTATAGGGCTTTGCTTTTAAATGTTCCGCCCAAATAACTTTGTGTATAGGGCTTTGTTTTTAAAAGTTTCCCTCTTTGTCCTGCCCAAGACAAATGAGTTTGTGTTTAGGGCTTTGTTTCAAAAATGAATCATAAATAAAGCGTCATTTTGAATTCCCTACATTATATGTTTTATTTTTGCTTTTTCTGGAAATGGTAATCCTAAAAAAACCAAAAAAAAAAAAACTTTTCCAAAAAAAATCTGCATACACTCTTGCGTTCATAAAATTTTCTAAAATAGATATAAATCACATGTGCAGATTTACTATTGATAAACCCATTGAATACAATAACCCTATGCCCTCTCCCAACTTTGAGTTTCCTGTGTTCGAAGCCGAAGAAGAGGAAGAAGAGGAGATCCCGGACGAGATCTCTCGATTACTTAAGCACGAGGAAAGAGCCATTCTGCCTCACAAAGAGCCTTTAGAAAAGATCAACTTGGGTTCTGAAGAAGACAAAAAAGAAGTGACCATTGGATCGCTGCTTGATACTGATATCAAGAGTAAGTTGACAGACCTTCTCAAAGAATATGTTGACGTGTTTGCCTGGTCCTACCAAGACATGCCTGGGTTGGATACCAATATTGTTCAGCATTACTTGCCATTGAAGCCAGAATGTCCGCCGGTTAAGCAGAAATTGCGAAGGACTCACCCTGACATGGCTAACAAGATCAAAGTGGAGGTTCAGAAGCAGCTCGACGCAGGTTTTCTAGTCACCTCTGAGTATCCTCAATGGTTGGCCAACATAGTGCCAGTTCCGAAGAAAGATGGCAAAGTCAGAATGTGTGTTGACTACCGTGACTTGAACAAAGCCAGTCCAAAAGATGACTTTCCATTACCACATATCGACATGCTGGTTGATAACACCGCTAAGTTCAACGTCTTTTCCTTCATGGACGGGTTCTCCGGTTATAATCAGATCAAGATGGCTCCTGAAGACATGGAGAAGACATCTTTCATCACCCCATGGGGTACCTTTTGCTACAAAGTGATGCCGTTTGGATTAAAGAATGCAGGTGCAACTTACCAAAGGGCAATGACCACTCTCTTTCATGACATGATGCATAAAGAAATTGAAGTCTATGTGGACGACATGATAGCCAAGTCCAGCACAGAAGAAGAACATATTGAATACCTTTTGAAGTTGTTTCAACGACTAAGGAAATATCAGCTTCGCTTGAATCCTAACAAATGTACTTTTGGGGTTAGATCTGGAAAACTCTTGGGTTTCATTGTCAGCCAAAGAGGTATTGAAGTAGATCCCGACAAAGTCAGAGTTATTCAAGAGATGCCTGCACCAAAGACTGAAAAACAAGTAAGAGGATTTCTCGGACGATTGAACTACATCTCCAGATTTATCTCTCAAATGACTGCTACTTGTGGGCCAATTTTCAAGCTTCTCCGCAAAGATCAAGGGGTTGTATGGACTGAAGATTGCCAGAAAGCGTTCGACAGTATCAAGGAATACCTGTTAGAACCACCAATATTGATTCCTCCAGTTGAAGGGAGACCATTAATCATGTACCTTACTGTGTTGGAAGAATCCATGGGTTGTATGCTTGGACAACAAGATGAAACCGGTAAGAAGGAGCATGCCATCTATTACTTGAGTAAGAAATTCACAGACTGTGAGTCTCGTTACTCCATGCTCGAAAAAACGTGTTGTGCTTTGGCTTGGGCTTCAAAACGTCTCCGCCAATACATGATCAACAATACTACTTGGTTAATCTCCAAAATGGATCCGATCAAGTATGTCTTCGAAAAGCCTGCCTTAACAGGAAGGATTGCCCGATGGCAAATGCTGTTATCTGAGTATGACATTGAGTACCGTGCTCAAAAAGCGGTCAAAGGAAGCATTCTCGCCGATCACTTGGCGCATCAACCAATTAATGAACATCAATCTCTCAAGTTTGACTTTCCTGATGAAGATGTCTTGTACTTGAAGATGAAAGATTGTGACGAACCGTTACCTGAAGAAGGTCCTGAGCCTGGATCAAGATGGGGCCTAATTTTTGATGGAGCAGTAAACGCTTTTGGCAATGGAATTGGGGCAATCATCATCACTCCCAAGGGTACTCATATCCCGTTCTCCGCCAGATTGCTATTTGATTGCACCAACAACATCGCAGAATATGAAGCTTGTATCATGGGTCTCGAAGAAGCCATTGACTTAAGGATCAAGATCCTTGACATATATGGAGATTCCGCTCTCGTGATCAACCAAATCAAAGACAAGTGGGAAACTTACCACCCTGGCTTGATTCCTTACAGAGATTATGCAAGACGTCTGTTGACTTTCTTCAACAAGGTTGAATTGCATCATATACCTCGAGATCAGAATCGAATGGCAGACGCCTTGGCTACTCTATCTTCCATGTTCAAAGTCAATCACTGGAATGATGTGCCTAAAGTCAGAATTACGCGCCTTGAAAGGCCCGCCTATGTGTTTGCAACTGAAGCAGTCATCGATGATAAACCGTGGTTCCACGACATCAAACGCTTCCTTCAAACTCAAGAGTACCCGCTTGGGGCATCAAACAAAGATAAGAAAACTCTAAGGAGGCTTTCTGGCAGTTTCTTCCTGAACGGAGATGTGCTATACAAAAGAAATTTCGACATGGTTTTGCTCAGATGCGTGGATAGACACGAAGCAGACATGTTAATGCATGAAGTGCATGAAGGGTCCTTTGGAACTCATTCAAATGGGCATGCGATGTCCAAAAAGATCTTAAGAGCAGGATACTATTGGTTGACAATGGAATCTGATTGTTACAAACACGTGAAGAAATGTCACAAGTGCCAGATCTATGCAGATAAGATCCATGTACCACCGACTCTACTCAACGTTCTCTCATCTCCTTGGCCTTTCTCCATGTGGGGTATCGACATGATTGGAATGATCGAACCGAAAGCTTCAAACGGTCATCGTTTCATCTTAGTAGCAATTGATTACTTCACCAAATGGGTCGAAGCAGCATCTTACGCCAATGTTACAAGACAAGTGGTTGTGAGATTTATCAAGAACAACATCATTTGCCGATATGGTATTCCCAGCAAGATCATTACTGATAATGGTTCAAACTTGAATAACAAGATGATGAAAGAATTGTGTGAGGAATTCAAGATTGAGCATCATAACTCTTCTCCTTACAGACCAAAAATGAACGGCGCGGTTGAAGCTGCTAACAAGAACATTAAGAAGATCGTCCAGAAAATGGTCGTCACTTACAAAGACTGGCACGAAATGCTGCCATTTGCTTTACATGGGTACCGTACTTCAGTGCGTACTTCAACAGGGGCAACTCCCTTTTCTCTAGTATACGGCATGGAAGCTGTACTCCCCGTAGAAGTTGAAATCCCATCAATGAGAGTCCTCATGGAGACTAAGCTATCAGAGGCTGAATGGTGTCAAAACAGATACGATCAGTTGAACTTAATCGAAGAAAAACGTATGACTGCTTTATGCCATGGACAGTTATACCAAGCAAGGATGAAACAAGCTTTCAACAAAAAGGTTCGACCTCGTGAATTTCAAGAAGGCGACCTTGTGCTTAAAAAGATCTTGTCTTTTCAACCAGATTCTAGGGGCAAATGGTCTCCTAATTACGAAGGCCCGTACGTTGTCAAAAGAACATTTTCTGGCGGCGCCATGACTCTTGTAACCATGGATGGTGATGAACTCCCACATCCTGTGAATGCTGATGCAGTCAAGAAATACTTTGTCTAAAAAAGAATAAAAGAACAGCTCGGTAAGTCGAAAACCCGCAAAGGGCGACTTAGGCAAAAATGAGCGTCTCGGTGGACTGAAAACCCGAAAGGGCGGTCCAGGCAAAAATTAGAGACAATAAACAGAAAAAATTCATCCTGGTAGATTGAAAACCTGAAAGGGCAATCTAGGCAAAAATTAGGGATTTATGACAAAGTAACTGCGTTAGTCTATACTTCGTCATCTGAAGAGTCTGTACTTCATCAAAGGATCTTCAATCAAATCATCTCCAATCTGAAGCGACAAGCACAGTTGGAACTCAAAGTTATTAGAGGGAATAGTGGTTATTGCTTTCAATGTAGCCTTTTCCGCATAATTACCATTTCCTACTTTTGTAAATACTCCATGGAATCACGCCTTTAGCTGATTACCATCCTATTAAATAAATTTGAGCCTTGTGCCCATTTGTTTGCAATCTTTAATTTCTTTCAGCTTGCAAAATGACGCTTTAATTGTGTTATTCGTTTTTGAAAAAAAGAAAAAAATAAGTTTTAAATGAATTTACTTTACTTTCCTTTTTTGAAAATAAAAGCGAAACTTTCCTTTGAGTTGTGAACAACGGAAGGAACATCAGCAGTCGTCTCCATAGGATGAACAAAAAGGATTCTCCTTGAAAAATTGTTGAGACAACGGTATTCTTGTCCCAGAAAAGAATTCTTGAAGCAATTATCCCTCGAGGTAAAGAAGCTCTTCTATCCCCAGTGAAGAAGGTCTTCTATCCCCAGTGACGAAGATTTTCCATCTCCAGTGAAAAGATTCTTCCGTCTCAATGAGAAGAGATGCTTATCTTCCCCAGAGAAGTTGAAAACACGCAACACCATTCATCACCCGTGTTATCTACACCGTGTTGAAAAACATTTGCCAAGTATCTGGTTGTATTGCGACGTTGGTCCTTCTCCAGTATATACTTCTTTGTCTGTCAGTATTGTCAGCATGCATGCTACATTCTTGACATTCATCATTCATGCATATTTGCATCATTTATACATTCTTGCATTTTTCAATGTTTGCCTCAATATTCACTTGTTTAGGATATATCTATCCTCGAAAAAAGAAAAAAAGAAAAAAAAAGAAAAAAAGAAGAAAAAGAAACAGTATGGGCGTGTCATCTCTCCAAGTAGGTTGTCACCCATAAGCAGAAATAAAATCTTCTTTCTCCAGTTCTCCACTGAGATCATTCCTCGTGGAAGAAGGTTGCTTTAGTTTTCTCCTCTCAAAACAAAGGAGAAAATCCCCATTCGAGTTCATTCCTCATGGGTACAAAGTCTTGTTTGACTGTCTCTTTCCAATTCATTCTTGGTTAGAACCTTGTCTTTACCAAAAATTCAAATTCCGATTCTCCAAATAGAGTCAAGAAAAAACAGACAATAAGCAATAGCCTCATCATCCGAGCAGCTTATGTCTCTTCCAAAAGACTTTTCCTCCCTAGGAAATCTATCATGAAGACCATTTGACAATCAGGGCCTTATTACTGTTCACAAGGCTGAATAACCAGTAATTTCCCTAGCAAAGTCTCCAGAATCATTTTATCATTTGGCTGATAATTGATCATGTCTTCAAAACCACTATCACAAGGCTGGTAGTCGGTAACCTTTTTGTTCTGGTTATATTATTAAACATGTCTATCCCAATGCTGATAGTCGATAATATTAACCGAATCTTTGAAACTCTTTTTACCTTGTCAAGTCTATCACCATGCTGATAGTCGGTAATACAGTTTCATACCTTTCACCTTCGCATTATTAAACAAGTCTATCCCTGTGATGATAGTCGATAATGTCGATAGGTAAGCTTTTCTTACAAAGCTATCATTCCCCGGTGAAGCATACACTTGCTTTCCCGAAAAGACAAAACGGATTCTCTTCCTAAAACGGATTGAGACATCCTTCCCAATCTCTTCTCCCCAGCGGAGTCAGTTCTTGATATCCCCTCGGTAAAGATATCCTTGCATCATTCGCAATTTTGGTATCTTAGGTCCAAAATTCGCGTCTTCTGATATTTAAGTCTCTTCCACCTATCAAAACGAAGATTTTCAATCTTCATGTCTCAGGTTGAAGAAACTTAAATAGGGGCATCTGTCATACCCCAATTTTTGACCTAAGATACCACCTCATATCATTTGCATATGCATCATTTGCATCTCTAACAAATTGCATAGCTTGTGTTTGCTACTTGTGACTCAGCAGGATTTAATCAGGAAATCACTCATCAGTACAAGTAACAATCAATTAGGGTTTTGTTCTCCCTTCATCTCAAAAGAACTATCTTCATCAACAATCAATATTTGGTCCTCAGAGATTCACCTCAACAAGCTCAAAGACTCTGAATCGACTGAATTAGGGTTTTGACTGAAGACAGCACACTCCTGACTTTTGCTCAGAATTTGACCTAATGGCTTGGGACATGATATCAAGACCTCAAGTGCATCATTTTGACCTAATCCATTGGCTCATAACATCTCCTACACAAAGATTGATCAGACAAATCCTCAGATCAGGGTTTTGAACTATCAGGGACTGAAATCAGGGATCACATTTGGGAAACCCTAAAAACCCCCAGGAAGTCAATCAAAGGTTTCAATCATCTTCAAATAATCCCTATGACAATATCCAATGGAAATTACATCTCAATTCAAGACCTACAGTCATCAATTTCATCAGGTCGACAATTAGGGTTTTTTGACCTAATTCACTAAACAACTGACTTTTTAATCAGGACATGGTGCCACAACTCAAACCATGGCTCAATATCCTCTAATGCCTCAATGTGATCCATTCATACCATTCATTTGATGAGGATAGCCTGTTTCATTTGAAATCTCCAGAAACGCGATTCGTCTGAAAAAGTCAACTGTACAAGATCACCATTGACTTTTGGGGAATTTTGGTCAACCATGACTTTTGAAGTTTTGAATCATCAATATATGATATATGAAGTCATTTGATCAAGAAAAATCAAGAAAATCAATCAAGAATCAAAAAGTCAAAGTTTGACTTTCATACTTAGAAAATTTTTCTAAGTGTTTTTTCATGGTTTTTTCCAAACTTTGAAAGGGAATTTCTCAAAATTTCACCTACAAACTGAAAAAAACTTCCAACATGAAAGTTGTAGATTTTGATCCAATAAACAACTTTGACACATATAAATTTTTTCCATAAGATCAACCATTTAAGAGATATGGTGCTTCAAAGTTGGTACTTTTTGAAAGTTTCACTTAAAACTTCATTTTTCTCAAAGTTCATGGATCTTTTTCACCCACTTCCTTAAGGATCTTGAAGAAACTTCCAACTAGGGTTTTGAAGTATGTAATATGAGCTTTCCAAAATGTCCAAGAGCATGAAAAAATATGGAGTGTAGCTATGGTTTTGAATTTTGCCATTAGTAAACTTTTCACTTGAAATTTCAAGTCATTTTGCCAAAGTTTTGAACCAAATTGCCAAATGATCCAAATAATGATGCATAGATGCAATGATTGAAGATATTTTCTGATTTAAAGATCAGAATGGAAGAGGATAGGAAGCTTGGAATTTAACCATGGTTTAGTCACTTTTAACCATTTGCATTTAATGTAAAAGATTCCATTTTATCTCTTAAGCCAAATCATCATTCTTGATCAACTTGCAAAAGCTTGGAGTTCAGAATCCTTGGCCTATAAATAGAGGTCCAAACTCCATTCAAAAACACACCAAAACCTCACAATTATAGGTTTTCTCTCTTCTTTCTTGAATTGCAAGTTTCATAGTTTTCAAAGAGGTAGAAAACTCAACCTCCAAACCCTTTGAGTTATGGCCAAAGTGATGGTTCTAACATCTCATAAACATCAAATATGATGTGTTTGATCCATCCATACACCCCAAATCACCCTAAATCTCAGAATCACTCTTCAACCACCATATTTGCATAAAATGAGCCTTAACATATCAATTCTCATACCAGGCCATATCTGTCCAATCTAACCATCCAAACACACTCCATATACTTCATATGAACTGTTCCAACCATTATCCATGATCTGAAACACCTCCATCATCAGATTCGATTCTCACTCCAAGCAACTGCAGTTCAGGTTCCATGGCCTTGCTCAAGTGAATTCAAACTGTTCCAAGCATTCAAACATGTTCCATAGGGTCCATTGATGCTGTCCAGATCAAGAAACAACATCTGTAACACCTCCAGGCACGATTTCAATTTCCAGTTTGGCCGTTTTTGAGGTAAGTGCTCATGAACTTCAAACTCTATCATACATGCATCATAAATGAAATATGAGCATACCATCTTGTTTCTGCACCTATGAGGATCATTAACCCTCAATCAATTGCATCATATCATGATCATACACGATTTCACATTGAATTTCAGTTTTAGGGTTCTTCGTGTTCATCACAAAATTGACCCCTTTAGAGTAAAAATAAATGAATTATAAGACCACCATCATGTTCCTCGTGAAAAACCGAGTGAGATGGACCCTTGGATTGATCAAAACAACACAGTTTTGAAGAATTTTGAAAATCAGTTAGGGTTGTGTTCTTGGCGCGTTTTTTTGGTTCAGAAAATTCAAATTGTTGTTTTAAAATATATTGAACTGGAAGCGTATGTTTAACAAGCCACAAGCGTGGCTCAGTTGGTCCAGGTTTTGGCATGTGAGAGAGAGGGCGTGGGTTCAAGCCCTATTGGAGACAAAACCATTTTTTTTGCAACCTATTTTCTTTCATTTTTTAACAAACTTTAACCACTCATTTAACCAATCAAAATTCATTATTTTCACTTCATTTTTTTTACACTCTTTATTCAATATACATATTTTGACAATGTTAAAAAAAAATCATCAAAAAATATTTATTTGATACATTTTTAATTGGTTTTAAAATGACTTGTTTTTAAGTAATTTTAATACTTTTAAATATTGTTTTTTCATTTGATTTTCAAATTTAATCACTTGTAAATATTTTTTGAAGCAAGCCCTAATCATCTAAGTGTTAATTGAAGACAATCTTCTTGTTTATCTTGATTAAATTGATTTCTTCCAAAATTCAAATTGTTTAAAAACGAGCGATCACGATTCTTTTCAAAAACGGTAAACCATTTCTTTGTGATTTTCAAAGGAAACTATTGATTAAATCTTTTTAATTGATCAATTGATTTTCAAAACGATGTGGGGCCTCTCGAATATTAGAGAGTATAAGTCCCTTTCGTCTTTCTTTGTACAGTTTTTGTTTTAACAGAAAAACTTTTTCCAAATAAACTTCCAAACAGTTTTTTTTAACAAACAAATCTTTCAACTCTTTTTTAAACCATCCACCATGTTTTATGAAAATAAAACATGGGCCTCTCGAATATTAGAGAGTATAAGTCCCTTTCCTTTTCTTTGTACAGTTTTTCTTTGTACAGAAAACTCTTTCAAAACAAATCTTCAAACCGTTTTTTTAAAAACAACGCGTCTGTAAATAAACAGTCAACCATGTTTTGTAAATAAACACGGGCCTCCACGTAGGTATAAGTCCCAAGCCCTTTTGTACATACCCATTCCAGTACATGAAATTAGGTATTTCATTGTACGCCTTTTGTACATATCTCGATCAGTTTGATTTTTAACTTTAATAACAAACCGAAAACGAAGGTTTCTTTAAATCTTCCCAAAAATATACCATGGGCCTCCATGTAGGTATAAGTCCCAAGCCCCTTTGTAAATACCTGTTTACATAGCTTTGAATAAATTCAAGTGGACCTCTCCCCGAGTGTGAGTCCCGAGCCCTGTGTATACAAATGGATCATGCTTACAGGTATATTTCCTTCATAAACTCCATTATATACACACACTCTGTCATATATGTATAACTGTTCATATTTGTTCATGTACTTGTTCATGTTTGTTCGTACTTGTTCATATGTGTGTTTGTGTTATATATGCTTATTCAACTTAGTACAACACTAGGTTCCCCATAGCCTCCTATTGGGCTTCGTGCAAAGAATCTCCACTAGTTTAGGTTAGGACATAGAGTATGGTTTCCCGGTGAAATCGCTCTAAGAGCTCAAACCAACTATACCATGCCTCCCCTTGGGCTTTGTACAAACGAGTGACCCTCCCATAGCCTCCTCTTGGGCTTACAATGCAAGGACCCTGGATTGTCCCTCCCATAGCCTCCTCTTGGGCTTACAATGCAAGGACCCTCGGATAGCCTCCTCTTGGGCTTCGTACAAGGACCCACGGGCTTCTTATAAGCATCCCCAATATCCAAATCAAACACCCTAGGAGATTAGACATTTTTCATCTCTATACTAGGAGTATCTCTTATATATCATCACAAACAATCAATCAATCAAACTTTTTTGCCACAAGGCTGGCTAATCAATCAAATTTCTTTTTTGCCACAAGGCTGGCTAATCAATCAAACTGTTTTACCACCGTACTGGATGATTAATCAAAGTTTTTGTCACAAGGCTGACTTCATTGAAACTTTTGCCACAAGGCTGGCTGATTAATCAAAGTTTTTGTCACAAGGCTGACTTCATTGAAACTTTTGCCACAAGGCTGGTTAAACAAAAACATCTTTATCATTCTAAGCACCCTAAGTGGCATGGCCCCGGGCTTATAATGAAAAGATTTTCAAACAAAATTAAATAGATGTATGTGATGATATAGATTAGATACATCTAGCATTTAGACGACATTTGTCTATTTTTCTTTGCTTCCACTAGCATAAGTGGGAACTACGATTGCTCTGACTTTCTCAACATCCCTTTGAGAATACGTAGGCACAAGGTCGATCCTTGGCGAGCAAAATAAAACAAAAAAACCATTCAAACCTTAGCACCCGTAGACCCCGAGCTACAGATGCTCTGATTCCCTCTAGGGGATATGTATGCAGAGGATCGCGATGATCTTTGCGAGCATAATCAAACAAACACCTTAGGTCCCACCTATTTCACAAGAACCTCCACCACAACAAGAATGGAATAAACAAAACAAAGAAACCTATAGAGTACTATAGATACGTTGGGTGCTAATACCTTCCCTTCGTATAACCAACCCTCTTACCCAAGATCTCCCCCCACTTTTAGGTTATTGCAGCTTTTTTCCTTTTCCTCCTTTGGAAATAATAAAAAGTTTGGTCGGTACAAAAGAAAAATCATTTTTTTTGAGCACTCGAGCCCAAAGAAGGCATCAGGTGTCTCATCCAAAAAAAAGAGGAACAAAAACGGTTTTTCGCCCGCGACAATAACATTTCCATTCTTCTTCAGTATCGGAGAGACCTTCTTCGATGCATTCTTCGATAAGGACATTGACCTCTTGAGGAATTGGGTTAAGGAATCCTCCACTAATGAATGTTTCTTTGATCGGGCGAAGGGTTTCATCCTTATTGGTGCAGTTTGAGAATGTTGGTGAACATCCGAGACCTGTTCTGGTTTCATTCTTGGTAGGGATCACAACTTGCCCCCAGCCAGTGGTAGTTCCATCTTTCACTACTTTTACCGCCTCTTTGTAAGAAGAGATTGATGCTTTCTTCTTGGAAGATTCGTCTTCTAAAGAGAGACCTTGGAACTGCGTTCCTTCCTCATTATCGGCACTTATGAAAGAGAAATTGGATAAATGACTCACCATCAAGGCTTGTTCTCCACTTATCATTACCAATTTTCCATTTGTTACAAATTTTAACTTTTGATGGAGCGTAGAAGTTACTGCCCCTGCTTCATGGATCCATGGTCGTCCTAACAAACAGCTATAAGCAGCTTGAATGTCCATGACCTGGAAGGTGATTTGAAATGTATGTGGACCAATTGTCATGGGAAGGTTGACTTCGCCGATAACAGATTTTCGCGATCCATCAAATGCTTTGACAACTACACCACTGAACTTCATAGGCATTCCTTGGTAAGACAAGCGAGCAAGAGTCGTCTTTGGCATCACATTCAAGGAAGATCCGGTGTCTACCAACACATTGGACAAAGAGTCTGACTGACAGTTCATAGAAATGTGCAAAGCAATATTGTGATTTTTACCCTCCTCGGGGAGTTCTTCATCACAGAAGCTTAAATTGTTGCAAGCTGTTATGTTAGCTATTATCCCATCAAAATGATCAACAGTCACATCATGATCTACAAAAGCTTGATCCAAAACTCTCATCAGGGCTTCCCTGTGGGCTTCTGAATTCAACAACAATGAAAGTATTGAGATCTTTGAAGGAGTCTGCATAAGCTGATCCACAATCTTGTATTCACTTCTTTGGATAAGCTTCAAAATTTTGTCAAAGTCAGGATTGACATTGGTTCCACTGGATTGACCAACATCAGTGCTTGTATTACTGATAGGAATTTCCACAGGATTCCCCACTGGTGTATTAACAGGATTTTGCCTGGTTGCGGGAGCAATAGGCTGCTTTGGAGGTAGTGGAGTATACACACGTCCACTTCTTGTTACTCGACTTACATCGGCGATATTCACGACAGATGAAAGAGTAGGTAAAGGAACTTCTTGTCCATTCTTTATCATTGTTGCATTGTAGTTGTAGGGAACTGCCTTGTCAGAAACATAAGGAACAGGTCCAGGTAGACAAATGATCAAAGGAGCAACAGGAACCCTTGGCTTGTTGTAAGTAACTTCTATGCGCTCAGGCATGTTGAAATGAGGAACGATGACGTTAACTTTAGGCATTTCCGAGTTGATATCTGAGACTAAAAGCTTATGCGGATAACATCCTATCATGTTAACTTCATCTTCATTCCTATTTTTGTAGATCTGAATAGTACCATTATCCAACAGAACTTGGAGATCTCTTCTCACAATCGAACATCCGTGAGGATCTACACAACATATGGTACAGGAACCGTAGTGATGCTGGCAAAAATTCTGCCCTTGACAGAGAGTAGCGTGCATTTGTACCAAATCTGCTCTTGAGAAATTGATATTATAGACTCGGTATGGACCAGGACATCCATACACCATGTTTACAACATGCCCTCCATGATTGGGCAGCGGATTTGCTTGCACATTAGGATTCAAATTTCTGAAAGAGAGAAGATTAGATCTAACCAACCTCTGAACTTCATATTTCAAGGTTATGCAATGCTCAAGATCATGGCCAGGTGCTCCTTGATGATAAGGGCATGAGACCTCAGCTTTGTACCACCATGGGAGTTTCTCAGGTACGGGTGGTGGTGCTTTAGTTTGAACAAGACCTCTTTCAATCAAAGCAAGGTACAATTCTGTGTAGGTCATTGGAATCGGATCAAACTTTGGAGCTCTTTGTACACGATTCTGATTATTGTTAAACTGTTGAGCCTGTTGTTGTTGAAACTGCGGGGTAAATCCCGGATTCGGTGCTGTATTAACGGCTGGTGCAATAACAGCTACCTGTCGTTGACGATTGACATTTCCTCTTGGCCTCCCTTGGGATACCATGTCAACACTTTGTTCCTTCTTCTTTGGGAAACCACTTCCGAACTTTTTGGTTCCGCTTGAAGATCCACCTTCTTTAGTTAGACGTCTGGTTCGGACCCCTTCTTCTAGACGCATCCCCATGTTTACCATTTCGGTGAAATCACTTGGAGCACTAGCAATCATGCGTTCATAATAAAATGGGCCAAGAGTATTCAAGAAGATCTTTGTCATCTCTTTCTCTTTTAACGGTGGATTAATCTGAGCAGCAGTTTCTCTCCATCTTTGGGCATACTCTTTGAAAGCTTCATGGTATTTCTGAGCCATGGATCGAAGCTGATCTCTGTCTGGATCCATATCCGAGTTATACTTGTATTGTCGGACAAAGGCCTCACCTAGGTCATTGAATGTTCGAATATTAGTGCTATCCAAGCCTGTGTACCACTTTAGTGCGGCACCAGTCAAACTGTCTTGAAAGTAATGGATAAGCAACTGATGATTATCTGCATAAGTAGACATCTTTCTAGCATACATCACAAGATGGCTTTGTGGACAAGAACTACCTTTGTACTTCTCAAAGTCAGGGACCTTGAATTTAGCAGGTATTTGTACACTAGGAACCAAACATAGTTCCTGGGCATTCTTTCCAAACAAATCTTTTCCACGGATAGCTTTAACTTCCAGCTGCATCTTGTTAAATTGCTCTTGGAGATCTCCCACAAGATTACGCTGATTTGTGCTATCACCTTGATCATGATAAATCTTATTGCCATCATAAGGAACAGTATGAACCGTAGGGGTCGGAACCGTCATAGTGGGTTGAGAAAGTGCCATAGTGATTTGGGAAAAAGTTACCCCTGAATGTGGAATAAACGCCGAACCTTGTGTAGCAGGCGCTTCAGTTGTGGTTGTTTGAACCCCAGAGAAATTATGGCGAAAACCTGCACCAAAGCTGAAAGGCGTGCCCCAACCTTCTGGCATGGAGAAAGATGGAATGCTGAATGCAACTGTAGAAACTGGAGTAGTTACTTCAGATGTCACTGTTGCTTGACTGTTTGGTGGCGGCGGCTGATTCTGTGCAGCCATTAAGGAGTCAACCAGAGTAGTGAGACTTTCCAACTTTTCCTGAAGGGTGGTCACTGTACCACGAAGCTCAACATTCTCTTGTTCAGAGTGTTCCATTACTCTTCTTCTGCTTGAACGAGTATTGTATCTATGATCTGATTGCGAGCGCGGTCGAGAAACTTTGAGACGCGACAGCTTGACGATCTATTGGAGAAAGATCCAAAAGATGAGACTCTATACAACAGACTCGATATGCAGAATGATGTATGCAAAAAGAAATTTATGATTTTTCCAAATATTTTAAAGATTATTTCCTTGCAAACATTTGAACACAAACTATTCTTTTATTGAATAAATGGGAAATGTTACAACATTGGAGCGTAGCTCCTTACAAAAGCAAATGATAAATAAAAAGCTAAACAATCCTAAGCATCTTCATCAGACGAAGAACCAAATGCATTGTGCAGCTTGAGCTTCATGATTTCTTTCCCATAGTAAGCTTTCAATTCGGCCTTTTCGGTCCTCAGTTTGTCAATGACATTCTTCCAATCATCAGGAGTCGGAGCGTTGCTTGTTGAGCCTTCAAGATTCTTCTTGCTTTCTTTGATGTACCTCTTGATTGCAGCGTCTTTCTGACGAATCCTCTCATCTTTGCTCATGAGCCATCCATCTTGATAATAGAGAGTTTCTTCGTGATCTTTCACTCTTTTCTTCAACTTTCTATTTTCCACATCAGTTCTACGAAACTTTTCTTCCCAAGCGTCTTTTTCTACCCTCATCTTAGCCAAAGTGTCTTGGTATTCCTCCATAGTGGGAATGTTGGGTCGTTGAGACACTGCAGGAAACATGGGTTTTTCATAAGCATAAGGCATTTGGAACTCTTTTGCTCTTTTCTTTACCCAGTAGGTGTAGGCGTCCATGGCAATGCAATTTCTTGCCTCACCTTTTTCTTTCCATCGGACGTCGTACCAAGCTCTCACCATTCTTGCTTTCAACCTTTGAGGATTATCCCCTTCTCGGTAGAAGTAGCCTTCCACTGAGGGACCAATGGGTTTAGTTGAATTTGCATACCCGAGTTGTCGTCGGGCTAGGACCGGGTTGTAGTTAATTCCTCCTTGTGTACCAATGAGGGGTACGTTGGCGAATTCTCCGCAACTGTCAATGGTTTCTGTACCACAGCGAGCCAAGGTATACCAATGAATATCATGATTAGTAAGAGACATAAGTCTTCGAGGCCAACGCAAGCCTTCTCGGTTTTCCGTGAAGATAGGAGACTCAGGTAAGTGTGAAATAATCCATTTGAACAACAGAGGTGCACAACATACAATGATTCCACCGCCTTGGCGATTCCTATGATGGACAGAGAAATACATGTCACCAAGCAAAGTCGGAACAGGATTTCCATTCAAAAAGATTTTTATGGCGTTGATATCGACAAAGTTGTCGACGTTGGGAAACAGAACTAACCCATAGATGAGCAAGGCTAGTATAGCTTCAAAAGCTATCATGCTACCAGTTTTGATGAAATCAAAGGCTTTCTTTATTAAGAAGTGTGAAGTTAAACCCGGGAGGTTTCCTTTGGTAGTCCAATTACTCTCTACTTCAGACTTCTTCAAGTGGATACTTGCTGCAATGACGTGTGACTTAGGAATGGCTTCCAAACCATTGAAGGGTATTTTGTCAGACACAGGAATACCAAAAAGATTGGCATATTCTTCCAAGGTCGGTACCAACTGGTAGTCTGGAAAGGTAAAACATCGGTAGACGGGATCATAGAACTGGACCAGAGTTTTGAGAAGTCCTTCATCAACATGTGTGTTCAGGATAGGCAAAAGCTTTCCATAACTTTTCCTAAAATCGGGAGGATCTTGTACAAAAGATGCCAACTCTCTCAGTTTTTCCACATCAGGTGCTTTCAAACCGTACTTTTTGGTATGCCTTTTTACCCCTTCCATAACTTAATCCTATAATGTTTGCAAAGAAAATTCTCTAAATTTTTTTGGAAAAATCATGTTTTTATGGAAAAAGATGGTTTTTTTTTTTAATGAATGTATGAATGCATGGATGCCACATATTCAAACATGGTAAAGCAAACATGGTAGCGCAAACATGGTAACGCAAACATGGTACTACAAACATGGTACACAAACATGGTAACAAACATGGTACACATAGTTTCAAAGGTCCAGCGTCACGAGCATGAGGTCAGAGAACCAAAAATGGGATAGTTCTAGTTAATCACCTGCACAACATGTTCTACTGATACGTCAGAGTCTACATTTTTCTTTCGGATATTACCGGCTTGCACAATTAAACTTGTGAGCCAGCAATATTCTCAAGAAAAACTCGTCTGAGTGTGGTTCTCCGCATGACAACTAATCCAAGTCTTCACCTGAATAGTTTCTGCACCACAACCTAATAAGGCCAGGATGGGTTGGGGTTCTACGGCCAACTCAGATTCTACAGTTCAATGAAAGTAATAATGTCTTCGCTACGAAACATGCTAAACATATATTACCAACAAGGAACCTCCACTGAGCGGAAGGATTCTCACGTACGCCTGTACATGACTATACCCTCCACCTAATTCTTATGTGTACTTAATCCGGGTTAGGATTTGTCCATAATGTATCACTTGTAACAGAACCACACAAGTAACAGAACCAGAACCACACATGTAACAAAAATGAAATGAAAAATATAGAAAATAGAATTAACCCTTCCTTTGGAAACAATAAAAAGATGGTCCCCAGTGAAGTCGCCATTTTTCTGTCGCGGGGAAAAATCAGTATCCTTTTTCGGGATGAGACACCTGATGCCTTCTTTGGGCTCGAGTGCTCAAAAAAATGATTTTTCTTTTGTTCCGACCAAACTTTTTATTGTTTCAAAAGTAGGAAAAGGGAAAAAGCTGCAATAACCTTAAAAGTGGGGGGAGAGATCTTTGGGTAAGAGGGTTGGTTATACGAAGGGAAGGTATTAGCACCCAACGTATCTATAGTACTCTATAGGTTTCTTTTCTATGTTTTTCATTCCATGTTATTGAGAGGTTCTTGTGAAATAGGTAGGACCTAAGGTGTTTGTTTGATTATGCTCGCAAAGATCATCGCGATCCTCTGCATACATATCCCTTAGAGGGAATCAGAGCATCTGTAGCTCGGGGTCTACGGGTGCTAAGGTTTGAGTGGTTCGAGGGAAAATTTTTGCTCGCCAAGGATACGACCTTGTGCCTACGTATTCTCAAAGGGATGTTGAGAAAGTCAGAGAAATCGTAGTACCCGCTTATGCTAGTGGAAGCAAAGGAAAAGAGACAAATGTCATCTCAATGTTCGATGTATCTAATCTATATCATCACATACATCTGTTTGTTTTTTGTTTGAAAATCTTTTCATTATAAGCCCTGGGCCATGCCACTTATGGTGCTTAGAATGATAAAGATGCTTTTTAGCCAGCCTTGTTGCAAAAACTTTCAATGAAGTCAGCCTTGTGACAAAAAGTTTTGATTAATCAGCCAGCCTTGTGGCAAAAGTTTCAATGAAGTCAGCCTTGTGACAAAAACTTTGATTAATCAGCCAGTATGGTGGCAAAAAGGTTTGATTGATTAGCCAGCCTTGTGGCAAAAAGGTTTGATTGATTGATTGATTTATTGTTCGTGATGATATAGAAGAGATACTCCTATCATAGAGATGATAAATGTCTAATCTCCTAGGGTATTTGATTTGGATATTGGGGATGCTTATAAGAAGCCCGTGGGCCCTTGTACGAAGCCCAAGAGGAGGCTATCCGAGGGTCCTTGCATTGTAAGCCCAAGAGGAGGCTATGGGAGGGACTATCGAGGGTCCTTGCATTGTAATCCCAAGAGGAGGCTATGGGAGGGACACTCGTTTGTACAAAGCCCAAGGGGAGGCATGGTATAGTTGGTTTGAGCTCTTAGAGCGATTTCACCGGGAAACCATACTCTATGTCCTAACCTAAACTAGGGAGATTCTTTGCACGAAGCCCAATAGGAGGCTATGGGGAACCTAGTGTTATACTAAGTTGAACAAGCATATAATATGAACAAACACATGAACAAGTATGAACAAACATGAACAAACATGAACAAGTATGAACAAGTACATATATATATGACAAAGTGTGTGTATATAATAGAGTTTATGAAGGAAATATACCTGTGAGCATGATCCATTTGTATACACGGGGGCTCGGGACTTATACTCGGGGAGAGGCCCATTGAGTTTATTCAAAGCTATGTAAACCAGTATTTACAAAGGGGCTTGGGACTTATACCTACATGGAGGCCCATGGTATTTTTGGGAAGATTTAAAGAAAACCTTCATTTTTTGATTTGTTGTTCGAAGTTAAAAAAACAGATTGAACGAGATATATACAAAAAGGTGTGTGTACAATGAAATACCTAATTTCATGTACAGGAATGGGACTTATACCTATGTGGAGGCCCATGTTTTATTTTATAAAACATGGTTGATTGTTTTTGTCGTTTTGAAAACAGTTTGAAGAAGTTTTGTTTTGAAAGAAGTTTTCTGTTTAAAGAAAAAACTGTACAAAGAAAACGGAAAGGGACTTATACTCTCTAATATTCGAGAGGCCCATGTTTGAAAATCAATTGATCAATCCAAAAAAAGATTTAATCAATAGTTTCTTTTGAAAAGAAAAACCAAAAAGAAACGGTTTATCGTTTTGAAAAATTGTGATCGTTTGTTTTAAAACGGTTTGAATTTTGAAAGAAATCAAATTAATTAAGATAAACACAAAGATTATACTTAAATGACACCTAAATGATTAGGGTTTGATCACAAAATATTTACAAATGATTAAGTTTGAAAAATCAAATGAAAAACAATATTTAAAGTATTTAAAAACACTTAAAAACATGTCATTTTAAACCTAATTAAAAATGTATTAAATAAATATTTTTTTGTGATTTTTTTGGATGTTCATAAAATATATGTGTTAAATAAAGAGTGTGTAAAAAATGAAGCAAAAATAATGAGTTTTGATTGGTTAATGTATTGATTGAAGTTGTGTAAAAAACCAAACAAAACAAGTGATAAAAAGATAAGGGATGGGCCACCCAAGGCTTGAACCCACGCCCTTTTGGTTTCAAGTCCAAAAGCTTTACCAACTGAGCCACGCGCGTGGCTTGTAATGCAGATGCCTTCAATTAGTTATGTACAAAATAAAAATTTAAAACAAAAATTGCGCCAAGAACACCACCTTCAACCTTAATCTCCTCTGATTCGTAACTTTCTCATTTCTCAATGTTTTTGAAAGTTGTGAACATGAAAATTGTTCGTTTTGATCCCAGGAACATGATGGTATCCACAGAATTCATTTATTTTTAGTGTAAGATCATCAATTTCTGGATGAACACAAAGAACCCTAATTCTAACAAATCAATGTGAAATCGTGTATGTGCATCAAATCAACCAATTGATTGAGGGTTAATGATCCTCATATGTGCATAAACATGAGAGCAAACCAACTTTTCATTTATGATGCATGATTATAAGAGTTTGAGTTTCAAGGCTTACCTCTTAAAATTTCACAAAACTGGAAATTGAATTCTTGCTTGGAGTGTTTCCAAATGCGATTTGATGATCCTGTGAGCTTCCTTGAGTGTCCTTGAGTGTGTTCCAACCCCTAACTTGCTTTGAAAGCTCCTGAATTGTTCCACACAAACCAACTTGCAATTGTCTGGTTTTTGAATGAGGAAACTTGAATGGCACGATACCAGAAGTGTTTTTATGATTTAGATGATTTCTATATGATGTATATGAGGTGTTGGAAGTGTTAATTTGGACAGAAATGATCTGGAATGAAAATTGGCATGATAAGGCTCTTCATGTGTTCATATGGAGGTTGAAGAGTGAATCTGAGTTTTGGGGTGATTTGGGGTGTGTGAGTGGTTCAAACACATCCCATATGATGTGTATGAGTTGCTAGAACCATCACTTTGGCCATAACTTCAAGGGTTTGGAAATTGGTATTTCTCCCTCTTTGAAAACTCATGAAACTTACAACTTAAGAAAGAAAGAGAAAACCAATTCTTTGAGAGGTTTTGGTGTGCTCTTGAATGTGATTTCCATCTCTATTTATAGGCCATGAAATCTGATTACAAGCCTTGGCAAGTTGAGAATGCAATGATGGTTTTGGCTTAAGAGATAAAAGAGAATATTTTCATTTAATGCTTTAGGTTAAAAACCTAAACCATGGTTAAGAAACTCAAGTGATAATATATTTTCTCCAATCTGATCTTTTAAGATAAGAATCTTGCTGTCACCATTTTATTTGGCCATCTCTTGCATTATAGGTCCATAAAGTATAAGAACTTTGTGAGAAAATGGTGAAAATTCAAGCATAATGGCCTCTAGTGACAAAATTCAAAACCATGGCTACACTCCATATTTTTTCATGCTCTTGGACATTTTGGAAAGCTCGTGTTACACACTTCAAAACCCTAGTTGAAAGTTTCATCAAGACCTTTAAGGAAATGGGTGAAAAAGATCCATGAACTTTGAAGAAAATGAGGTTTTAAGTGAAATTTTCAAAAGATACCAACTTTGAAGCTCCATATCTCTTAAATGGTTGATCTTTTGAAAAAAAATTATATGTGACAAAACCATTGAAATTCCCTTCCAAAGTTTGGAAAAAACCATTGAAAAACACTTAGAAATTTTTCTAAGTATAAAAGTCAAACTTTTGACTTTTTGATTCTTGATTGATTTTCTTGATTTTTCTTGACCAAATGACTTCATATATCATATATTGATGATTCAAAACTTCAAAAGTCAAGGTTGACCAAAACTCCCCAAAAGTCAATGGTGATCTTGTACAGTTGACTTTTTCAGACGAATCGCGTTTCCGGAGATTTCAAATGAACCAGGCTATCCTCACCAAATGAATGGTATGAATGGATAATATTGAGGCATTAGAGGATATTGAATCATAGTTTGAGTTGTGACACCATGTCCTGATTAAAAAGTCAGTTGTTCAGATGAATTAGGTCAAAAACCCTAATTGTCGACCTGATGAAATTGATGACTGTAGGTCTTGAATTGAGATACAATTTCCATTGTATATTATCATAGGGATTATTTGAAGATGATTGAAGCCTTTGATTGACTTCCTGGGGATTTTTAGGGTTTCCCAAATGTGATCCCTGATTTCAGTCCCTGATAGTTCAAAACCCTAATCTGATGATTTGAAATTTCACTGTTGATCAATCCTTGTGTAGGAGATGTCTTGAGCCAATAGATTAGGCCAAAATGATGTACTTGGGGTCTTGAGGTCATGTCCCAAGTGATTAGGCCAAATCCTGAGCAAAAGTCAAGGGTGTGCTATCTTCAGCCAAAACCCTAATTTGGTCGATTCAAAGCTGTTGAGCTTGTTGAAGTGAATCTTTGAGGACCAAATGTTGATTGTTGATGAGGCTAGTCCTTTTGAGATGAAAGGAGAATAAAACCCTAATTGATTGTTGCTTGTACTGATGAGTGATTTCTTGATTAAACCCTGCTGAGCACAAGTAGCAAACACAAGCTATGCCATTTGTTAGAGATGCAAATGGTGCATATGCAGATAATATGAGGTGGTATCTTAGGTCAAAAATTGGGGTATGACACAAGGCAACAGGCAACAGGCAACAACAGGCAACAGAGAGGTTACCCCAAAAGTGTGCCTGTGTGCACCAATCACGTGATTTGATTCAGAAATTTATCTTATAATTAGTTATTCTAGGTTAATTACAGGCTTGCACTCCCTAGAATTACTAACCGCATCAACTAATATTAACAATTAAAGCAATATTGGGGAAAGGGATAATGAAACCAGCGGGGGGAAGGGAAAATGAAACCAACGGAGGATAATAAATAAATAAAAAGCAGAAGAATAAAGGAGATTAACGTTTAGGGTTACCGACTATTCGAGCCTTGACGGTTAGCAAACCCTGAAAAGGTGGGAAAAATAGCTAGCACAAGTGGGTGAGTGCATTATCAATTCAGAGTCAATTAGGGTTAACCCTAATAAAAATAAAATCAAATAAACAAATACTAAAAGATAGAAAAGAACACTTAGCTTTTAATTTGATCTGATATGGTTGGCGGTCGGAGGAAGCCTCAGGGATAACCCTGAAAAATGACAAAGCAAGGGCAGAAAAGTGAATGTAGGCAAGATTTATTTAAAGGCAAACCCTAATTAAAAGGAAACAAAATAAACTTTAAAATAATAATAATTAAATTGAATACTTAGCTTCGGATCTTAATCAGGCGCATAGTAGAAAGATGTCTGATGATAAACCCTGAAAAGGATACAGACAAATATTTTTAGTGTATGGAATGATCGTCGTAAACCCTGATTAGGGTACAAATTGAATAAAATAACATAAACGATTTTATTAATTATTGGTCTAGCGACCTAATTAATTAAATCGAGAAGAGAAAATAAAATTGGACACACAGGTATTTTTTATGAGTTTTGGAATTAAAATGAAATATATATGAATTTTTGAATATATGAATAAATATGGTAAAATAAAAGAAAATAAATAAATCTATAAATAAAATAATTTACATGAAATAAATATTATATATGAATAAATAAATAAATAAAATGTAATAATAAATATTAATTAAATAAATAAATAAAAGAAAATAAGTATATATATATGAATTTAATAAATAAGATAAATAAATTATTAATTATATATATAAAAAAGATTTTAGAAAATAAATATGATAATTTTTTATAATTAAGAAAAGAAAAAAAGACTTAAAATAATATATATGTATGTTAATATATAAATAAAAACAAAGCTATGTAATTAAAAAATATAAAAAAAATTATAAAATCTTAGCTGTTTGATTCTGTTTGGCAGACTGTTGAAGGAGCATGATGCACCAGCATCCATAGATGCGTTGGATTGGACTAGTATTGGATTGGAAGGTTGGATTGAGGTGAGCGCATGGTAACGTGTACGTCTTAAAACACTGGATCCCTTTGTTCTCAATTCAAAAACGCGTGCCAGGGCCAACCAATGGAGGAGCGACGCGTCACCGTCTTCAACCTTCCCTCCGTCGTCTTAGCTCTGGTAAGGATCTACAGCTACAGTCGCTTCCGTAGCTACAACCTGCACTCTACGAATACATGCAAACATACACGAAAATATTTCGCGAGGCCATGGATGGCTTCGTCTAGGTCTCCTGATTCCAACCATGGCCCTTATTTAATCCAATTTTCCCTGTATAAAGAAACCCTAAACGAAACCAAGAAACCCTGACAATGGCAAACCTTGACTCCATCGGTCAAACGCAAATTAAACAGCCCAGAAATCATCACAACATCATGTAGATCATAAATATGCAATCAATTTGTATGCAAGATGCTTAAAACATAGAATTTGAAGTAAGTTTTTTAGAGAACAAACCGTGGTGAATTAGGCACGTTTCTGAGAGCTCTGGCCTTGGATATCAATGGGGAATCCTTCAATGATCTTCAGGGAACGTATTGAAAACAATCACACACCTTGAATTGGCCTGTAATCCTTAATTTGAAGTTTGAGTTTTCTTGTTCTTTAGAGCTCGGATTAGGGTTCCTGCACTGCCAATTTCGTAACCCTTGCCTCTGGAACTGTTTAGTACTTATAATATAAGGATTAGGGCAACAGAAATTGAATCAAATCCTTTTTAATCTTTGATTTGTATGTTATGGAGATTTGATTGAAAATTTGATTTTGAAAATTTCTATTTTTGCACAATATTGATTCAATTGTGTTCAAATATTATTTGGTCCATTAAGGGAATATATTTGATTGATTCCTTGACTTAAAATCAAAGCAAATATATATTTCATATTTATTTTACTTATTTTATATAATTTATTTATGATTTAAAGTGATAAAAACCAAAAAATAATTAAATAAAATAGTAAAAATAGCATGACTCTTGCTTTGGGGCGTGCATGGGCTTATGATAGGGATTGGATAGAAATAATATAGGCCCATTTGGAAATGTTTGTAGTTTTGAACCTTTTTTCTTCACATATGCCCTTGAAAATAGTCCAACTTTGACAAGGCCTATCTCCCATAATTTTTGAGGTATGGAGGAGTTCTAGGACTTTTTAGAAACCTTAGAGAGTCCTCTGACCCATGTCTTTGGTCTCATATCAAAATGATTTTCCATGCTCCTTGTGTGTCCTTTTGAAAAAAGTGACTTTTTGTTGACTTTTGAAAAGGACCTATAATGTTTTGGTCCATATCTCTCAAATGAAGCATTTTTAGACTTGACATGTGAGAGACAAAGTTGTAGGGAATCAAATTTCCTTCAAGATGAGCTTTGAATGGAAAATTTCTGATGTTCCATGTGAAAGTTATGGCTGGTCAAAGTTCAGTTGACTTTCTCCTACACAAACCCTAATTTAGAAACTTTTTGATTTGTTGATTTTTGATCTTTCCTTGATGAACCATGATCAATTCTTGAGCAAATGGTGAATGATACTTCAATATGAGGATCTTGACAAAAGATCAGGTGTTTTGACTTTACTTTGCCCACAGTTGACTTTTAGGTCAACTTAGTCGACTGTTGTCTTTCTGAACATTTGAGTGATCAATCCTTTGAGCTGAGACTTGATACTTGTCATAGAGATAATGTGAGATATATTGAGCCATATAGGATGCCTTGGAGCCATTGATTCTTTGATTTTCCTTTGAACAAACCAAACCCTAGTTTCTGAGCCTTGTATAGGAGAATGTGTCTTGGAGCTTTATGTATTGATTTGAATTTGTATAAGAGAGATAGTATGGGCAAATTTTGGGTTATGACAGCTGCCCCTGTTTAATTTTCTTAAACCTGAAGATGTAGAGTGGTTTGTATGTCAGTCGGAATCTGAAGGTGGAAGAGGATTGAACACTAGAATACCCAGAAATTTGCCTTAGCTGATGATGAAGGGGTTTTTGTCGGAGATGGGCTTGAAGATGCCATCCAGGTGTATGATTGGGATGGGCTTAAAGATGCCATCCAGCAAATCATGCATTAGAATATGTTTGGAGTGTTTGAGAAGTAGTTGTTTGAGTGTTGATCATGTCATTACTATTCGTAGTAGACGAATTAGATCTTTGAAAGATGATCGTGTCTACACCGTTCGTGATGATAGAATTAGATCTCTTGTCGTGTCAGCACCGTTCGTAGTAGCTGAATTAGACTTTAGAAACAGTTGATCGTGTCCACACCGTTCGTGATGATGGAATTAGATCTCTGAGAGTTGATCGTGTCAGTACCGTTCGTAATACCTGAATTAGATCTTGGAAGGATGATCGTGTCTACACCATTCGTGATGATAGAATTAGATCTCTTGTCGTGTCAGCACCGTTCGTAGTAACTGAATTAGACTTTAAGGGATAATTGATCGTGTCCACACCGTTCGTGATGATGGAATTAGATCCTTTTGAGTCGTGTCAGTACCGTTCGTAGTAATTGAATTAGACTGTGGAAATGATCGTGTCACCACCGTTCGTGGTAAATGAATTAGATCTTCGAGCGTTGACTGTGTCAGTACCGTTCGTAGTAGCTGAATTAGATCCTGGAAAGTTGGAGATTTCGTTCATTTGTCTTGTACCTGTATTCTGCAATAGGTGTAGCAATTTTTATGCAATGTCATGATGCATGTGTTATGTAATGAGTCTCTCAAAATAAATGAGGAACTTTGTATGTTATGCATGAGTTCGTTATGAGGTAATGTATGCGACGTATGAATATGTTTATGATTTATGACGTATGACTATGATTTATGCTATTTGACACATCTTGATTGAGAAGATGGATCTCCATGTCATTGTAATTTTGATGTTTGATCTTATTTTGAAGATGCTCAGCTGGGGATTTATGGTTTCTGCTTGTGGATGATCAGTAATTTGATGTACCCTGATTGGGAACAAAAGATATTAGTAGACCATGTTGGAGAAGAGTCGAGTGTTAGAGAACCGGTAGTGTTGAAGATGTAAACTCTGTTGGGGAGCCATATCTTTGTCGGGAAGAGAATATTTGAAGGTATCTTCTTAAATGATTACTTTGTGGGGATATGATCTTGTGAACCTGGCTCTGTGGGGAGACATGGATGTCTTGAAAGTTTCCCCCAGTATTATATAGTAACTGCCATTCCTGGATTTGTATTGATTAGGACACACCATTGAGTATTGATCAAGATGTTAAACTGGACTTGCATGGATTTGCCCCTGCTAGTAGGGACTTTAGGAAAGATTCGCCTCGCGAGGACTTTATGAGATGTGCACTATGGGCGTCATGCCCCTAGTAATCATAAACTTGGGATGATGCCCCTCACTGATCGAGCGACGGCTTCTGACCCACTTGGGTGCATGCCCCTGATTGTTTTGGCATCCTTGAGAGATTCTCGGAATCTTGACTTGATTGCCCCAGATTGGTCGGGAAATAGTTTGAAACCCACTTGAGATGTATGCCTTTGACTGTTTGGCATTTGAGAGATTCTTTGAATCTTGACCTGATTGTCCCAGATTGATTGGGCAAAGCGTGCCATGCCCCTTGTATACGTAGGAGACATTGCTTCTCGGAGTAATCTTGTCTGTCGGGATAACTTTCAGTCATTAATTGTACCCTGTTGCAGGTTCTTTCTGATGCTAACATTTGAAATTATGTAGCAGGATATGTTTAATAATGAATTCATGAGATGCAATGCATACGTTTGTCTTGAGTTTTTGAAAAACCATTAAAACAAGAAATGTAAAAGCGTGATATTTGTAAAAACATGCTATTTGTAACAATGTGATGTTTATAAAAACAGGATATCAGCTCAACATTTGTAGTAAACCTTAAGGAGTAGGGATACCTTTTTGGTGACAGTATGCTTTCGAACTAACCATGCTTCAATTAGGACTTTCAAGGGTTGTAACGTAGCTTGGTTCACGGTTTAAGAAACAAAGGATAAAGGCTCAAAATTTGATTGTACCCACCCATCTTTGTGAATTGTCTTTTAGGCATGTCTTGCTTGTTTTGACGACCTTTTTGAGGCGCCTGTGTGGAGATCAGGACTGCCCCAACAGATTGGTCATTGTCATACCCCAGAATTTGCCCATACTGTTTCTCCTATTCAAATTCAAAGTCAAGACACCTCATATGGTTTATGATATTTCAGACTATCTCCATGACAAAACTCAGGCTCTAATTTAAAAGATTGATCATTCAATTGCTCAGAAACTCAATAGTCGACTAGTTTGACCTAAAAGTCAACTGTGGTCAAAATACAGTCAAAACTCCTGATTTTTCATTAACATCCTTATATTGAAGTATCCTTCACCATTTGATCAAGAATTGATCATGGTTCATCAGGGAAAGACCAGAAATCAACAATGTCAAAAGCTCCTAAATTAGGGTTTTCATAGGAGAAAGTCAACTGAACTTTGACCAGCCATAACTCCTACATGGAACATCAAAAATTTTCCATCCAAAGCTCATTTTTAAGGAAATTTGATTCTCTACAATTTTGTCTCTCACATGCCAAGTCTAAAAATGCTTCATTTGAGAGATATGGACCAAAACATTATAGGTCCTTTTCAAATTTCAACAAAAAGTCTTTTTTTTCAAAAGGACACACAAGGAGCATGGAAAATTATTTTGACATGAGACCAAAGAAATTGGTTAGAGGACTCTTTAAGGTTTCTAAAAAGTCCTAGAACTTCTCCATACCTCAAAAATTGAGGGATATATGTCTTGTCAAAGTTGGACAAGTTTGAGAAGGAAAATGTGGAGAAAAAGGCTTCAAAATGAGCTTCTTTGCAAATGGGCCCATGTTTTTAAAACCCAATCTCCTTCCTTATGATAGTGAGAGTCCACAATCCATTTGCCACGAAATTATTTAATTTATTTTGTTTATTATGATTTTTATTCAATTAAAAAGATTTTAAAAATCAAATAAATCAAGAGAAGGTTAAATATTTGGTAAAATATATGATTTGGATCTAATTCAATCATCATTTAAGGCACATCTCCAATCAAATTTCGTGCTCCTCAAGCTTGCAAGGATTAAGATCATATTTGGCCAAATTTAGAAAGATTTAATGCATGAATCAAAGTCAAAATTTTCCAATCAAATATTTGATTTCTTTCCATTATTTTTGACCTAATTTTTCACATATATATACACATACTCATTCAGCATTAGGGGACAAAAAATTGGCCAAGAGAGTAGGGTTCCAAGCTTCAAAAAATTCAAAGAACTAGGGCAAGTCGTAACCTCCCTAAACAGCCATTCTACGAGCCAAATTCTTATCGCATTCAACTCAAAAGGGGTTACAAAGTTAGTCTAAACGAATTGCATTACGTAAGCCTACCAAGAACTCGCACTCATGATTCACATATTCATGCATTTGTTGTTAATTTTGTATCTCTAATATTGCTGCATTATAATGATGTCTAACCATATGTATAAGTTTCTGGTGATGTTTAGTGCAAGATTGAGCCATTGAAACAAGGATTGGAAGCTTAAATCACGAAGTGCCATGGCTAGGGCATAACCTATGTTTGCTTTCGTTTTCTATATTCCAGACGGTTTCAGGAAAAACCAAAGCCACCAGTGGATTCAGGAGGGTTGAATTAGGGGATCTGGGCGCGTTTTAACGTTTCTTGTTTCATGTTCCTTGATGTTTCAATTTACAGGCATGGTGAAAACAAAACCTGCGGAAAAATCCGCAGGTAATTTCGCAACAGTTTCCGTAAGCAAATCCGCATGTGCGGAGGTTGAAGATGATGATGTGGAATGGAGACCATTTGACCCCGCGTGGGAGACCGGGACTGGTGGGTCAGCAATGTCATTCCTCTCTCTTCTTCCAATTGGCTAAGCGCGCATCCACGTGGGCCCGGTCCTGATTCTTTTGACTTTTCCAGACTAGCCCTTGTTTTTATATTCTATCTATTTTGTTTGATCTACTAACAGTTCAACATTGCAGCTCATTTGGCCACATGATGCGCTTTCCACCCTCTAAACCAGGGTTCGATCCTTGGTGTGTTCCTTTATTTTTAACATACTAATTTCTACATGATCCTGCGCATCCTGGCTTCTCCCGCGTACAATGCACCCCCACATCTCGTCCACTGGATCCAGCGACCAGCACAACAGACGCACACGATCTTGCAGGCTTACCATACACCCTCAAGGGAGTGCCACACCTAACCAAAGCCGAGTTTTTTTCTTTTTAATTTTTTTTTATTTTATTTTTTCTTTAACTACATAAATTCTTTTTGTTTCTTTCTTATTTCTTTCTTTAATTTATTCAATTTTTATTAAACTATTTTACATCTTATTTTTATAATTGTATAACCATTTATTTATATTTAATCGAGAATTCGATTGTCTTTATAATTCTTTAATTTTAAATTTTTATATACTTAATTAATTAAATGTTAGGTTTTACCCTATGATTATTAATTTTTGTTTTGGTTTATCTATTTAATCGAACGGTCGATTTCATTAACCTTTTAGGTTTCTGTAACATCATTTATTTTTTATTTATTTGCCTTTTTGGGTTAAAAATAGGGCTTGTTCCAATAGTCAAGGAATCTTTAATGCACTAACATTCCTTTTCTTTGTGCCCAATTTTTAGGTTTAATCAAAATCTTTCAGCCAACGCGTCTCCGGATCAAAAAAGCTAAGTTCCCTTAATTTTTCTTATTATTACATAAATCTTTTCTTTATTACTTTTGCTTAGTTTTTTTTTTACTAATTCTTTTGAATTTCGACCTCCTTTTTTTTATAATAAATGTAATTTTAATTAATTTAAGTTGATAATTTTAAATTAATTATGATTAGTTTTATTATTAAATTAATTAGGTTAAATAATTAGTTAAGATTTTTAAGCTAGTAATTATTTTTAGGGTAATAATTAAATTTTTGGCTAATTAATTATTTTAATATTTGTAAACCCTGATTTTATTCTGATCAACTGTTTTCATCATGATTACTAATCACTGTTCTCCCTTATTTATTTTTCCTTTCAGAGTTGATCAAGGGTTCGAGGAAGATTAAAGCATTCGAAGATGTTTATACGGATTATTGATCCCTCTTATTTTCTGCCTTTACTTTCCGCCTTTTAATTTTTGCATTCCCCTACAGGTTTTTGTTGTAATTCCCCTTCCCCGCAGGTGTTTATTGTAATAGCGTAGGAATTTATTTTCTGCCTTTAATTTCCGTAATATTAATTGCTGTGGTTAGTAATCCTAGGGAGTGCAAACCTGCTAAATAACTTAGATCACTCATTATAAGATAAATATCATCAAAGCTAACCACATGATTGTGCCACACACACACCTTTAGGGTAATCCCTCTTGTTGCCTTATACTGTTGCCTTAATTGTTGCCTGTTGCCTCTAAGTGTACTAAATAGTCAAGTCCCTCGATTCCGAGGATACCTCAAGCAAGGTTGCCTTAAAGAATAAAAATCATCTAGTCCCTCGATGCTGCCTCGGAAAAATAAGATGATTGTCCCATTGCTAAGGTATCCTCGCATGATGCCTAAAAAGATTAATGACTATTCTATCCTTCCCTTAGACTACCTGCCCTCTTTATGGCAAGGGACAATCTTATGGCGAACGATTTCTCGATGACCCTTCAAATCCAATTGAAAGACTTCCTGCCTCTCATGGTATGGATAGATCCTTTCGCCCGAAAAGCTAAAAGAACAAATTTCAAACTTAGGGTAGTTGCTACTAATTGCTTGCTCTAAAAATTCAAATTACTTTCCACACCTCCTTTTTAAAACGATTTCCAAAAGGCTACGCTTATTTACAAGCTAAAGTCCTTGTTCAAAATCTTTTCAAACATTTCAAACAAACAAAGTGAGCTAAGCAGTTAAGAGCCCATGGATAACCATGGATGCAAAGGGTGCCTTACACCTTCCCTTTGTATAACTTACCCCCCGAACTCAATCTCTTTCAAAAAGGTTTTTTCCTGTTCTTTTAGCCTTTCTATAAATTGGATAAAATAAAAGTCGGTGGCGACTCTTGCTATCCGCAACATTTCTTTAAAAGTCAGTTCACCGTATTACAGTCATGATTACTCCTTTTCTGACTATACACAGCATTGACATCTGATTTCTCATTGAAATGCTTCTTTGTAGCACCCGAGGATGTAGCAGCTTGAATCTTACCACTTCGGATGCCATTCTCGACACGTTCCCTAGTCAGTATAAGTTCAGTGAATCCAGATGATGAGCTTCCCAACAAATGGCTATAGAAAGGACCAGTCAGTGTACTCATAAACATGTCGGCCAATTCTCTGTCAGCTAAAGGAGGTTGAACTCTTCCAGCCAAATCTCTCCATTTTTGAGCATACTCCTTGAAACTTTCGTTAGAACCCATAGACATGCTTTGTAGCTGCATGTGGGTTGGCGCAAGGTCAGCATTGTATTGGTATTGCACATAGAAAGCAGTTGTCAAATCTTCCCATGTATGGATGTTGGTACCCTCCAGTTGATAGTACCATTCGAGTTGTGTTCCATATAAGCTTTCTTGAAAGTAATGGATCCAGAGTTTCTTATCAGCAGTATGAGGCTGAATCTTTCTCACATAGGATTTCAAATGCAGCTTAGGACAGGAGACTCCATCATACTTAGCAAAGGCCGGAGTCTTGAACTTGGGAGGGATAACAACTCCAGAGATGAGTCCTAGATCTTCAAAATCCAATCCAGGTATCTTCTGAATTTCCATGGCTTTCATACGTTCTTCCAAAAACTTGTATTTGTCATCAGGATGTTCATGCTCATGGTGATAGTCTTCTTATTCTTCAAAGGGCTTGGCAGAATCATGGTTACTTTTTGCATCAGTTTTGATACTAGCATTATCATCTTGCTCATCTTCGTCACTGTCTTCAGAGGCTTCGGCATCCCTGAGTTGCAAGATCGGTCTAAGCCTTTTCCCCAAAGTCTTCTTACCCTTCTTCTTCTTTTTCTTGGTAAGGATGGTCTTCAGCTCTTTTTGCCCCTTGGACAAGTTCAGAATCAAAGCTTGGAACTGGGCATTCTGAGCTTGAAGGTCTTTGACTGATTGCTCAAGATCCATTGGTGCTGAAATAAACAGCGAGAGAAGATGAGAGACCTGTTATGGAAACCTGTTATGCGATGTTATGAATGCAAATGCAATGCTTTCAAGGACCAATAGGACATTTAGTTTGCGACATTTAGACAGTGAATCTGTCACAGCTTCATCTGAAGAATTTTGACTTTCGTCTTGGCACGTCCTTCTTTAAGAATCAAGCTCACCATATCGAGTGGGTCATCGCCTCTGATTCGGGATACTTCTGAATATGGCTAGAGGAAAATAAATCCTCTTGCACCTTGATAGGTACTAAGTCTCTGAATTGGAAGGTATGTGGCCAGAGGAAAATAAATCCTTTTGCCCCTTGATTAGGAATTCGGTCCTTGATAAGAGTACCAAGAATTGTGCGCCCTAAATCCCTAAGATCCTTGAAAGCGTTAGTAAACATGCAATGTTATGATGTCATGATGTCGTGATGTTATGTGGATGCAATGCATCTGGCAAAATGTAAGGTGATAAGGACAAACAAGTCCTACAAGAAAAACCTGCAAGGAAACGAAAGGGTTAGTAGCACACACAAGCAAGTCACACAAGTGTCCTTAGGTTTAGGGGCTTGCATGAAGTTCGTAGGTAAGTACCCTCCCCACTGAAGTTTAGTTGGTTCAACCTGTCCTAGAATAGTAACCGGGTTCTATGGTGCTCATATACCTGATCTTTCTCGCGGGCATTGTCTCAACATGGCACTCAATCGGCCAACCAAAAGCATCCCTAGAGTCCAATCTCAATGAGTGTAGCATCGAGTATCAACCGGCTTCAGTCAGGAATCCAAAGCCAGCTATCTCGCTACTTCCTATAGGCCAAAGTCAAGTTCAACTAAGGTTCTAAGGGCGAATTAGTGCTTATGACACCACGCGGTAGCCAAATGTCTCCTCGATCATATTCAAGGGCCATCAGGACAAACCAAAGCGTCGCACTAACGGTGGCCACCAGTTCAACCATAACGATACATGTCGTACATCCTCCCTGGCCTAATGCCACATACCTAAAAAACCTTTAAAGATAAAGCAAACAAGTCAAACAAATTTAAAGTGATCCTAGCTCTAAGGTAACCCCTCTTTTATTCGAAAGTGAATCCCCAGCAGAGTCGTCAGTTCTGTAATACGGTGAACTGACTTTATTTGAAATGTCGCGGTTAAGCAAGAGTCGCCACCGACTTTTATTTTGTCCAATATATAGAAAGGCTAAAAGAACAGGAAAAGACCTTTGAAAAGATTTTGAGTTCGGGGGGTAAGTTATACGAAGGGAAGGTGTAAGGCACCCTTTGCATCCAAGGTTATCCATGGGCTCTTAATTGCTTAGCTCACTTTGTTTGATTTGTTTGAAAAGTGTCGTGTGTGAATAGTAAAAAGATTTCGTTAAGGACTTTAGCTTGTAAATAAGCGTTGCCTTGTTTTGAGTAGTTTTGAAAGGAGGTGTGAAAAATATTTTGAATTTGTTTGAATTGAGCAAGCAATTAAAAAGCAATTACCCTAAGTTTGAAAAACATTCCTTTAGCTTTTCAGGCGAAAGGATCTATCCATACCATAAGAAGGCAGGAAGTCTTTCAATTGGATGTTTAAGGGTCATCGATAGTAATCGTTCGCCATAAGACTATCCCATGCCATAAAGAGGGCAGGTAGTCTAAGGGAAGGATATAATAGTCATTTTATATGTTTAGGCATCATGCGAGGATACCTTAGCAATTTGGGACAATCATTTTATAAGGCGACATCGAGGGAGTTTCAATAACTTTAAGGCAACATTGCTTTAGGTATCCTCGGAATCGAGGGACTTAACTATTTTTAGGCAACAAAATTAATAAGGCAACCAAACAACAATATAAGGCAACAGGCAGCATATGAAGGGTTACCCTAAAGGTGTGTGTGTGGCACAATCATGTGTTTAATTCAGACATTGTTATCTTGTAATTAGTGATCTAATTCAGTTCAAGGCTTGCACTCCCTAAGATTACTAACCACGCAGTTTAAATTTGCAGAAATTAAAGGCAGGAATTAAAACCTATGCTATTACAATAAACACCTGCGGGGACGGGGGAATTAAAAGGAAAATAATAAGAAAGGACAATAATTAATTAGAAAATCTTGAATGTCCTGATCTTCTTCCTCGAACCCTTGATCAATCCTCGAACCCTTGATAACTCTGAAAATTTAAAGGCAAACAGATAAGAGTGAGTGCAGGAGGGATTCATTGACTATTCGAGGCAAACCCTATTTTAGGCAAAACAAAGAAAATAAAATAAACTGATGTTTGAACGAGAAAAGAATGGGAAACTTAGCTTCTTGATTGGCGTGGCGCATAATCGGAGGATTTTTGATTAACCCTGAAAATTATGTATGAAGAAGAGAAATGTTAGTGCATGAGTGATCTAATGACAAACCTCGCAACCCTGATTAGGGCACAAGTTAACCATGGTTAATATAATAAAAACTAAGTTAATTAATTATTGGTTTTTAACCTAATTAATTTTTAAAAAAAAAGACTAGTCCTGATTAATTTATCCAAATTTTTAGGTCAATTAAATTAATTTTTAATTAATCAAAACTAAATTAAATATTCATTAAAATCAAATTTTAAAAGTAATTAGTTAAAAAAAAGTTAATCTAAATTTATTTATATAAACAAAAAGAAAAGTTATGCTAAAAGGAAAAGAAATAAAAGAAGGTTTGAATTTTTAGACAACCAAAAAAAGAAATAAACACAATATGTAAGGATCAAAACCAAATGAAATAAATAATAAAAAAATAAAAAGACTTAGCATTTTGATTCATTGCGGTTGGCCTTTGAGGGTGTACTGTGAGGACGCGCATGTGGTCCCTCTGATCTAGCTCGGTGTAAATCCAATGGTAGCTATAGGAGGGTGCATCGTGGTCTTTCATAGGGGTAGTACGCCGGATCTGCTGGCAAACTAAAACATTCAAGTTATTAAAATAAAGCATTGAGGGTATGATTCCAACTCAGGCCCTCACGCATAGCATGGAAACGCTTTCACCAACCAAGCATATTACATTCGCTGATATTAACTTGGAACACAGCCAATATAAACAAAATCGAAATCATTGCAAAATAATAAAAAAAAAACAAATACGCGCCCTTCACTGTTCCTCTCCGTCTTCGCGACATCCATGGCTGTTCCTCTCCGTCTCCTCCAAAACAATCATAAAAATGCACAACAATAATCCAGATTGCCTGTACGCAACCTCACGAGTCCAATGGAACATTCAATTGAGTCTGAATCGGCCATGGCTAAGTTTCCCCCAAATTGAAACCTCACAACCCTAACTATGGTGAATCATGTTTCCTGCATTTAGACACAAATTAAACAACCCAGAACCATTGTATGGAACCTCACGACCATGAATACGTATCTGTCGCACGCTCGCGAAAAATGAACAGAGTCGCCACCAATATATTTATCCCATAAGGGAAAGGAATATCAGAAAACCTAACAAAGGAAGGAACAGGGTCTTGCGACCAGAGAATCAAGGTACGGGAGTCGGTTACGCAAGGGGAAGGTATTAGCACCCCTCACGCCCATCGTACTCGATGGTATCCACCTATGTTTGTTTCTATCTAAAGGGTGTATCTATGTCTATGTCTATATATGAATGAATGCAAAAGAAATACGGGGAAAAGAAGGAAATATTTACAAGTGTGCTCGTTCAAGCCCCGCGACTTGATGCCTACGTATCCTTTTCAGGAATCAGAGCGCCGTAGTTCGGCTCTTTAGTTTTTGTTTGTTTTTGTGTTTTTTAGTTGGGCGGCGTTAACGCTCACGCTCTTGCACAAGGGGACAGCCTAGGATGCAATGGAGCGGAGATAACTTGCCCTTAGAAAGGAGAAAAAGAGATTGGTTTGTATCTTTTAAGGGTAATTCCATGATGACGAGAACCCACTACAAGGTCTCGCATCACTTCCTCACTTTTGTTTTAAATCTGAACATTTATTAGGTTTTTTGAAGTGTTTTTGGTTGGTGTTTTTTTATGGGGATTTTAATTTGTGACTTAGATCATACCAAAAAGAGTTTTGTTTTTTTGAATATTTAGAGAATGCACATCGAGGTCTACACCACAATCGATTCTCTAAATGACGGATAAGAAATACATCGAAATCTACATTCCAATCATTTCTTTTCCGTTTAGTAGAAAAGAACGTACATCGGGGCCTACACCCCAATCATTTCTTTTCTACTACGTGGGGAAGAACGTACATCGGGGCCTACGCCCCAATCATTTCTTTCCCACCATATATCAGAAGTGTGATAGTATGATCTTTGTCAGGTTTTTATTAAGTATTTTAGAGTTGAAAAGAAAATAATGAAAGAAGGGGACTATCTCTAAATTCTAGTCTAAGTTGTCTATACAAGTCTAAATCCTAATGTTAACATGGGATAGATTCTAAAAGGAGTAATAAAATGGTACTGACAAGATAGGCCTGAAATATGGCAACAAACAAGTAACGAAATCACACAACAATTATACAAAGAAATAGCATGGAAATGGTGCAAAACATAAGAGAAGCAACTCAAAAATTAGTACAAAATTAACCTAGAAATACTACTATTTTATGAGTCTTTTTGTGGGAAATTTAATCAATTAATGTCAAAAATTGCTCTAAAACCTACTAAGCAAAATTAGTATTTTTATCGATTTTCATCATCATTGAGATATCTAGTACTAAGACAAATTCCTAAAAATACTAGTTAAGTCTAACAAACTGTTTGATTTTATTGTTTAAAAGCTTGAAGAACTAAAACCAAAAAACTAAATTTTATTAAGAACTAAAATGATAACTGGGGGTGTAAGTCAAAAATGATGGTGTAAAAAGTAACTAGCTCCTGGCCCAAAGAAATGACCCAGCAATTTATACTATCCAAATTTTATATCAGATTTTTAATAAAAATAAAATAAAAACGAGATTAGAATGAATGGAAACGGTGCGTTTTGGACTAGGGCTCAGAGTCAAAATTATGACTCTTCACGTTCCTTTCTCATTCTCTTATTCTCTCACTCTCGTCTCTCTCATCTCTCGAACCAAACCTACGCCGGAAATCGCTCCACCGCGCCGGAGGCGGCGGAGCACGGCCGATCGTCCAACCTTCTTCCCTCATCTTTTTCTCCCCGACCTCACAACTTTAGATCTGCTCTTAGTTTTCTCCGATTCCCCTTTCGTTCCCCTAAATCTAAGCAAACCTAAAACCCTAGCATTCTGAGAAGTGAAATTAAACGAAACTAGCGAAGGATACAGATGCGGTACCATGGGGGAAATAATCAGGGAACACAAATCTACCACATAGCATCAAGAAAAGCAAAAAAGAGGATGAATAAGGGAGGAGGCGAGGCCTACCTTCTGGAGATGCTCCGGCGGTGATCAGAAAGACGGAGACGAGGCTCTGAAAGCTCAGGTGCGAAATAAACGGGAAGAGCGGCGAAGGAAGCTCCGATTTCAGGTAATAACACGAATTCCCCAGCTTCTTGCAGTATTTCTTCTCCTATCTTCTTCTCCTTCCTTCTACTTCCTTTTTCGATTTGCTCTTCTTCTGTGTTGTTGTGTATTGCTGCGTTGAGAGATCGAGTTTGAGAGCTTGAGCGTGAGGGATAGTGAAGAGCGATAGAGTTATGCAGAGAGCATGGAGATGGTTATTGAGGGATGAAGGTTGAGCTCAACTTCTTAGAGCTTTAGAGGTTGAAACTCTAAAAGTTATGGTGATGAGCGTGTAGTAGTGGAGAGTGAAGAACGATGAAGATGATGATGAATGGTTCAGTGAAAATGGCGTGTAGGTGTTGAATTGTGGAGGGAAGAGAGACTATATAGTTAGAGGTGGAGTGAATCAGTTAGAGGTGAATGGATGAGAGCCGTTAGATTCTGATTTTCTGTTATGAACTTCAATGGTGAGATTGAGTTTCGGTTAGGATTTGTTATATTCTGTTTTGACAGTTGTTGGTTAGTTATTAGAGACTTGGTTAGAGATTGGTTTGAGAATTGGTTGGGAGGTTGTTAGGATAGGTTTGGTTAGTTAGAATTAGTTATTGAATGTTAAAACAGTTATGAATCGGTTTGGAAAGCTAACTGGCAGTTGGGGAATTTAGTTAAGTTTTCTGTAACTGAATGTTCTTTTTCTGTTTAGAGAGTGTGAATGAAGGTAAACTTGTTAAGGGTTTTACTAGTAACTGTTTTTTGTTTTTAATGGAAACTGTTGGTTAGAAAATGATGAAGCTGGTTTAGGGAACTTTTCTGAGGGGAGTTTAGTTCTCTTGGTTTATGGATTTGTATGGTTTGAATGTTACTGTCATGGTATTTCCCTTTGTTGCAATATGTGATAGGTATTGGCATTTGGTTGTACTGACTGTGTGTGTTTGGCTTGTTTGGCTGCTGCTTTTTTGTTGAATGAATGTGTATGGCCTTTTTTTGAATTTCCTGCAGGGCTGAGTTTGTTTAGGATGGGGTTTGTGGTGAATATATGCAGGGATTGTTTTGATGTCACGAGGTCCTTTGTGATAGGCAGTAAGGCAGGGACTGGTTCTGAATTGTGGCTGCAAAGCTGCCGATTAGAGTTGTGTTGAATGATATTTGAACTGGTCCCTTCTGAACTTTGTTTTGCTTTGTAACAGGTTTGATGATTTGAAGAGGGTGCTTGGCGTATGGAAGTGCCGGGCTGTTGTTAACGACGTATCACTGTGCCGGCTCGCAACGCGTTCGCCTCTGGTCTGGCAGCAAGTATATGACATGAATGGAGAATTGTGATAGTTTTCTTTTTGTTTGTATTGGCAGGATTAAACATGTACTGTTAGTTGCCATGAACTAGTGGTTAGGGACTTGAAGATTCAGACAGTTTATGTAGCTAGTGGTTTAAATTTTGAATGGTAACATGGTGTTGATGAATGATGTTTATGAAGTGGCTGCAGTAGGATATTAAATGGCAATGGTGACAACACGAAGCTTGAAGGATGGATCCAATGGAGTTTAGAGAAGACCAAAGTTTATGTAATGATTTATTTTTTTCTTTTTTTTGTAATGGTAATGGATCTTGAGATGTAATTGAATGGAACTTTCAGTAATGTATTTTTTGTGTACGATTTTGTGTGATGAGGTTGTAATGATAATAGCTTTGAATTGGAGTTTGGTATTGATATTGAAACAACACATGCTGGCATGCCTTGACTTTGGGTTCAAAAATGCGGTTTACTCCTTTTTTGCAATAATTTGAATTTCAAAGTCTTCTTTTCCTTTTCTTCTTTTGAATTTGAATATTGAATCTCATAACATCAATGAGGTGACAACTAAAGGTAGTTTACTATGTTCTCTGTCCAAAAGGTCGACCACACATGACCGACTTTGACTAAGAACCGGCAATTTCGCATATAATCTCCACATGTCTCTTTTCATCAATGTATCAGTGACCACACTTGTGCTTGAGATAGAAATCTTCAAAGCCTAAGTCAAGGGATTCAATTATATGACAATACCTCCTTTCCAAGCAAGCGCCTTAAGAATCTCAACCCATTTATTCTTTGACCCTTCAAAATCAAACCAAACACTTGTAATAGAAGCAATCTCCCCGAGAGAGTCAAAGTCTTGAAATATTGTATGACCATTGTAACAAAAGACTTGATGAAGTGTGCACGAGCTCGAAACCCTAATTAAAGATCTCGATTCAAATAACTAGGGAAATAAACCCTAGTCCATGACAAATGATCCCATGCTTTGTGTATGTTTATTTAATGCCTGAATGCAAGGTCATGTTAATGCCCTAATGGAGGTATGCAGATGAATGTAAGGCATAAGCCAGTTAGAAATCAAGGGTAGGACAAATTTGGGGTATGACAGCTGCCCCTATTTAATCGTCTTAAACCAGAAGGTGAGATTGGCGCTAGCTTTTCGAACCTTCGAGGTGGAAGATGATTAAATATCAAAGTACCAGAAATTTGTCCTGAAGAGGATGGTGTAGGTGTTATCCTTATTTTTGTTTTGATATCTGCTGGGGAAAGAGAAATTTATTTTTGTTTTTCTGGTGGAAGAATTTACAATGAGTGATGGATCTGAATGGTGGTAGCTTGTAACGTGGTAACGGTGCCAATACAAGGTTCTCAAAGGAGGTGATTGTTGTATGAAACTATGATTGGACAGCGCGGGTTTGATGGAGAGACAAGATCTACTGACCCAAAAGTTGAAAGACAAGGATAGAAAGACTCGAAATCAAGGTGAGATCAACAGATCCACGACTCAAAAGAACTGAAAAAGACGAGGATAAGGTCGTCAGACCTACGATCCACAAGAAATGAAAAAGATGAGGATAAGGTCAACGGACCTACGATCCACAAGAAAGAAAAAGATGAGGATAAGGTCAACGGACCTACGATCCACAAGAAATGAAAAAGATGAGGATAAGGTCAACGGACCTACGATCCACAAGAATTGAAAGAAAGGATAAACATCAACACTGGGGTTGGAGGACGTCAACGCTGAGGTTGGAGCATATCAACACTGAGGTTGGGGGACGTCGACACTGAGGTTGTGAAAGGAAAGGCGTCGACACTGAGGTCGAGGACGTCAACACCGAGGTTGGGACGAGGAAAGATAAACATCAACACTGAGGTTGTGAATGACGATTGGCATCGACGCAGAGGTCGGTGGAGGAGTGATAGGTATCAACACTGAGGTTGGACAAGAAAAGGATAGACATCAACGCTGAGGTTGGAAAAGAAAGGTATTGACACTGAGGTCAAGGGAAGAAAAAATTAATATCAACACTGAGGTTGGGGATTGGTTTTGAAATGGTTTGCCGGGACGGAAGGTAAAGGATACACAACACGGGGGTTGGATCTAAAAGTTTTTCCGTACGAGGGGAAGGGACCACGGAGACTAGTGACGACTAGACTCGATCAAAAGACATAATCACGAAGATGTTGATGCTTGCGAAGCATAAGAATTACATTAATCCCTCAGGCCAAAGGCGGGGTGTAACTCATCAAGAGTGGCAATCGTTCGAATTGCCACACACCAAGTATGGTTATTCAAACGGTTGAAAAATGAGATGGGTTGAATGCCCACCCTCATTCGCACTCTAATCTTCACGCAGCACACGGGAAATAACCTCGGAGACAACGATTCTGACAAAGAAGGCCAGGAGAGAGAAGATAAGATTTCTTTTGGAGATTGAGAATACCAGGTATTGGCACCACGGTTTGAGGAGATTTGTGATGTAGTAGCAGATATCAATCGGAGTTCGTAAGGACAACTTTTTCTGTGGGGAAGTATTGTTATCTTGATTGGGTGTTGATCTGTATTATCTGGCTTATACTTTGATGCATGTTTGAATTTTTCTATGGCGTAATGATCCGCTTTGACAGATATGCTACGCTTTTGAGGATGCAATGCTATATGTAATGGGTTCTATATGCAAAAGTGCCAAATAAAGGCGTTAGTGAGATAGGGAAGCATGATCATTGGGGTCCGTTGCTTGTTGTCTTGAGATGCCAATATGAATCGGTGTTGGAAACCCTACAGTACCAAATACTATTGGCAGCTGCCTTGAGGGTTGGAATGTAGCTTTGTTGGGGAGGAAGTGACTTCATTTGACTTTCCCTACACCTTGAATTGCTTGGGGATGGTGAGCTTGAGGAGATTCCCTCAATTCACCATGTTGAGGATGAGAAATTCATACAAGGAGACCAGGTTGGGGGAGTGGAACAAACTCCTAGGAGAAATAAACTCCTATGCTTGAGGAATGGAACAAACTCTCAGGAGAAATAAACTCCATGCTTGGGGAGAGACCAAGGTTCTAGGAGAAATAAACTCCTATGATCGGGGAGAGCAATACAACTCAGAAGATTATGCCCCAAGATTCGTGGACTACGAAGGAATTTGCCCGAAAGGATCCTTGGAGAGATTTGTCAAATCTCGACGTAATTTCCCCAGATTAATTGACCTCAAGAGAGATTCCTCGACTTGATTGCCGCAGATTGATGGAAACTTGAACGGATGCCTCAGTCAACAGAGTCTTCCCACAACTTACCCTTTGGAGTAATCAGCCTTTGAAGTGAATGGCTCATGGAATCGATCAACTTTTTCTGCAGTTGTTCATTGTTTGGTCTTCCTTGATGTCAAGTATTTATTCACAAGTAAAAGATATTTGTTTTGAAGATGATAATCCTAATGCAATGCTTATGCTAGCTTCGAAATCAGGATTAAAACAAAGTTGTGACATTCAGTGTTTGAATTATTTGTCATATCGATATCAACATAAGTGGTAAGCACACATCTAGGAGTCAGTTTTACGCAACTTGGTATAATGTGCTTTTGAAATAAACCCAGCTTCAATTAGGTCTTTTATGGGTTGTAACGCGGCTTGGTTCACGGTTTTAGAAACAAGGATTTAAGGCTCAAAGTCTAACCTAACCCGCCCATTCTTCGTGATGTTCTCCAGTCCTAAGTTCAACTTAACCTGATATGAGCGTTCGTCCTCCAAGAGGAGTTTGAGGTGATTGAGGAACCGATGAAGTTCTTGGACATGGCAGTCACTTTACCTTTCGATTTGGTGTCTGATCACACGACCTTGTTCTTTTGATAAGGATCTTTATTTTGTAATCCTCGTTTTTCGCTTATGCCTTTTTGTTTCCCTGACTTTTGCCTGGACAAATTTTATTTTGGAGTCCAGCAGGATGCCCTAATTTTTGCCTAAGTCACTTGTTTTCAAGTTGTTGACTTAGCGGGCTCTCTTTTTTTTTTATTCTTATTCACTTCTTTTTTTGAACAAGTCGTGTGATCTTGAATCTCTGATTGGCGGGAGGTGATTGTGACTGCCTCATTCTTTGATTGATGGGGATTACCATTGTGGTATTGTCTTTCCTCAACCTTTTTAAAGACAACCATTGTTGTATCTTTAGATGTACACTCCTGATGAATTTTGATTGCTCGATCAGGTTAATTGAACGCTACCCTGCCCCTGGGTTAAATGTGAGGTTTTTTTTTTTTTTTTTTTTTTTATAGAAAAGAAACTCCTACTTCAAGGCTCAAAGGGGTTAACGAGGGTTGCACTCCCTTATATCTCCAGTGTTTAGGGATTCGAAACAATGCCTGTACATCCTCAGCGGGGTTTTATCCAAAAACACACAATTTAGAGATTTTGCGTTTTTATTTTTTCATCATTCTCCTTTTGATATTTTTGCTTAATCCAGAGTTTGATATCGATAGACAGAAAGATATGAGTGAACACGAATGGATTGATTCGAAACTAGCATATGCAATGCATTTTTATTTTCATTAAAAAACAAACAAGTTTTACATGGAAAAACATTTAACAAAACAAAGAAAATTACAAATGAAAATGCAGAAATGATTGATGATTGCCATTGTTGAGGAGGCTTGACTCCGTCTGGACTTGTTGATCTTGAATACTTTTTGCAGTTCTTTCCAAATACTTCAGATTACTTCAAAAGAAAACTCCAACGAAGTCACCCAAGAGTTGTAAACTTTTGCCTTGCTTTAGGGATTCGAGCAATGCGAGTGATGCAATGCTCAAGATAAGAGTACGTCTTGCTTATCCCTCGTGCGGGAGCCCCAAACATAGTTGCTAGAATAGTAATCGCCATCATAAATGGAAAGAATCTTGTATGATCATCAAACTCAAGAGAGCTACTTGTGGTGAAGAAGACCCAATACTAGAATCCTAACCAATTGGAGTTCCAACAAACAGGGAAGCAACTTGAGAATGAGGAGCATTGTGTGGAACACTCTTGATTACCACATGGGAAAAGATTCTGACGAAGTCACCCAGGAACTTGTAATGCTATAGGGGTTCGAGCAATGCGAATGATGCAATGCTCAAGATAAGAGTACGTCTTGCTTATCCCTCGTTCGGGAGCCCCATGAACCTTTCAATTTATGTGAAGACCATTTGGAGTGAATGATATCGCTTTGGAGTCAATGAGATCTTGGACTTTGTGTTTCAAAATATTACAATCCTCAGTTGAATGTCCAGATGTCCCAGAATGGTACTCACACTTTGCATTTAAGTCATATCCTTGTGGAATCGGTGTTGGAGGGGGCTTAGCCTCCCTTAGTTCGACCAAAGATTCATTGAGTAAATGAGAGAGCAGTTGACTATAAGTCATAGGAATCGGGTCAATCTTTCTTGGTGGTCTTCTCGGCCTTCGTGGACCTTGTTGTTGTTGGTAGTTAAGAACATGAACCTGAGGATAAGCAGGGATTTCTTCTTCTCTATTCTCTGAAATAGCATTTGTTTCACTTTTCTCTTCTTCAGTGAATTCAGGAATATTGGCCATATCTTGGATTTTACCCATCTTTAAAGCATTTTCAATTCGTTCTCCTACGACAACCAAACTTGAGAATTCGGAGGAAGCGCATCCAATCATCATGTTCAGATAAGGATCTTTCAAAGTATTCATGAACATGTCTACAAGCTCTCGTTCCAAGAGTGGAGGTTGGACTCTGGAAGCTAATTCTCTCCATCTCTGTGCATACTCTTTAAAAGACTCATCAACTTTCTGAGTTAAACTTTGGAGTTGTAGTCTAGTAGGAGCCATATCGCTGTTGTACTTGTAATGCTTGAGAAAAGCCTCTGCTAGTTCATCCCATGTGCGGACATGGGTTCGTTCGAGTCGTGTATACCACTCAAGGGATGCCCCACTTAGGCTATCCTGAAAGAAGTGCATTAGAAGCTTATCATTTTCTGCATACGGTGCCATCTTGTTGCAGAATGCCTTGATGTGACTCATCGGACAAGTGGTACCCTTGTATTTCTCAAAACTGGGGACTTTGAATTTAGCAGGAATCTTGATATCAGGCACTAGGCACAAATCAATAGCATTCAAACCAGAGGAGCTTCGACCTTCTAAAGCATTCAATCTTTCTTCCAGGAGATGGAATTTTCTCTCATTTTCCTCGATCGGGAACTTGAAAGTTTCAAGTTCAGAATCGTTCTCATGTTGTGAACCATCCTTATTAGGAACTTCCACGGGCACAGGTTTTGATCCCCCATTAGCGACAGTGGTCGGAGTACCATTAGCCAACTTAGCAACACTTTGTCTTAGCTCTTCTTGCCCTTGAATAACAACATGGAGAGTCTCCAAGAGTTGGGTCATCCTCTCCCCCATAGTATCCATGTCCTTACGAAGTTCAACCTGATTTTGTTCAAGACGGTCCATGATTTTCCTGATTAATCCTTGTATGCTACAGATGTAGGGAAGTCAAATTTGTTGATGAAGCAGAAATCTGGATTGAAAGGGACCCCAATTAGCTTCTGATACGGAACCATGACATGCAACATGATATGAATGCAATGTTTCATTTCCAAGGGATCCTAAAGTCTTTTCGCACTTCTTGTTTTTCTCTTTTTCCTTTTGGAATCAAAGCCTCTCCTTTTTTGTATAGAGTATCTTTTCTTTTTTTTATTCCATTTCTTTTTCTTTCTTTTTTTTTGTTTGAAGTAGACTTTAGGATCCCCCATAAATGAAGTGGATAAAGTAATGATGTTATGCAATGCAAAAGCATGGGATCAAGGTCCATATAATCTTAGTAACCACTGTACAATCCTCTGAATAACTTATACAGGTCAAATGTCACAGGATCAAAGGTCCGACACCTTTTTGAATACCAGGAAAACCAATAGTCACCAACAGAACAGAATAGTCACCAACGGTACCTGTCATGTATATCCCTCCCCACTCACAGGTGTAGTCTAGGTCAGGGTAGGTCAAAATGGCAACCAGCGTTATCAGTCCTCCTGAGGCACCAATGTTGTTGCATCTACATGCCAACAATGATACCCCATTTGGACCTCGACTGGGCGTGGGTCTCATGATCGCACTAGACAAGACCTGACATCTCATCGGCGTCATGACTATCCACTCTATCCTAGGTATCCTATGTGTCACTCTGGCCTGGGTATTGGGCCTTTTACCTCATAGAACATCCCACCCAACCTGCAAATAGTGAAAATATATGGTCCCGAAGGGGATCCCAATCCAGTCCAGATGCATGCGGAAAATAAACATGATATGCAAGCAGGAAAGTAAACAGGATATGCGAAACATAAAATAAATACATAAAATAAATAAATGCACGTATAGACAAAACATAGCACACCCAGTAAATAAACAAACAAACGGATAGGCTAGGATCGACTCACTAAGGATGGACCCGCAATAGGTCTAGCAACATCCCCAGTGGAGTCGCCAGCTGTCGCACGCTCGCGAAAAATGAACAGAGTCGCCACCAATATATTTATCCCATAAGGGAAAGGAATATCAGAAAACCTAACAAAGGAAGGAACAGGGTCTTGCGACCAGAGAATCAAGGTACGGGAGTCGGTTACGCAAGGGGAAGGTATTAGCACCCCTCACGCCCATCGTACTCGATGGTATCCACCTATGTTTGTTTCTATCTAAAGGGTGTATCTATGTCTATGTCTATATATGAATGAATGCAAAAGAAATACGGGGAAAAGAAGGAAATATTTACAAGTGTGCTCGTTCAAGCCCCGCGACTTGATGCCTACGTATCCTTTTCAGGAATCAGAGCGCTGTAGTTCGGCTCTTTAGTTTTTGTTTGTTTTTGTGTTTTTTAGTTGGGCGGCGTTAACGCTCACGCTCTTGCACAAGGGGACAGCCTAGGATGCAATGGAGCGGAGATAACTTGCCCTTAGAAAGGAGAAAAAGAGATTGGTTTGTATCTTTTAAGGGTAATTCCATGATGACGAGAACCCACTACAAGGTCTCGCATCACTTCCTCACTTTTGTTTTAAATCTGAACATTTATTAGGTTTTTTGAAGTGTTTTTGGTTGGTGTTTTTTTATGGGGATTTTAATTTGTGACTTAGATCATACCAAAAAGAGTTTTGTTTTTTTGAATATTTAGAGAATGCACATCGAGGTCTACACCACAATCGATTCTCTAAATGACGGATAAGAAATACATCGAAATCTACATTCCAATCATTTCTTTTCCGTTTAGTAGAAAAGAACGTACATCGGGGCCTACACCCCAATCATTTCTTTTCTACTACGTGGGGAAGAACGTACATCGGGGCCTACGCCCCAATCATTTCTTTCCCACCATATATCAGAAGTGTGATAGTATGATCTTTGTCAGGTTTTTATTAAGTATTTTAGAGTTGAAAAGAAAATAATGAAAGAAGGGGACTATCTCTAAATTCTAGTCTAAGTTGTCTATACAAGTCTAAATCCTAATGTTAACATGGGATAGATTCTAAAAGGAGTAATAAAATGGTACTGACAAGATAGGCCTGAAATATGGCAACAAACAAGTAACGAAATCACACAACAATTATACAAAGAAATAGCATGGAAATGGTGCAAAACATAAGAGAAGCAACTCAAAAATTAGTACAAAATTAACCTAGAAATACTACTATTTTATGAGTCTTTTTGTGGGAAATTTAATCAATTAATGTCAAAAATTGCTCTAAAACCTACTAAGCAAAATTAGTATTTTTATCGATTTTCATCATCATTGAGATATCTAGTACTAAGACAAATTCCTAAAAATACTAGTTAAGTCTAACAAACTGTTTGATTTTATTGTTTAAAAGCTTGAAGAACTAAAACCAAAAAACTAAATTTTATTAAGAACTAAAATGATAACTGGGGGTGTAAGTCAAAAATGATGGTGTAAAAAGTAACTAGCTCCTGGCCCAAAGAAATGACCCAGCAATTTATACTATCCAAATTTTATATCAGATTTTTAATAAAAATAAAATAAAAACGAGATTAGAATGAATGGAAACGGTGCGTTTTGGACTAGGGCTCAGAGTCAAAATTATGACTCTTCACGTTCCTTTCTCATTCTCTTATTCTCTCACTCTCGTCTCTCTCATCTCTCGAACCAAACCTACGCCGGAAATCGCTCCACCGCGCCGGAGGCGGCGGAGCACGGCCGATCGTCCAACCTTCTTCCCCAGCAGAGTCGCCAGCTGTCGCACGCTCGCGAAAAATGAACAGAGTCGCCACCAATATATTTATCCCATAAGGGAAAGGAATATCAGAAAACCTAACAAAGGAAGGAACAGGGTCTTGCGACCAGAGAATCAAGGTACGGGAGTCGGTTACGCAAGGGGAAGGTATTAGCACCCCTCACGCCCATCGTACTCGATGGTATCCACCTATGTTTGTTTCTATCTAAAGGGTGTATCTATGTCTATGTCTATATATGAATGAATGCAAAAGAAATACGGGGAAAAGAAGGAAATATTTACAAGTGTGCTCGTTCAAGCCCCGCGACTTGATGCCTACGTATCCTTTTCAGGAATCAGAGCGCCGTAGTTCGGCTCTTTAGTTTTTGTTTGTTTTTGTGTTTTTTAGTTGGGCGGCGTTAACGCTCACGCTCTTGCACAAGGGGACAGCCTAGGATGCAATGGAGCGGAGATAACTTGCCCTTAGAAAGGAGAAAAAGAGATTGGTTTGTATCTTTTAAGGGTAATTCCATGATGACGAGAACCCACTACAAGGTCTCGCATCACTTCCTCACTTTTGTTTTAAATCTGAACATTTATTAGGTTTTTTGAAGTGTTTTTGGTTGGTGTTTTTTTATGGGGATTTTAATTTGTGACTTAGATCATACCAAAAAGAGTTTTGTTTTTTTGAATATTTAGAGAATGCACATCGAGGTCTACACCACAATCGATTCTCTAAATGACGGATAAGAAATACATCGAAATCTACATTCCAATCATTTCTTTTCCGTTTAGTAGAAAAGAACGTACATCGGGGCCTACACCCCAATCATTTCTTTTCTACTACGTGGGGAAGAACGTACATCGGGGCCTACGCCCCAATCATTTCTTTCCCACCATATATCAGAAGTGTGATAGTATGATCTTTGTCAGGTTTTTATTAAGTATTTTAGAGTTGAAAAGAAAATAATGAAAGAAGGGGACTATCTCTAAATTCTAGTCTAAGTTGTCTATACAAGTCTAAATCCTAATGTTAACATGGGATAGATTCTAAAAGGAGTAATAAAATGGTACTGACAAGATAGGCCTGAAATATGGCAACAAACAAGTAACGAAATCACACAACAATTATACAAAGAAATAGCATGGAAATGGTGCAAAACATAAGAGAAGCAACTCAAAAATTAGTACAAAATTAACCTAGAAATACTACTATTTTATGAGTCTTTTTGTGGGAAATTTAATCAATTAATGTCAAAAATTGCTCTAAAACCTACTAAGCAAAATTAGTATTTTTATCGATTTTCATCATCATTGAGATATCTAGTACTAAGACAAATTCCTAAAAATACTAGTTAAGTCTAACAAACTGTTTGATTTTATTGTTTAAAAGCTTGAAGAACTAAAACCAAAAAACTAAATTTTATTAAGAACTAAAATGATAACTGGGGGTGTAAGTCAAAAATGATGGTGTAAAAAGTAACTAGCTCCTGGCCCAAAGAAATGACCCAGCAATTTATACTATCCAAATTTTATATCAGATTTTTAATAAAAATAAAATAAAAACGAGATTAGAATGAATGGAAACGGTGCGTTTTGGACTAGGGCTCAGAGTCAAAATTATGACTCTTCACGTTCCTTTCTCATTCTCTTATTCTCTCACTCTCGTCTCTCTCATCTCTCGAACCAAACCTACGCCGGAAATCGCTCCACCGCGCCGGAGGCGGCGGAGCACGGCCGATCGTCCAACCTTCTTCCCTCATCTTTTTCTCCCCGACCTCACAACTTTAGATCTGCTCTTAGTTTTCTCCGATTCCCCTTTCGTTCCCCTAAATCTAAGCAAACCTAAAACCCTAGCATTCTGAGAAGTGAAATTAAACGAAACTAGCGAAGGATACAGATGCGGTACCATGGGGGAAATAATCAGGGAACACAAATCTACCACATAGCATCAAGAAAAGCAAAAAAGAGGATGAATAAGGGAGGAGGCGAGGCCTACCTTCTGGAGATGCTCCGGCGGTGATCAGAAAGACGGAGACGAGGCTCTGAAAGCTCAGGTGCGAAATAAACGGGAAGAGCGGCGAAGGAAGCTCCGATTTCAGGTAATAACACGAATTCCCCAGCTTCTTGCAGTATTTCTTCTCCTATCTTCTTCTCCTTCCTTCTACTTCCTTTTTCGATTTGCTCTTCTTCTGTGTTGTTGTGTATTGCTGCGTTGAGAGATCGAGTTTGAGAGCTTGAGCGTGAGGGATAGTGAAGAGCGATAGAGTTATGCAGAGAGCATGGAGATGGTTATTGAGGGATGAAGGTTGAGCTCAACTTCTTAGAGCTTTAGAGGTTGAAACTCTAGAAGTTATGGTGATGAGCGTGTAGTAGTGGAGAGTGAAGAACGATGAAGATGATGATGAATGGTTCAGTGAAAATGGCGTGTAGGTGTTGAATTGTGGAGGGAAGAGAGACTATATAGTTAGAGGTGGAGTGAATCAGTTAGAGGTGAATGGATGAGAGCCGTTAGATTCTGATTTTCTGTTATGAACTTCAATGGTGAGATTGAGTTTCGGTTAGGATTTGTTATATTCTGTTTTGACAGTTGTTGGTTAGTTATTAGAGACTTGGTTAGAGATTGGTTTGAGAATTGGTTGGGAGGTTGTTAGGATAGGTTTGGTTAGTTAGAATTAGTTATTGAATGTTAAAACAGTTATGAATCGGTTTGGAAAGCTAACTGGCAGTTGGGGAATTTAGTTAAGTTTTCTGTAACTGAATGTTCTTTTTCTGTTTAGAGAGTGTGAATGAAGGTAAACTTGTTAAGGGTTTTACTAGTAACTGTTTTTTGTTTTTAATGGAAACTGTTGGTTAGAAAATGATGAAGCTGGTTTAGGGAACTTTTCTGAGGGGAGTTTAGTTCTCTTGGTTTATGGATTTGTATGGTTTGAATGTTACTGTCATGGTATTTCCCTTTGTTGCAATATGTGATAGGTATTGGCATTTGGTTGTACTGACTGTGTGTGTTTGGCTTGTTTGGCTGCTGCTTTTTTGTTGAATGAATGTGTATGGCCTTTTTTTGAATTTCCTGCAGGGCTGAGTTTGTTTAGGATGGGGTTTGTGGTGAATATATGCAGGGATTGTTTTGATGTCACGAGGTCCTTTGTGATAGGCAGTAAGGCAGGGACTGGTTCTGAATTGTGGCTGCAAAGCTGCCGATTAGAGTTGTGTTGAATGATATTTGAACTGGTCCCTTCTGAACTTTGTTTTGCTTTGTAACAGGTTTGATGATTTGAAGAGGGTGCTTGGCGTATGGAAGTGCCGGGCTGTTGTTAACGACGTATCACTGTGCCGGCTCGCAACGCGTTCGCCTCTGGTCTGGCAGCAAGTATATGACATGAATGGAGAATTGTGATAGTTTTCTTTTTGTTTGTATTGGCAGGATTAAACATGTACTGTTAGTTGCCATGAACTAGTGGTTAGGGACTTGAAGATTCAGACAGTTTATGTAGCTAGTGGTTTAAATTTTGAATGGTAACATGGTGTTGATGAATGATGTTTATGAAGTGGCTGCAGTAGGATATTAAATGGCAATGGTGACAACACGAAGCTTGAAGGATGGATCCAATGGAGTTTAGAGAAGACCAAAGTTTATGTAATGATTTATTTTTTTCTTTTTTTTGTAATGGTAATGGATCTTGAGATGTAATTGAATGGAACTTTCAGTAATGTATTTTTTGTGTACGATTTTGTGTGATGAGGTTGTAATGATAATAGCTTTGAATTGGAGTTTGGTATTGATATTGAAACAACACATGCTGGCATGCCTTGACTTTGGGTTCAAAAATGCGGTTTACTCCTTTTTTGCAATAATTTGAATTTCAAAGTCTTCTTTTCCTTTTCTTCTTTTGAATTTGAATATTGAATCTCATAACATCAATGAGGTGACAACTAAAGGTAGTTTACTATGTTCTCTGTCCAAAAGGTCGACCACACATGACCGACTTTGACTAAGAACCGGCAATTTCGCATATAATCTCCACATGTCTCTTTTCATCAATGTATCAGTGACCACACTTGTGCTTGAGATAGAAATCTTCAAAGCCTAAGTCAAGGGATTCAATTATATGACAATACCTCCTTTCCAAGCAAGCGCCTTAAGAATCTCAACCCATTTATTCTTTGACCCTTCAAAATCAAACCAAACACTTGTAATAGAAGCAATCTCCCCGAGAGAGTCAAAGTCTTGAAATATTGTATGACCATTGTAACAAAAGACTTGATGAAGTGTGCACGAGCTCGAAACCCTAATTAAAGATCTCGATTCAAATAACTAGGGAAATAAACCCTAGTCCATGACAAATGATCCCATGCTTTGTGTATGTTTATTTAATGCCTGAATGCAAGGTCATGTTAATGCCCTAATGGAGGTATGCAGATGAATGTAAGGCATAAGCCAGTTAGAAATCAAGGGTAGGACAAATTTGGGGTATGACAGTATCGAAAACATGTTTACGATGCATCTATGAACAAGATCGAAGGTTAAAACGAATATGCAAACCGTGAGCGTAGTGAAGATGATTCTTGATGCCTTAGACGTTTGTGATGAGTGTGTTCGCTTCAGAGTGTGCCGAGAGAGCTTCTTGGATCCTCAGGAGGTCTTGAATCGTCCTCACAAATACCCTGCCTCCTTCTCTAGTTCCACGAATTCTGCTTTTTAGAATAGGATTCAGAATAGTCTGAAGCAACCAAAAACCCTGCTCTTTACTCTGATTTTTGTTATCAGTATATATACAAGTGATTTTAGGTTTAAGAACTTGAATCAAATCCCTCATATTTTGGATGATTGTAATTTGGTTTTGAATAGATATTGAATCCTTCCTTTTTAGTCTTCAATTAAGTTCTACTCAATCCTCATTCAATCTTACATGATTCCAAAAAAATCATAAATCAATTTCCCATGATTCCAATAAATCAGAATTTTGCCTTCTAAAAAAATTCAAAATCTGACTTATAATCTAATCCTATTATTCCACATTTTTTTATGATTTATTTAATATTTTAAACGAATAAAAAACTCAAATAAATATTAATAAATCCATAAAAAATAAAATTGTGAAATTAGAGACTTCTCTTAAAGCCATGGGCTTGGATCAATTTAAGTGCAATGGACCTTATTTCTATTTGCACGCTTAAAAAAGAATCTGGAGGGCAAATTTTGGGGTATGACACAGTCGCTTACCTTTTACTCTTCTAATTCATTATCACACGACTTTGTTTTTGCTTTATTTTCACCATCAGTCTTCTTTTTATTGCCATATTTTTCTTTCATCTTTTTTCCTTTTAATTTTTTTGCCTTCACTTTTTTTTGCTCTTTTTTTTGAACAAGTCGTGTGACCTCGCATTGTCTTTGATACATTGGAAGTGATTGCGACTGCCTCATTCCATGATTGATGAAGGATCATCATTGTGCTATCGTCATCTTTTGTCCTCTTGGTAGGTGAAGGATAACCATCACGGTTTTGACTTTCCTCAACCTTTTGAAGGATAACCATTATTGTATCCTTAGATACATACCCTTTATGAGTTTTGAACGCTCGATCGAGTTAAATGAACACTACCCTGCCCCTGGGTTAAAATTAAGGGTTTTTCTGATAAAAAGAAACTCCTACTTCAAGGCTCAAAGGGGTTAACGAGGGTCTATCTCCCTTATATCTCCAGTGTTTGGGGATTTGAAACAATGCATGTACATCATTAGTAGGGTTTTATTCAAAAGCACACAATTGGAGATTTTTGCGTTTTTATTTTTCATCATTCTCCCTCCGCTTGTTGCCTATGAAAAGGATTAGTAAAATTGGTATCGTAATGCCAAAAACATTTTATGAGTGACAACAAATGGATTACTTTAAGACAAACATAAACAATGTATTATGATTCTCATTCGAAAATTAACAAGTTTTTACATGCTAGCAATGCTTAAACAAACAATGAAATGTTACCAATGAGAATGCAATAAAGAACTAAATGAATGCCATTGTTGAGGAGACTTGACTTCGTCTGGACTTATTGCTCTTTAATTCTTTTTGTAGCTTTGATACGCCATTGAGACTTCAATATAAGCATAAACCCCTTGGAGTGAATATGGTTGTTCTGAAATCAGCGAGGACCTGAACTTTGCCTTTGAATGTCCTACCACCTTTAGCTGAATGGCTAGGTGCCCCAGAATGGTAGCCACTTAGCATTATCATGTGTTCCTTCCACACACTTTAGATTACTTCCCAGAAGAATATACCAACAAAGGCGTACAAGAGTGGTGCATTTTTTCCTTACTTTAGGGATTCGAGCAATGCAAATGATGCAATACTCAAGACCAGAATACGTCTTGCTTATCCCTCGGCCGGGAGCCCCAAATATAGATGCTAGAACAGTAATCACCATCATAAATGGAAGAAGCTAGTATGATCATCAAACTTAGGAGAGCTATATGTGGTAAGGAAGATCCACAACTCAAATCTTAACCAACTGAGATTCTAACCAGCAGAGAAGCAACTGGGCACAAGGCACTTGAATTACATCATCCTGTTTCCCTTATTACTTATATCTTTGTTAACAAGAAAAGGCTTATGAGAAGGAAATTCCGGGAAGAGATGACCCATGGCATGAAGCAAAGGCTTGAGAACGAGAAATGCCTCTGCAGAACACTCTTGATTATCACATGGCAAAATATTCTGACAAAGTTGCACAAAAATTCGCAATGCTTTAGGGATTCGAGCAATCCCCCACTGTTAGCTGAAGATTTCGTTTAGGAAGAAATGTCCTTCGAAGGTCTGAAATTCGAAGGAGGTGGTTACTGATGACCATCTTTGAAGATAGGGAATGGCTCCTAATGGCCATGTTTCGAGGATGAAGAATTTTAAGTCATAACGAAGATAGTGAATGCTGAAGCTAGTAGGAGTGTATATCTTCGAGACTTAGACAAATTTTACGAAATATGTTAAGTACTGATGCTTAGCATGTTTTCGTGGTATTTTAATGTTAAGTTATATTGCCACGCGTCGAAGGAGGATTCAGGCGGGAGGATTTGAAATTCGAAGAAGTTTGCATAACTTTCCAGAGACAGATGGCTTTCCGAGGATTCTCATGAGAAACGTGGCATTAGATTAGCGTAGGACCGTTAAGGTCGAAATTAGTATAAATAAGGGTCTTAATGTTAGGATTCCGTGTGTTCATTTTGTACAAATCACTCACATATTACTCAAGTATCAAGTGTTAAGAGAAAGAGTTCGCTGAGAAATGTACGTATGACACCACCACCATTTTAATACATGTGTATTTTCCTTTATTTTCAAGTATCTTTCGATATTATTGCATTTTGTTTACTTCCTGCCATTTACATTCCTGCACTCTTTATTTTCATGTTATTTATCTTTGAAGTATTTAACATTTCTGCACTTTAAGATTCTTGCACTTTTACAGTTTTTGTCTTATGTTTTATCTTGACTTACCTTTCGCCGAAGTTATATTCACGTGTATAACCAAGTGATTGCTAACCTTTTATTGTTTCAATTGAGTAATTCTTATTTTCAAGGCAAATCATAAACATGGTTCGAATCATCATAAATAACAATCTTTTTGACTATGTCCTAGGATCAATCTAGTCGATCCTGTGAGTAACCAGATCGAATTTATTATAGTTTAGAAGACTAGCGGTTGTTTACCAGAAATCACCGTAAACAAATTGGCACACCCGGTGGGACAGTGTCAAGCATATTGTTTTTAATCAATTGTTTTATTTTTTTAGACAATATCAAGACCTTGTATGATCCTTAGGAACGGTAAACTAACAAACAATGCACAACCGATTCCCAAACGAAGGTACAACAGGAAAATGGTCGTCACGACCAGTGCAGGGGGAGATCAAGATCCCCCACAAGGCTCAGGATCAGGAGCGGCAAATTCTACGCATGTTACGACTTCTACTCAAGAAGCGCGAGATACACCGGGTCCAAATGGATCGAGACCCACGGATAGTTCCCAGGCTATAACTGAGAATAATACAGGATCATCAGGGACTATTCCAGTTTCAGTGTCGACTACCGCACCTGCATCCACAAGCGCAAACAAGATACCACTTTTCTCGACAAATGCTGCAAATAACTTATTCAACCCAGGTTCGAACTCTGCGTTCGAATGGAGGCCAAACTACCCATACGGAATGCCATATCCATATGGAACAGGCGTACGAGGGGCAGGACCTACATATACTACAACTAAAAATGCGACGTTTTCGCCAAATGTGGGTTCAGTGGGTCGAAGTGCACAAAATACTGGCTTCTCTGCCCAAATACCCAATTTTACCACAAGTAATCAAGCAGCATTCCGACAAGAAATGGATGCAAGTAACCATGATATGTTAGGGGTCTTGGCCAAGGAACTGACTTCAATTTTGAATCCACTAGCAACAAATATTACTAGTACGAATCGAGAGAATGTGAAGATTTTCCAAAAGATATCATCTCAAATGAATCGAATGGCAGATTTCATGGGAGTTCCATACCCTAAACGAAAGGACAAGCAGCCCTTGTATCGAGAAGAAGGACCCATTATGGAACGTATGCAAGATGTGGTCCCTCCGTCTAGGACAACTACCAATAATGTAGTGGCCCCACAAAGAACAGCGGCAATCGAAGGGAACCAAGTAATAGATTTGGAGGCTTCGAATCAAAGAGTTGTTCCCGTCCAACAGGAAATGGAGGAGGAAAGGCCCAGATTAAGGATAGTGGGTAGGAACGAACATCCAGATGAAATCGTTCAGAGAGTCAGAAGAGAAAATCTGGCTACGGAAAATAACTTAACTGCCATGATAGAGAGGGTTATGGCTAATAACGGCTTTAGTACTGGACTTCGACGTTCAAATTATACATCCCCCATATCAGATTATATCATGCAGACAGAGTTGCCTAGAGGCACTAAAGTACCCAAGTTCACAAAGTTTTCAGGGGACACGAATGAATCAACAGTAGAACATATTGCCAGGTATCTGACAGAAGCCGGAGACTTAGCAGGGAATGAGGATTTAAGTATTAAATACTTCCCTAGTTCGCTGACAAAAAATGCGTTTGTTTGGTTTACTACTTTACCTCCAAATTCTATAGATGCATGGGCCCACTTGGAGAGATTATTCCATGAACAATTTTACATGGGTCAAACCAAGATAAGTTTGAAAGAACTGGCTAGCATCAAGAGGAAATTCTCGGAGTCTATTGACGATTACTTAAACAGGTTCTGTTTACTGAAATCAAGATGCTTCACGACTGTCCCAGAGCATGAATTAGTCGAAATGGCTGCAGGTGGCCTAGATTATTCAATTCGAAAGAAACTGGATACTCAATACCTGAGAGATATGGCCCAGTTGGCAGATAGAGTTCGACAAGTTGAACGGTTAAAAGCAGAAAAGGCCAGAGCTAGTAAGAGTTATAAGAAGGAAATAGTAGCATTCGTCGAAGCAGACGAAGTTGATGGCGAACCCTTCGAAGACTCATACGACATGGAAGAGGTCGAAATAGATCTCGCCGAGTTAAAGGAAGCGCCACCCTATGCTTGCAAATTTCTTACCCCTTCTAATGGAAGGAATCCAGTAGATAACGATAAAAGTGATAGATTTCCTAAGAAAACTTATACGTTTGATGTCACTAAGTGTGACGAAATATTTGATTTATTGGTAAAGGATGGCCAAATGATAGTGCCTCCAAATTCTAAAATTCCTCCGTTGGAACAACGGAAGAAGAGAGGTTTTTGTAAATATCATGGTTTCCAAGGCCACAAAACCTCACAATGTTTTCTTTTCAGGGATCTAATCCAGAATGCTATCAAGGACGGACGTTTGAAATTCGCTGACAAAAGTAAGAACCCTATGAAGGTTGACGCTGATCCTTTGAACGTGGCTGACACTAATTTGTGTGAACCATTTGATGTCAACATGGTGGAAGTGTCTGAAATTCATGCTGCTGGATCAAAGACAATTTCAGATGGAAAGCAGGCTACTGAAAGCCTAAGTGACAACCTGATCCTCAATACTAATGTTGAAGGATCCTTCGATGCTGAAATGACTGAAGATCCGAAAGGAGAAACAAGTGAGGCCACTGAAGACCTCACGACTAAGCTTCAACAGATACAGATTTCTGAAGTCCCTCCGACGGTTATTAACATAGTCAATGCTAGACGTCCCTTATCTGAAATCGAAGAACTAGAAAAATGGTTGATGTGGGAGAAAGCAAACCTTGACATTCCGCCAAGAGGAAACAGTTTGAAGGATTATCTTTGGAATTTCCATATAAAGAATGGTGGAAAAGGGGTGACGTGCCCAAGATGTTCAATTATGACAAATCGGAGGATCCAGGCAAATTTCGAGAGGGCTTTGCGAGAAAGGTTAGAGCAACCTTGAAGAGGAGGAAACCTATTGTTGAAAGTGTACCCAAGGTCTGAGGAAAGCTTGGTTGGGTTTTTGGTTAGGTGCCACAGTGACAATTCTGAAGTCGCGCTATGCCCTAGATGTGGTGCAGTCTATGACGAATTGCTGGCAGGATCATTCGAAAGGGCGTATCTTTACATGAGCCGGGAGACTCAGGGGCTTCGTCCTAACTTATTTGGGTTCGATAATCGAACCCCATCGAGAAGGCCTGACAGCCCACACCCTAGAGCTCGAAGAGTTACATTTAAGGTTCCTGCAAACATACCCAAGGATAGATGGATGCAAGCTGGTGCCAGAACCGACAAATGGCGAAGTTGGGACCAAGGAGGAAGAACTGCAATGGCATATAGAAAGCAATTCCAGACTTCCAATCGAGAGATGTATAGGTTCGAAAACTACAAAGGTAAGAACCCTATGTCTAGATCCCAATGGAGAAGGCATCAGAGAATGAAGAAAGCCCAAAGGGAAGTTAAACCAAGGGAGGTTGGAGAGACAAGTAGCAATCAAATCCCAATGCAGGGGGCAAAGGCAAACAAACCTCCGGTGGAACGCAGACTATTCGAAGCTGAAAATATTTTAGAAGAAGAAGAAAAGATGCATTCCAGTCCTTGGAAGGAAGAGGATAGAATGACAAACGATTTCGATTCTGACGGGGTGTCATCTATAAACATGAACTGCAATGTGGTATTTGTACTCCCTCATGAGTTTAATCAAGAAACTGAAGTAGAAGACTGTGAAGAAGCTGACGTCGAAGAGATGGCAAAACACAGACCTGTGTGTTACTACGTGTTGAACAATGGCGCAGTCGAGGAGCAGAATGCCTTCTTCGAAAGACCTGATGAAGGTATGCGAAACCATTTGAAGCCACTCTACATAAGGGCTAAGATCGAAAAATGTTGGAATTAATAAAGTCCTGGTAGATGGAGGGGCAGCAGTGAACCTAATGCCCCGATACATGTTGAAAAGAATAGGTATGTTCGATACTGATATAAGGCCACATAATATGGTTTTGTCTAACTATGAAGGCAAAATAGGGCAAACCTTGGGAGTTGTCCAAGTGAATCTCACGGTGGGATCAGTCACAAGGCCAACTATGTTTATGGTCATACCTGCGAAAGCAAATTATAATCTCTTGCTCGGAAGGGAATGGATCCATGGGGTTGTTGTTGTGCCTTCGACAATGCATCAAAGGTTAACTATTTGGAGAGAAGATGGCATAGTAGAGAATATTGAGGGAGACCAGAGCTACTACATGGCTGAAGTTAACCAAGTTAATAAGACTAACTTCGATAGAAACCTGGCGAACATAGGACCTTGCCACGTTGCGGAAGACATATACACCCCAAACAAGAATGCTATGTATTACTTGTCTTTGCACATAAATGGTTTCCAGTGGAATAGGGAAATAATGGATGGCCCAGAAGATATCCCACCAATGGAGCATTAAACGACGATACGGCCAACAGGTTGGGATCACGAAGTCGATGATGTCTGAGTCATCATTTTTCGAAAAGATTTCGGCTTACGTAGCCGAGAATAAAAGAAAGACGGCTCTCGAAGCCGAATTGTCCAACATATTGTTTAATGAAGGTCTAAAAAAGGAAGAAACGCCAGATTTGGGGATAGATACAATCCCTCACCTGCTTGAAGATTCAGTCCAAGTCAAAGAGATTTCAGGAGAAGAGATAGGTCAAAGATTGGATGCAATCTACGACGAAGAGCCTTTGGGTTTCGAGAAGGACCCAATGGGATCAAATATCAAGATGTTAGCCCAAGATCCACTCGAAGAAGTAAATCTCGGAGATGGAGATCAAAGGAGGGTAACATACGTCAGTGCGAAACTAGAGCCAACACTGAAGTCAAAAGTGGTCGCGTTGTTGAAGAAGAACAAAGATTGCTTTGCATGGGATTACGATGAGATCCCTGGTTTAGGGCGCGATTTGGTCGAATTGAAGTTACCCATAAAGGAAGGAAAAAATCCCATCAAGCAAACTCCTAGAAGGTTCGCGCCAGAAATTCATTCGAAGATTAAAGCAGAAGTCGAAACACTCCTACGGTGTAAGTTCATCAGAACCACAAGGTATGTCGAATGGATTGCTAATATTGTACCGGTTATTAAAAAGAATGGTTCATTAAGAGTATGCATAGATTTTTGTGATCTAAATGCAGCAACTCCTAAGGATGAATATCCCATGCCTGTGGCAGAAATGTTAGTGGATTCAGCCGCAGGTTTCGAATATTTAAGTATGTTGGATGGATACTCTGGTTATAATCAGATTTTCATTGCAGAAGAAGATGTGTCTAAAACAGCTTTTCGTTGCCCAGGGGCAATAGGCACCTATGAGTGGGTTGTAATGCCTTTCGATTTAAAGAATGCTGGGGCAACCTACCAGAGAGCAATGAATTCTATATTTCATGATTTTATAGAAAGGTTCATGCAAGTATACATAGATGACATCGTTGTTAAATCTGTCTCAGAATACGATCATCTCGATCATCGAAGCCAATCATTCGAAAGAATGAGAAAACATGGCTTAAAGAAGAATCCCCTCAAATGTGCTTTCTTTGTGCAGGCTGGAGATTTCTTGGGCTTCGTGGTTCATAAAAAGGGGATAGAGATTAATCAGAATAAAACAAAGGCTATTATGGAAACCAAGCCTCCATCCACGAAGAAAGAATTGCAGTCCTTGCTGGGGAAGATAAACTTCTTAAGAAGGTTCATCTCTAATCTGAGTGGACGCACGCAAGCCTTCTCCCCTCTACTTCGTCTAAGGGAAGGGAAGTTCGAATGGCGTGACGAACATCAAGAAGCTTTTGATAAAATCAAGCAATACTTGATCCATCCACCAATCTTATCTCCCTCAAATTGGAAGAAGCACATGCGCTTGTATATTTCAGCTTCAGATAATACAATAGGCAGTATGTTAGCACAAGAAGATGAAAATGGCATCGAAAGAGCCATTTATTATTTAAGTAGAGTACTCAATGATGCAGAGACTAGGTATAGCGCAATAGAAAAACTCTGCCTTTGTTTATATTTCTCTTGTATCAAACTCAAGTATTATATAAAGCCAGTTGATGTTTATGTTTCGTCTCATTGCGATGTTATCAAACATATGTTATCAAAGCCAATATTGCACAGTCGAATTGGCAAATGGGCTTTAGCCCTTACTGAGTACTCGTTGATATTTCAACCTCTCAAGGCAATGAAAGGTCAGATTGTATCAGATTTCATTGTTGACCATGCAGTGGTTGAGAACCCTCAACAATATGTAGATTTGAAGCCTTGGAAGCTATACTTCGATGGTTCGACTCATAGAGAAGGAACTGGTGTTGGAATATTGATAATTTCTCCTGATGGAATTCCATCAAAGCTCAAGTATAAGATTGAAGGTCCTTTATGCTCCAACAACGAAGCTGAATATGAAGCACTAATTGCTGGACTTGAAGCTTTGTTAGAATTGGGGGCAACCAGAGTCGAAATTAGAGGAGACTCCGAACTAGTGCTTAAGCAATTAACAAAGGAGTACAAATGCATCAAAGAAAACTTGATCATGTACTTTGTTATAGCAAATAGGCTGCTTAAAAAATTCGAATACGTGGAGTTAAACCATGTTTCAAGGACCAAGAATCAAGAAGCAAATGATTTGGCACAGTTAGCCTCAGGATATAGGGTGTTAAAAGAAAAATTAGAAGAACTGATCGAAGTCAGAGGAAAAGCAATGGCTACCAAACTTTCCCCAAGTGACCTAGAGAATTCACAATTAGGCTTTGCTAGCAAAGAAGAATTCGAAGTGTTAAATATAGACTCACTAGCAGACACAGATTGGAGGAGTCCAATTGTGAACTATCTAAAAAATCCTTCGACAGACACGGATAGAAAGGTGAAATATAGAGCCTTGTCATATTTTCTGATGGGGAAAGAATTGTTCAAGAAAACTCCTGAAGGGGTCTTGTTAAAATGCTTGGGTGAAGCAGAAGCAAATTTGGCCCACTCAAATGTACACAGTGGAGCATGTGGTGCACATCAAGCAGAGCACAAAATGAAATGGCTTTTGTTTAGATATGGAATGTATTGGCCTTCTATGTTAAAAGATTGCATAGAATTTGCAAAAGGTTGTCAAGAATGTCAAGAACATGCAGGCATTCAACACGCTCCAGCAAATGAGTTAAGCCCAATAATAAAACCATGGCCTTTCATAGGTTGGGCACTAGACATAATTGGAGAAATTCATCCTAAGTCCTCTAAGGGTCAAAGATACATACTAGTAGGAATAGACTATTTCACAAAATGGGTCGAAGCGATACTACTGGCAAATGTGGACCAAGAGGCTGTGATTGAGTTTATTCAAAGACACATCATATATAGGTTTGGAATCCCAGAAAGTATAACCACAGACCAAGGATCAGTATTCACTGGGCGGAAAATGCAAGACTTCGCCAAAGAAATGGGTTTCAAATTGTTCACTTCTACACCTTACTATGCTCAGGCAAATGGACAAGTCGAAGCAGCAAACAAAATAATAATCGGTCTCATAAAGAAACATGTGGGAAAAAAGCCTAAGAGTTGGCATAAAACCTTAGACCAAGCGCTATGGGCTTGTCGAACATCTCCAAAAGAAGCTACAAACACTAGGCCATTCTAATTGACGTTTGGGCATGACGCAGTACTCCCAGTTGAGATATATTTGCAGTCAGTTCGGATACAAAGACAGGCAGAAATTCCCCCTAACATGTATTGGGAATTGATGATGAATGAATTAGTAGACCTGGACGAAGACAGACTTCGAGCATTGGAGATGATAAAAAGACAAAAAGAAAGAGTGTCCAGAGCATACAACAAAAAGGTGAAAGGTAAAACTTTTAGCAATAATGACTTAGTTTGGAAAGTTATATTACCCATAGATCCAAGGAATCAAGCACTTGGTAAATGGTCCCCACACTGGGAGGGACCCTTTCGAATCTTGAAAGTATTTTCGAATAACGCTTACGAGATAGAAGAGTTAGCGGAGGATCGCAGGATTTTGAGAGTAAACGGGAAGTATCTGAAGAGATACAAACCAAGCATGCATGAAGTGAAGATTGCAAAAACGTAGATATCAAAATATACTACATAAGCCAAAATGGTTGAACTAACACCAAAATGGCTTTGTTATCCAAACAAGCATGTATAGCAAAAAATTAAAAGAAGAAGACAAGTAAATTTCAAAATATCTTCCATAAATATTAAGAGGATACATTCATGACAAGAGTTTTGGTGTCCAAAACATGGAAGATTACAAAAAGAAACTAAAGCGAATAAAAACCGAAACTAAAACACCTCCTAGTTGATCCTCTGGTCTAAACCTTCCAAAGGCAGCAGGGGCAAGCTCTCCGCCTCGAACATATTCATCGACCCAGAGTTGCGCATCCTTCTCACTATTCCCTTTTTAAGGAATATGTAAGACAAGAGCCTTCCATATGGAAGACAGGTCATAACCCCTTGACGGGCAGCAGCCATGGAAACGGCTTCGACAAGCCCTTTGAAGATCATTAAAGGGAAGTTGATTTTCTTCCCATGAAGGGCACAAAGGATAAACTCCAAGTCATCCACCATGATGCTGTTTTGGTCATGGTTTCGTGGTTGAAAGTTACCCACAAGCAGTTGATGCCAAACCCTGATGACCTTGGCACTATAAGGGTCGTTGTCCATGAGAGTCCTCAACAAAAGATGAGTTGTCATGTTGAAGCTATTATCATCAAAAGTTTCGCCAGATTTGTTGCATCTCATCAAGTTAGAGATGGTGGAAGGAGTGATTCTGATTTGGGCACGTCGAACTTCAGAGACTATGGTAGTTCTGCCCTCTGGATCTATGCGTAAAGACGCAAACATCCAGAAATCAGCCAGCATGTTGGGATAGACTGGTCCTTCTAGGATTTCATAGTAGAAATCAAGTTCTTGATTGGCGAAGAGAGCACCAATGCTGATGAAGTTTTCATCAAATTCTTCTTCAGAAAGTTTGAACTCTTTCTTTATGCAAGCTCTGATGTTGTTGTAAGTAAGAGGTTGCGCCATGAAGAGAAGGAAAAGGTTAAAAAAGGTTTTGTTTTTAGGCTTTATGTTTCTGAGAAACAGAGAAAGAGAAAAAAAATTTTGAGCAAAGGTTTCAAATAAGTGTGAAGGAAGAAGTGTGATATTGAACCTTTATATAGACCTGGGGCAATAGAAGAACGGTTTAATTTTTAATGATTGATTAGACTGCGTTTGGTATTCCAAAGAGGATTTATGGCTTCCGCCGTTTCCCGCCCTTTGAAGTTGCAATGTAATCATGAGAAACTGGTGCACGCACGTCTTAAAAAAGACGTTTTGAAGAAAGTGATGTCATCTTTTAATAATGGTTACGGCTAGGGGAGTGGAAACGTCAAGTCTAGACTGAAAGGGGTGCGAAGGATAGTCAGGTCACATGCTTATATTTATTAAGATTACTGTGACAATTAAATATATTTTGACAAGATTTGAAGAATTGCCAGAGTCTTACTCATGATCATTTCAAAATGGTATAGAATATGTAAACTGGCAAACAAAAGGTCTACATAGATATATCCCTGATGGAATTCGATTACAAGAAAAACCAATGTGCATTATAGAAAAATCATTACAAGAGTCGAAAGGACTAATTAAAATCTCTAGGAAGAGTGTCTTTTATCTTCGAATACTGAATCTCCCAGGAAGACATGCGAAGTTCAATCAAGGCCTTTTGTTTCTTCAGTTCGTCAATTTCAGGAACTAGTTTTCGTGCAGCCTCGAAATGTTGGATTCCTAAACGTGCAACTTCAGTCAATTCCTGCTCATTGATTTGTTGAATGGTTGCCTTGCGAGATTCAGCCTCCTTTATCTTTTCCTCAAGCTGGACAATCTCTTGTTTCCAGGATTGGATATTCTGCTCACATTCATCATACTCTTTCTGTTTCTCTGAGCGTTTAAGCTTGAGAGCATCACCTTTCTTCGACGCATCAGTAGCGGCTTTCCAAGATGAACTATGAGAAGCCATGTTCGTAGTAAGTTGTTCCTCAATATGGCAACGTCGAAGAATGTTTGATTGGAGTTGTTCAATCAGAGAACCCAGCAAAACAATCACCTCTGAGACTTCATTTGAAACCAGAAGAAGATCCACCTTTTTCAGAAGTTGATTCAAGCTACGACTTTTGATAGGATCCTTGCTAAGAATTTCGACGAGGTTGGTTTTGAAGAACTTTTCCTTTATCTGATGAAGAAGGACGGAAGTATCCTCTTTATTACCAGATTCTGGCTGTACAGCTGGAGAAGTTTCGAGCTCAGAAGGCGAAATATTATCAATATCCATCATAGCCTTGAGGAAGCTGAGAGGATCAGTTTGTTTAAGCTGCTCCAATTCTGAATGAGTAGGCTTTGCTGGGGCAGGAGTCGAAGTAGTTTCAGGAGAAACTATGGTCCCAAAAGGTGTGGTCTCGTGGGGAACTACTGTGGCTAACTTGGAGGTTTCTTCCATGACATCTTGTTTAGATAAAGTGTCCTCACTACCAGTTGGATGACCAGCTGCATTGTTGCTACCTGAACATTGTTGGTCTGCTTTTTTGCTCTTGTGGTTAGGTGGAGAATCATCAGTTGAATGGCTCCCTTCAACTGCTGTACTAGGAATGATAGTCGCAAGAGGCTGAGCGTCTTCGACCACTGGTGAAAGCACATGAGATTTACCTGCATGAAATAATTAGAACATGTTATGGTGAGGAAAGTTGCAAGAAATCTTTTCACTGTAAAAAAGAATATGCATCTACCTTGGAGGTTATCAAGATCAATATTAAGAGTGAAGGATTTGAGGTCAGAAGTGGCTGTGCCAACATCATCCTACAATCATAAGGTAAAACGTTAACTTAATTATTTTAAGTTAAGAATTTATAAAGATGATTAGGTTGGGAAATCCAAATACCTTAGTTAGGATGTTATCTGGGCTCGAATTGTGGCTCTCGACAACGAAAGCGTTACTACCACCTTTCAAAGGTGATTCTTCAGAAGATACCTTGTCACCCGGTGAAGTAAGTTTCGAAGACCCAGATCCCTTTTCTTTTCCTGAAGGAGTAGCAGCCTTTTGCCTTTTCTTTTGGGCTTGTCTGGTTCGAGGTGGAGATTTTTCATCGTCATCTAAGACAACTACTGGAGAGGTTTTTCGCTTCGAATGTGGTGGAGGCTTCGAACTCTGAAAATATAAATTGGGTGAGGTAAGTATGATTCATGTAACATACAAATGAAAGATAAAGTATGTATATACCGTGGGTTTCTTGTCAGCAGTGATAGAGTCACTCTCACTGGGCTTGTTGCTCTGCGAAACTTCAGAAGCTTTCTGCGCAGGGAGTTGTTTGATCTTTTTCCTTCGAGCAACAGCTGTAGTTGAAACTGGAATTAGTATTTCAGCGGAAAAGGAATGTTAGTCAAAAATTTGGCTAAACTCAAACCTTCAGGTATTGGAGTCAAGACACGAACATGTTCAAGATCTATATGGAGATGTCCTTTGAAAGTATCCAGGGTATGCTTAGTCGGGACCACTCGTTCAGCGCAATTTTTAGTGCTTTCCTGAAGAATTTTAAAAACATTCCCACACACGAACCAGTCTGGGAAAGGAGGGCTTAAAGCCACACCAAAATCAGCGCTTGGCAGTGGAGGGAATTTTGGAGGATTAAGTTTGAAAGCCACTTCATAACGCAGTTCTGGTCGAACAGACGAGGGCAGTTTCAACTTATCCAGTTTAGCAGAAAACTTTTCGCGCAAAGTGACTGCAGCCTCACGAACGGTCCGACTAAGATCATCAGGCCTGTAAATGGTTTCAAAGAACTTTTGAAAGGCTTGTATTTCTTTAATATGAGTCGAAGTACCTTTTTGAAATTTTTCCTGCACATCAGCAAAAGCTTCAGTTAGTTCGCGAGTAAGGCTCTCAGCGTCAAAGATTTGCGTAGTGTAATAGTCCGTCCACCATTGTTGAAAATCCGGGGTAGAGTAAAATGCGGGATCGAAAGGGATAGGTGAAAGATTGGTCACACCAGCATATCTGGCAATTTTTTATTCACATTCTTCTTCAGTCAGATATAAAGTGTGTAAACACATGTGGTTCCTTTTCTCGTACAGACATTTGGGTTTTACTTGAACCAATCCAAATTGCCTTGATACCAGATTTGGTTGGTAGCAGAGGAGAACATATTGGCTTTTGGAGGGGCGAAGACGGTGATAGAATAACCTTGGGGTAAGGAAAGCTCCCCAAATAGTCATAGATTCAGTCTCTTGATTTTGATGTTGGTAGAAACTTTCGAGTGAACCATTCGGGACCCACTGTCCTGTTTACGAACGGAGCCATCGAAGGGCTGAATTGATGACATCGAGCAAACATCATGACATATGCTAGAAAGTGCTCACGGAGTTTACCAGTCTCTTCTTTTGGGGTTAGCGAAGCCAACCTGGTTCCTTCTACAGTTCGATTTTTAATATCTGGATCTTCTTCGTTCACAACACCTCGAAATGGGAGTTGAGCCTCAAAAGTAGCATTGAGCCACAGTTGGAACAGCCAGAAGGGGCCAGCGAAAAGCAAAGAGCCTGTTTTATAATTCTTTACAAGGTCTGTTACTTCACCTAGGTTCTCATAGAGAAACCCTAGAATTAATTGGCTTAGGTTTAGTTTTGTTCCAGCATGGAGTTGATTAGCCATACAGAGATATCTTTTTGCCACTTGTATGGACCTAGAACAGAAGACGCACCTCGAAAGCCATAAGGCTAAGAAAGCAATGTGCTCTTCGTCTGAGACTACTTCATTATTTTCGTCATGATACTTTTGAATGAATGCAGTATAAGTAACAGTTGCTTCATTAAAGTTAATAGTATCAGTATCCATGACGTTGGGGTCGAAAGGTTCTCCGATTGGTCGAAGCCCCGTAATGGCAGCTATGTCGAAAAGCGTGGGGGTGATCATTCCACATGGAAGATGGAAAGTGTTATGGGAAGCATCCCAGAAATAAACTGATGCAACTAACATGGTTTGGTTGTATTCTAAACCAGTCTTGGACAGTTGGATTAAATCATAAATGCCTAGTTCTTGCCAGAAAGAAGCCTTGTGTTTCTCTACTCTTGCCAACCAGGCATAGTATAGTTCAGGGTCTTTTGCTAAGGGAATTGACCTAAAAACTTTCACAAAATTGGTTACATAGTTTAACCTAATTTTCTCTAGGGATGAAGGGTTTACGATCGAAGTGTTTTCCGTATCATCAGGCTTTGATGAAATAGGACGGCCATCTTCATCTATTTTGTTCTTACTAACTAACAGCCTAGTTTTATAATAAGCAGGAAAGAATTTACTTAGAGAAGGGTTAGTTTCTCCTGGTAAAGGACCCATGAAAGCATGAGTTTTCCCAGAAAGTTCAAAAGGAATGATTACCTGAGAAGCGTAAATGGCGCGCACTTCCGCAGAATTTGGGTTTGGTATGTACTCTTGATCCCCCATCTGTGTAGATTGTTGAAGTTTCAAAGCTGGTTGAAGAACATTTGAGAAAGACGCCATGAGTAAGTTTGATTTTTTTGGAATGGGTTTGAATATAATCAGGAGTGTTCTTTTCTGTGGAGAAATAAGGAAATAAGAGGTGAAAGTTATGTGAAGGTTAAAGTTTCGTATTTAAAGGTTTAACGGAAACCCTTTCAAATCTTTTGGGTAAAAGCCAAGAGACACGCAGCAGGCGTTGATTTCATCCAACGGCGGTCGAATATTTATTAGCTTTACTCCTAGTATATAGGAGTAATGATCAGGAAGTGAGACCAGAACGTGGGAATGTAAGTTATGAGTAGACATCTTTGAAAATGACAAGACGTTTTGGAAACAGAGTCATAAATGATTGTGACGTCAGTCAATGATCTTGGAACTCTAAAACGAAATCTTGTTACAGCAAGAAACGCCTATTTCTCTTGTTTTTCGAAACAGGCATTTATTGGGGGCAATTTGTTAGCTGAAGATTTCGTTTAGGAAGAAATGTCCTTCGAAGGTCTGAAATTCAAAGGAGGTGGTTACTAATGACCATCTTTAAAGATAGGGAATGGCTCCTGATGGCCATGTTTCGAGGATGAAGAATTTTAAGTCATAACGAGGATAGTGAATGCTGAAGCTAGTAGGAGTGTATATCTTCGAGACTTAGACAAATTTTATGAAATATGTTAAGTACTGATGCTTAGCGTGTTTTCGTGGTATTTTAATGTTAAGTTATATTGCCACGCGTCGAAGGAGGATTCAGGCGGGAGGATTTGAAATTCGAAGAAGTTTGCATAACTGTCCAGAGACAGATGGCTTTCCGAGGATTCTCATGAGAAACGTGGCATTAGATTAGCGTAGGACCGTTAAGGTCGAAATTAGTATAAATAAGGGTCTTAATGTTAGGATTCCGTGTGTTCATTTTGTACAAATCACTCACATATTACTCAAGTATCAAGTGTTAAGAGAAAGAGTTCGCTGAGAAATGTACGTATGACACCACCACCATTTTAATACATGTGTATTTTCCTTTATTTTCAAGTATCTTTCGATATTATTGCATTTTGTTTACTTCCTGCCATTTACATTCCTGCACTCTTTATTTTCATGTTATTTATCTTTGAAGTATTTAACATTTCTGCATTTTAAGATTCTTGCACTTTTACAGTTTTTGTCTTATGTTTTATCTTGACTTACCTTTCGCCGAAGTTATATTTACGTGTATAACCAAGTGATTGCTAACCTTCTATTGTTTCGATTGAGTAATTCTTATTTTCAAGGCAAATCATAAACATGGTTCGAATCATCATAAATAACAATCTTTTTGACTATGTCCTAGGATCAATCTAGTCGATCCTGCGAGTAACCAAATCATATTTATTATAGTTTGGAAGACTAGCGGTTGTTTACCGGAAATCACCGTAAACACCCACAAATGAAGTGGATAAAGCAATGATGTTATGCAATGCAAAAGCATGGGATCCAGGTCTATATAATCTTAGTAACTAGTGTACAATCCTCTGAATAAATGATGTATGTCAGATGTCACGAGATCAAAGGTTCGGCATATGTATCATAGAACCATAGGAACAATAGTCACCAACAGAACTAAATAGTCACCAACGGTACCTGTCATGTATATTCCTCCCCACTCACAGGTGAATCTAGGTCAGGGTAGGTCAATATGGCAACCAGCGTTATCAGTCCTCCTGAGATACCACCATTGTTGCATCTACATGCCAACGATAATACCCCATTTGAACCTCGACTGGGCGTGGGTGTCAAGATCGCACTAGATTAGACCTGACATCTCGCCGGCGTCATGACTATCCACTCTATCCTAGGTATCCTAGCTGTCAACTCTGGCCTGGGTATTGGGCCTTTTACCTCATAGAACATCCCACCCAACCTGCAAATAGAGAAAATATGTGGCCCCAACGGGGACCCATAATATAGTCCAGATGCATGCGGAAAGTAAACATGATATGCAAACATGGAAATAAACATGATATGCAACATATATACAAGATGTAAACATATAAACAAACAAAGAAACACCCAATAAACGTAACAAACAAAGGCTAGGATCGACTCGCTAAGAATGGACCAGTACAGGTCTATCACGTCCCCAGCAGAGTCGTCAGCTGTCGCTACCGCGAAAAATGGATCAGAGTCGCCACTAATATATTTATCCCATAAGGGAAAGGAATATCAGGAAACCTAACAAAGAATAAGAACAAGGTCTTTCGACCAGGGAAACAGGGTACGGGAGTCAGTTACGCAAGGGGAATGTGCTAGCACCCCTCACGTCCATCGTACTCGATGGTATCCACCTATGTTTGTTTCTATTTAAAGGGTGTATATCTATGTCTAAATCTAAATGCGAATGAATGCAAAAGAAATACGGGGAAAAGAAGGAATTATTTACAAGTGTGCTAGCTTAGGCCCCGCGACCCAATGCCTACGTATCCCTTACCAGGAATTAGAGCTACCGTAGTTCGGCTCCATAGTTTCCATTTGTTTTGTGTTTTTTAGGTGAACAGAGGTTAAGGTCACAATCCACGATGCTCGACTTTTGGAGACTTACACACCTACTTTTGGAATGGACTTACTTGTTCTTAGCAGCAGAATGAACTTTGGTTTGTGTCTTTTATTGTAAAGCCATGATGACAAAACCCACTACAAGGCTTCGCACCACTTCCTTACTTTGTTTTAAATCTGATCATTTATTAGATGTTTTGAGTATTTTTGGTTGGGTGTTTTTTAAAGGAATTTATTTGTGACTTTGATCATACCAAAAAAAGTTTGAGTATTTAGAATATTTAGAGAACACACATCGAGGTCTACACCCCAATCGTTTCTCTAAATAGCGGTTAAGAAATACACTGAGGCCTACGCCTCAATCATTTCTCTTCCGCTAAGTAGAAAAGAAATACACCGGGGACTACGCCTCAATCATTTCTTTCCTACTACGAAAAATAGTAGCGGTATGATCCTCGTCGGTATTTATTAGATTTTTTTTAAGATTGAAAAGAAAAGGAATGAACAATGGGAACTAACCTATTCTCTAATCTAATTGTCATTTACAAGACTAATCCTAAGTAAGACTAAACTAACATCTAAGGGGAATTAACTAAGAAGAAAGTTGTTTAAGTTGACCAAAATCAACTTTAAACAACTAGGGTTATTTTAGACATTTTTCAAAATATGAAAATATTCACAAAAAGAAAGGATTAAAATCTATACTAAAATAATGAAATATTCACAAGTACCATACCATTTTTTGTATTTTTATTCATTGCAAAACTATTTTCATGAATTAAAACTAAAAGAACTATTTATTTTCCATGTGAGAACCAACCAAAACTCAAAGAAAATCAACAATTAAAAAATTCTAATAAAACAAATATCTAAAAAAAAATAATTTGGGTAGAAAGCCATTTTTATTATTTTTGTTTAAGCAAAATTCAATTAACAGGCAAAAGAATATAAAAGAAAACTATTTTTATTATTTAAAAAATTTGTCAATGGAGGGGGGTGGATTAGCAAACAAAATATGAACTGGATTAAGGATGATGCGCGTCTGGGCCCAAAAATGCTGGGGTGTGAATATAAAAATGAACCAAGGCCCAAGGAGGCGTGGCCCAGACCTATATTCCAATCTTTCATTTGTATTCACATGTTGTTATTTAATCAGTAAACAATCAGCGTGCATTTTATACCATGGTCCACTTAATTAACGTGACATGCAAACATGACAAGCCAATCACGAGCTACCACCTCACATACCAATGATATGAATAAGATAGAAAACACAAAATAATGAGAAACCAACCCATGGCACGCTGCCACGTCAGCAGACGGAAGCAAAAACATAACAGAGCTAGGGCTCCGGTCGTCTTATCCGGCCACTCTCCACCGGAGTCAAATGCGTTTTCGCCCAGAAATTCAGAAAGACACCATCTTTCGCTTCGTTACCCCTCCCTGAACCCAAATCTAACCTCCATTTCCTCTTATTCCTCTTCTAAGATCCAAACGAAAAGCATTTCAAAAACCCTAACCAAAACAAACTTTGCCAAAACGAAACTAAACACATCAATAGGATCCTCATGGCGCATAGAGTTCATATATATCCAGATGAGAATGCCTTAACCCATCTATCTAGCATGTTCAGAGGTTTTGAGGTCTTACCTGAAGCGAGCTTGGATCTTGAGAACAAGAAAAATCTACAACTCGATGGATCTTAGATGATGATCAGCTATGGAACTTGATGAAGATCTCTGAGAAGTAAACTCAGAATCACGTAGAATTGATGCTTGAATCTTGCTTGCAACCATGCGACGATATCGATGATGTAAACTGATTAGTGAAGATTCTTGAATCCGAAAGTTGGATGAAGGAGGTAATGGTGTCTCGTGGTAATTACGAAGTTGCCATTGATGATGAAGATTGAAGCTTAGAGGTGTGATGTTGATGAAGGTTTGTTACGCTTGATCATGGAGGTTGTGGTAGAAGGATGAAGGTAGAGATGAGAGAAAGAAGATGAAGAAGGTGTAGATGATGAGAGGTAGAAGAGGTTTTTTGGAGTTTGTTATGAAACCGTTATGGAGAGAGAGACGAGAAAGTGATGATTGGGAGAAAAGTGAAGAAACTGGAAAAGTGGAATAATGAATCGTGAAGAAAGGAAAGTAAGGCGTGGGGTTTATATATATGTGAGGTTGCATGGGAGTTATAATGTAGTATAGGTGTAGTGAATTATTTTCCCAACTTAATGCACAAGCTTCATCTATATGTATCAAGGTTCTAATGTGCTTTTGAGTTCCAAAATCATGCATGGGCAATAGGAGTAGTATGCAAGTGTATGTCACGTGCTTAGTCATAACACTCTTTGGCTTGTTGTTCTTTCCACATAAATTCTCCAGGGTGCTATCTTCACCAGCTTATATCTCTACCTTGGAGCCACCATTTATATCAAACTTATCCTCCACACAAAGTAATGATGGCATGGATGAGAAATGGTGTTGGAAATTGTTTTGAAATAGGGCTTGGAAGGATGAGAGAAATCGTTGCGAATCTATGGTGTCATTGCTGGAATTGCACGCGTGCCAGACTCCAACACTAAGCTAAACTTTGCTCCATGTCAAGAACATGAGTTTGACACTTCGTGAATTGTCCATTAAGCAGCCAAATGATGTGACTCTTAGACCATGGGATAGGGTGCATGGACTAGGATAGTTTGAAGTTAAGCTTGAGCCAAATGAATACTTGTAGCTTTCTAAAATCAACTTCAAAAATGGCACGCCACGTACTTGTGGAAATGTCTCGTGCGTGCCCTAGCCTCTGGCCCAGGTTCTTTGCAATACGTGTCTTGGTGAGATCCTGACTTCAAAGCCTTATATCCTACTCCACACTCAACCAAAAGTCATGGTATTGGCATCAAATGAAAGAGGAAATGGGGTAGAATAGATTGATATTGGAGTTGATTGCATATGCTACTTGTGTCTCTTTAAAATAATCCCCAAAGATGGCACACCAAGTGTTTGTGAAAATGCCCTCGTGTGCCCAGAAACTTGCCCAGCAACATGACTTGTACAAGTTTAAAACTTCAAACTCCTCTCATCCATATCTTTTGATCTAAGCTCCAAATGGAAAATCTTCCAACTACAAATTTGTAGATGGCTATGATTTGAACACCTTTGATGTTGAGTTTGTCTTAAAATTTTGCCATTTTCCACGTGATAATTAGACTTAAAGTCAGCTGCCCAGCCAATTTGAAATTTACCCAAAAATTCTTTAAGTGTAGAACTTTCCTCTTTTGGATATTCCCATTTCAACTACTTTCCATTTTGGGCAGGTTTTAGTTATTTCTTGATTTTTCTCATTTTTTGACTTTCTTTGACCGCTTCTCCACCAAAAGTCAACATTTGCATATTGACCCTGATTTTGACCAAAAAGTCAACTATTTGACTTTTTCAGTTTCAGATGAATTTTTCTGATTAATCAATCTCCGATCTAATTCTCAATCAATTTTCAACCAAAGAAGATCCAATGAATATTTCTTCAAGACAACCATAGTTCACACTCAAAGTCATCTCCTGATTAAATTTTGACCAAAAAGTAAACAAGGTTGACTTTGGTCAAAACCCTAGTCTGAAAACCCGGAATTTGAGGATTGCATCTTTTTATCAGAGCTTTGAACTGGAGAGGATGAAATCCTGATTTTAGGAGAACTTCAATGGAAATGAGGCCATATAATCAAACTTCAAACCTTCTCTTTTGAATCAAGATATCTCCCACATAGAAGCTTTTTTCATCAATTTTCTTGAACAATAACAATGATATGAATGAATGTATTGAGTGAATGACCTACGTGAGGTATGCATATGAATGTGACATGAAAGCCAATTGGGTATAAATAAGTGGGCAAATTTTGGGGTGCAACATTATGGACATAAAGGAAGACGTCAATACTCCTATAATCTTAGGAAGACCTTTTCTAGCTACAGTTGGAGCTATTATAGACGTAAAGAAAGGCAAGCTGACATTCGAATTAGGTCAGGAGAAGGTCGAGTTTATTTTAACACAATTCCTTCAAGCCCCGGCTATAGAAGACACATGTTACTTGGTCGAAGTTATTGATGGATGTGTAAGAGAGATAGGATTATCGGAAAAATCTTACTCTGAAGTTATAAAGATTCCGATGCCCCAGATTTTCGAAGATGACAATTGGCGTCCGGAATATCGAGACGATAGTTTAAGCGAATGCTTAACTTTGACACCCAACCCTATGCCTTGCCCTAAGAAACCATTACCCAAGACTCTTAGGTATGAATACCTAGACGATGAGCTCAAAAGACCAATAATAGTCAACGCAGAACTAGGAGCCATATAGACCAAAAAGCTATTACAAATGTTAAGGAAGTATCCATCTGCGTTAGGATATAACATTGCTGATCTGAAAGGAATAAGTCCTTCCATATGTATGCATCGCATCATGTTGGAGGAAGATTGCAAAACCTCTAGGGAACATCAAAGAAGGATTAACCCTATCCTGAGCACAGTAGTTAAAGATGAAGTTACCAAACTTCTGAATGCCGGAATTATATATCCAATCTCTGATAGTCAGTGGGTAAGTCTGGTCCATTGTGTACCAAAGAAGGGAGGCATAACAGTTACCGTAAATAATTCAGGCGAATCTATCGCCGAAAGAAAGGTGACTGGAGCAAGGATGTGTATTGACTATCGCAAATTGAACAAAGCCACAAGGAAAGACCATTTCCCTCTTCCCTTAATTGACCAAATGCTCGAACGTTTAACAAAACATTCCTATTACTGCTACCTGGATGGTTACTCAGGATTCTTTCAAATCCCAATTCACCCTGATGACCAAGAGAAGACAACCTTCACATGCCCTTATAGAACATTCGCTTATAGACAAATGCCGTTCGGATTATGGAACACCCCTACGACATTTCAGAGATGCATGATGTCAATTTTCGCTGATTACATAGACAACATCATGGAAGTCTTTATGGACGACTTCTCTGTATGTGGGGAGGATTTCGAAGGATGCCTCTCAAATCTAGAAAAAAGTATTGGACCGATGTGTACAAGTTACCCTCGTCCTAAACTGGGAAAAGTGTCACTTTATGGTTAAACAAGGGATTGTACTTGGACATGTGGTCTCCGAAAGAGGAATTGAAGTCGATAAAGCAAAGATCGAAGTAATAGAAAATCTCCAACTCCCAAAAACAATTAGAGAGATACGAAGCTTCTTAGGACACGCAGGTTTCTATCGAAGATTTATAAAGGACTTTTCTAAGATCTCTAAACCTCTGACCAGCCTCTTAATGAAAGACGTTGAGTTTAATTTCAACGATGAATGTTTAGAAGCCTTTGAAGTACTAAAGACAACCCTTATATCCGCACCCATAATGTAACCACCCGACTAGAATTTACGGTTTGAAATTATGTGCGATGCAAGCGACTATGTTGTAGGAGCAGTCTTAGGCCAAAGGAAAGATAAGAAACTCCACGCAATATACTATGCAAGTAGGACCTTAGACCCTGCGCAAATGAATTACGCCACAATCGAAAAGGAACTCTTGGCTGTGGTCTTCGCGTTAGATAAGTTTCGTTCCTATCTGATAGGAGAAAAGATAATAGTTTATACCGACCTTGCAGCCATTAGGTATCTACTAGCTAAACAAGATGCAAAACCAAGACTATTAACGTGGATCCTACTGCTACAAGAATTTGATTTGGAATTCAAAGATAAAAAGGGAACCGAAAACGTAGTAGCCGACCATTTACCTAGGATGGAAGGTATTAAAACAGAAGAAACACCAATCAATGATGATTTCCCTTATGAACGCTTAATAGCACATTTAGAATCCGAAAGCGACACATTGAAACAACCTAAAGCGTAAACCGAAGTCGTTAAGACACTAAGCACCAAAACCACACTGCCATGGTATGCTGATTTTGTCAACTACCTAGCAGCGAAAGTGCTTCCGCCTGACATGACCTATCAACAAAAGAAGAAGTTCTTCCATGACCTTAAACAGTACTATTGGGATGAACCTTTGCTGTTTAAAAGAGGTGCTGATGGGATATTCCGCCGATGTGTTCCGGAAGAAGAAATAGAAAGCATAATACATCATTGCCATGATGCCCCCTATGGTGCGCATGCAAGCACATCAAAGACATGCGCTAAGATTCTGCAAGCCGGTCTCTTTTGGCCCAATCTGTGGAAGGATGTCCACATCGCTGTTAGAAATTGCGACCGCTGTCAGCGCACTAGAAACATATCTACGCGAGATGAGATGCCGCAAAAGGGCATTTTAGAAGTAGAAATCTTTGATGTGTGGGGAATAGATTTTATGGGACCTTTTCCATCGTCCTTTGGAAATAATTACATACTTGTCGCAGTAGATTACGTATCTAAATGGATAGAAGCTGTAGCCTCACCCACAAACGATGCACAAGTAGTGATTAAGCTTTTCAAGAATATAATCTTCCCGAGGTTTGGTGTACCAAGATTAGTTATTAGCAACGGGGGATCCCACTTCATATCTAGAATTTTCGAAAAACTCTTAGTAAAGTATGGAGTCCGACACCATGTAGCAACACCTTACCACCCACAAACGAGTGGACAAGTTGAAGTCTCGAATAGAAAAATCAAGCAAATACTTGAAAGGAATGTTGCCACATCTAGGATGGATTGGTCAACTAAGTTACACGAAGCATTGTGGGCGTATAGAACCGCCTACAAGACACCAATAGGAACCACGCCCTTCAAATTAGTATACGGTAAATCTTGTCATTTACCGGTAGAACTAGAGCATAAAGCCTACTGGGCCATAAAAATGTTAAACTTAAGTTACACCGCCGCAGGCGAAAGGAGGCTATTAGATATTAATGAGTTGGAGGTAATTAGATTGGATGCTTACGAGAATGCTAGGATTTACAAAGAAAGAACAAAGAAGTGACACGATAAACGCATCTCTAGGAAGGAATTCAATGAAGAAGATGTGGTGCTACTATTCAATTCTCGACTTAAGCTCTTTCCATGAAAACTTCGTTCAAGGTGGTCTGGTCCACTCGAAGTTACCAAAGTATATACAAGTGGCGCTGTCGAAATTAAAGGAAAATCGAGCGATAGCTTCATTGTAAATGGGCAGCGATTAAAACATTACCATATTGTTGAAAACAAATACTACACTGATAGTCTTAAGCTCGTAGAGTTAATCGTCAAGTCGAAAAACTAACCATCGATTCGTCGAGCTTGCGACGTTAAACAAAGCGCTTTCGTGGGAGACAACCCACCTTTTAACTTTATTTTTCTTTTAAATCATTTTAATTTTAAATGTTTTATTAAAATTTCTTTTCTTTTCTTTATGCATTCTATTTTCAAAATACAAACTCTTTTTGTTTTAAATCATACTAACTTAAAACTTTTCTTTCTGATTTTAAAAACTTCCAGGGTACTAACCTCTTTTCTGACTTTAGAGATGGATTTCACTGATGACATGGTAGTTACTTTTGGGAGTGAGGATCAGCAGAGACGATATGGGATTTTGGCATAACGTGAGATGGGTCTCACCGCTTTCTCGCATGATGCGACTCTGACAGTTCTAGGTATTCGGGAAAGAGTGCATTTTATGCTTCATCAGATTGGATGGGAGGATCTCCTTACCACCCGTACACCCACTTTCCGCAACCTAACCTTAGAGTTTCTGAGTTCCCTCCGTTATGAGCCTAGACTTGGATTAGGATTCAACAGATGAAGAATTTCATTTAGGCTGTTTGGATTCACCTACCGCTTCACCACCCGTCAGCTGGCCGAGTTACTAGGATTTCCTAAAGACATGGATGCCTTAATGGAAGTCGATGATGAGTACTTCCCTGATAACATAGTTGACTACTTTTGGAGTACCATATTTGGTAGAAACCAGAATGATCTACGACTCTCTTCAGAAATCCACAATCCCGCCATTAGGTATTTCCACATGATACTAGCTTTCACACTTTTTGGAAAACCTCGGTGCGATACCTCGGTGACTAAGGATGAGCTAGGCATAATGATGTGTGTTTTCCAAGCCAGACCAGTTATGGGAGTATCATTTATGCTTGCTAGGATGGCCACTCAGGCCCAAGATACTATCGGTCCTATCCTTGTAGGTGGTCTTGTCACTAAGATCGCCCGTGCCTTATCTTTGAGAGGCCCTCTTGCTAGATTGATTCCTTATGGAGGATTCAAATCCATGGACATGGAGTTTTGCTTCAACAAAAGCCTGATTAGCATCTATGAGTCTCCACCTTATTAGCTTCTCGTGAACTACGAGCCTGTTAATCATTTTGCCTTACCCTGCATTAGGTTCACAAGTGTTCACAAGAAAGAAAATTGGATTTATGACTTGGAAGGACAAGGTGAAAATGATTTCGAGGAGGAAGAAAGTGACCCGAGGACACCGACTGGCTACCATGACATTGATACTACACCTTATGAGGATGTGCCTATGGTTGACCATGCTGCTGTTATTGAGACCCTTCGGAACGACGTTGATGTACATCGTACCGATTTAGGGAGACTCCGAGGAGATTTCCACGGATCTATGGATTTGGTCACGGCAAATCTCGACAGTTTTTATCAGCACTTTCAGTCCATCCCGACTTCAAAATGTTAGTTAGGATTTATCGCTTTAGTAGTTTTAATTTTCAGTTTTTCAATTTTCAGTTTTTAATTAGTTAGTATTTCTATTTTTAAGACAAATTTTAATTTTCAGTTTTTGATTTTAATAAAATTCAGTACTTTCTTTATTCTGTTTTTACTTTTCTGCTTAATTTCATCTGCTAAGTCTGTGTGTGTGCATCACAAACTTTGTTTCTGCTATGTGCTAATGTCTGTGTTCATTCACTGCTATGGTTAATAAATAAATATTGCTGATAATATATATGTGGAACACAGCAAAATATCAGTTTGCTACTTATGCTTTATTATGATACTGATATACCGATATATACCTTTACTCTACTCTGCTACTGTTATAAAAATTATACTGGTATAGGATAGAGTTATATTATGCTACTGATACTATTATGTGTACCAAATTTAATTACTTTGACTAACAGTCAAAAGTATTTATGTCAAATTTATGTTAGTCCACTAAGAATACATGCATCTTGGTCAAAAAGCAATGAAAGGAATCTCTGCAACACTGAATGCATGCTGCACACATGCAAATAGACGCACATGCATGTACATGCATGTCTGTCGACCGTCAGAGGGGGCCCTACGCCGACCGTCCCAACCCCCCTTCTGCCGTCCGTCACCTTCCCTTTAAATGCAGAGATGCATTTGCTTCGTTTCCACACCATAAGCAACCAAATTTTCTGCTATTTCAAACTTCTCAGTGCTAAATCAATTCCCATTTTCATCTTCAATTCAAACCTCACCTTAATTTCCATTCAATACTCAGTCAATCTATTTTCAACTTTCACACTACTATATTACCCCACTGGTACAAACAGAACCACAAGCATTTTTCTGCTATTTCTCCTACAATTTTCTTTCACACTTCCTGCAGAAAAATCATTATGGCCAACCTCAACAAACAAAACGAAGACGAGTTTCCTGGTGTCATTTTCCGGAACGGAGAAGCGGAGAAATTCAATAAAACCGATACCGAAGTTTCTCTCAAAGAGGGGTGGTGTCATCAAGATTCGCCCATATCGAAAGCTTGCGAAGTTTGGGGCTGTTCGAAATCGGTGTGCGAATATTGCTCAATAAAACGGGTTTATCATTCGTAAGCACACTAGACTTCCCCACATACGAGGCATTAACCTTGCAGTTCCTAAGCTCGTATATTAACCACACACCCACCGACGCTTCTCACAACCTCATCGGAACCGCTATCTTCCGACTATTCAACCGAGAGTACACCATGAATCAAGAAAATTTAAGCGCGATCTTGAGGGAGTCAACTATAGAATTCCGCCGAGCTTGACTGGCAAAGAACCTCAAATGATATTTGGCGTCAAATATCCGGTAACAAAAATGTCGCTCCCGACATGCGCTTCTCTTCGCAAATTCATAAGCCGGTTATGCGTTACTTCCACCGCATTTTAGCAAATACTATTTTCGGAAGGACTAACAGCAACAAAGTCAATGGTAAGGAGTTATACTTCTTTTATTGTGCTTTTGCCAACCATCGGATCAATGCCAGCACTTTCCTTATGTCTTACATTCAAGCTCTCGTATCAAGAGAAGGAAACGCACCATTCTGTGTAGGATGGCTTGTCACTGGTATAGCTCGAGCCCTCGACATGCATGAGAGGCTTGAAAATATGCCTTCTCTACCACCCATTTTTATGGATATCAATAACTGCAGAGCTGGTCGCCTTATCAAATTAAGACCAGACGGAAGATACAACCTCATGGTGTGAAACAGGGAAATTCGCAGTGTTATACTGCCAAACAGCGAGATCACTAGGATAGACCGCAGAGACAACTGGATCTATGATCTCGACGCACCTGCTCCTGGTGAGAATGTAGAGGATAATCAAAATGATGCAGATAATGTGGATGAGGTTGAACAAGAAATGGATCAAGGAGAGCCCCAGCCTGACGAGAACCCCTAACCCAATCCTGAAAATGTTGCTGGACCATCTGGACATCAACCACGAAGAAGAAATCAACAGTCATACTGGATGATGTGTATAGAGAGATGATACGCAACCACGAGGAAGAAACTCAGTGTCATAAAAGGATTGAGGCGGGTCAGAACAAAATGATGACGCTAATGCGTCAAATGCAGAGAGATCAACACGATTATGCGTATTGGAATGATCGAAGCATTGCAGACCTAACTGAAGAAATGCATTGCTTGACATATCGTGTTGAGGGCTTACATGAGTATGTGTACCATGCTGGGATAGTTCCGCCTAGAGACGGCGGTGAAGGTCGAAGAGGAGGAAGAGCATGAACTCGAGGGAGAGCACGAGGAAGAGGAAACGAGTAGTGAGTTTTCACCGTTTCTACCACACAAAGTCGCATTAAGGACAACGCAACGTTTAAGTGTGGGGGAGGAAGCTTGCTGCTTTTCTAATTATTGTCAGTAGATTTTAATTCCTAGTAATTAATTTCTAGTATTTTTAGTTATTCCCTTTAAAAAAAAATTAATTTCCCATCATCTCAATCCATGTATTTTAAGTTCAATATATGCGAGTATCTTTCAGTTGTCGAATTCTCCATCTATTTGAACCATAAACATTTTATTTTATACGCATAGCCTGGCACGCTCGGAAAGTACCAAGATATACAATTTAAGCTATGTTAGAGCCGAAGCACTATTAAACAAAATTGCTACAGTCTTGACACTCTAGAACTCCGATTTATGCAAGATTCAATTTAAGTACTTATTATTTCAAAGTCTTTAACCTCTAGCTTTAAAGTAGCTTCGAGTAGTTTATTCAGCAGTCGACACCGTCTTAAACACAAACTAAGTAGAGATCCGATGAAGATAAGTAAATGATCTTGAAAATTTTCAGTAAAGAATTTAAAAGATTGCACTGACTAAGCTAGGTGACCCTCACCTGGTCATTTAACCCAAAGGATGTATATCTTGCGAACAATAAAGAAACCTATTTTTAGTTGGTTCAAAAGTATCTGGTATTGAACTTGGTAGGGCGAATTACGGTTCGATCCCCCGCAGCTTACATTTGGTTAAAGAAGTGGGTACCACAGAAATGTGCCAGAGCCTCGTGCTAATAAGGATCATAGTCACTAACCGGTTACTCTACTACGTGCGTGTGAAGATAAAGGGCTTAATGTGATTGCGCCCGAATGAAAACAAGCAAAATCTAGCGAAAGGGTCTAGATGAGCTGTAATAGCATGATTTGAATTGGTCTACATAAGCTGGAGTTGTCTAGTGTCGCCACTATGTCTTTAGTGTTCATATGAGCTTCTGTGTCTCTAGCAAATTACCACCGCGACCGAGTACAAATCGAGATGATTTTCATGCATGTGTAAAACCTTTTTCTTTGATTGTTTGCTTGAGGGCAAGCAAAGTTCAAGTGCAGGTGAGTTTGATATCACGAAAACGTATCGTATATTTAGCTTAATTTACATGCATTATTATCCTATTTTATTTTGATTTTATTATTTTATTTTGTATTATGCCGGTATTTCTATTTGTTTTCAAGAATTTATTTAATCGGAGCTCGCAAAAGAAATAATCGAAAAAAGGAGCTAAAATGAAGAGAAATTGCTTAAAAGTACACTTAAATAAGGAGGTGCAAATAAGAAGAAGCAAAGGCCCAGACTGCAAGCAAGCCCAACGCGCACAGGAAGTAGAGCACGTGACGTGGGGCACATTGAAGTGCATGTCGGTCGGCACACACCCCCTCCTGCCGGTCGGCACCCCCTTTGAATATTAGTGTGTGACGTTAAGTCACACACCCAGGCCCAGAAGAGACTTTGTTTTCACGCTATCTTCTCTCCGCCATTTTCTCCTCCGAAAGAACAGCAACTGAGACGAAACAAACTCAAGACCAAGAATCTGAAGCAGCTCTATAAATACCCTTCAACACTAATTGAAAGGGTTACGAACTTTAACCTAGTGCCGTATTATTTTTCTTCTGCAATTTTATTTTCTTCCCGAACCAACACTCTGCAATAGTTTTCTATACCGGAACACTATTGCATTTCAATTTCTTTTAAGCTCCAGAATTTAGTTTTAGTTTTAGATTCAGTTTATTTTCTGCAATCGATATTTCTTCCAGATCGAAGGATTTATACTTCAAGATTATTCATTACAGTCTAGCAATTTTAATTCAGGTTCATTTATTAGCTTTAATTATTATTCTCTGTTTATGTTAGTTTATCGAATTATGCCCGAAATATTATTTATCTGCTATGCTTATTCTGTTCCGTCTATTAAAATAATGTCCGACTAAATACTTTTTATCACTATGTAAGGTCACATATCAGAGGGAATCGAGTAATACTTTCGACGTATTTTATTAATGAAATTTATTTATCTGGTATTAATTTATAATGCTTAATTCAATTGTTTTGTAACGAGAGTTAAAAACAATAGAAGTTGGGATCAATAAAAACGAGAGTTTGAGATTTTAACTAGACAGTAGGAATTAAACATTAACCTTAAATACAGCGAGAGCGCTTTAAGGTTAATTAGACTTCATCGATTTTCAAAAATCATTTTAAACTTTATTTGATACAGCGAGAGCGCTCACTTAGTTTTAATAATGAGATCGTAATCAATAAACACAAGAGTGTGAGAGGGAGGTTTTTAAACAAGTGATTTCTACAGAACGAGTATTTTAAATTACGATTCACGTCGATAGTTTACTAGATCCCCGACATCCGACCATTACATACCGATAATATTCCCGCTTATTTAATTAAATTATATTGCTTTTACTTCCCCATCTGATCATAGTCAATCAGATATTAGCCTTAGATTTACGTAGTAGCGATTAACTACATTAGGTCGATTCTTAGTTCCTGTGGGTTTGATATCTTTTAAAACTACGCGATAGACTATGCACTTGCAGTCATAATCACAGACATACCCCATTTTGTCGCGATCAGTATCACATCATTGCCCACTTGAACACTAACACAGCCCAAAAATTCCAAGTGACTAACCTACAAAGCCCAATGTAGTCCCAATGATATTATCAAAACACTAGTCAATAAATAAAGCTGAGTTAAATGTCATTGATTTTCAATGCTATAAGCAAAACTTACCAAAGAGAACTCCAGAAAATATGTGTTGCCTTTCAGGATCCTTTGGGAAAAACTTATACTCCTTAACTTTGAGTTTTTTCGCTGCAAATTCTTAACTTCCTCACAATAAAAGCTCCTAAGAATATGAACAGTAGCTGAAATTCAAATAAAGTAAGAACATTTATATAGATAAAAAACTTTGAACAGATTCCAGCTCTGTTAATAGTACTTTCAATTGACTAGCAGCAGTGACGTTTCCATATGGAATTATTCGGTTGAACTGACATTGTCTCTATTGATTTTTCTGCTTCTCTGAAATGACCTGCCCAACTCAAAAAGGCTTATCAAGACAGAAACCCATCCCCATCATATCGAAAAAAGATAAAGGACCTCGTTAAGTCTCTCATACTGATTATAATTTATAAGCATTAATCATAATTCATACAACTCCAAGAAGCAATGTTTCTTGCAATATTGAAGCTACTAAATTTTGCATAGATTTCAAGAATCTTCAACGGCGACCGGAGCAGAGGGAACCGTGATTGAGTGTGGCTAGGGATCAACAGTGGAATCGCAAATCTGCAAGATGAGAAGTCGCTCGTTTATGGAAGCATTTAAAAGACAATTGAATGCAACAATTTTTTGCTTCAATATTCCTTATTGTCTCTATTATCCTACAAATTAATGCTTGGAAATTGCACAAGCATAGAAGTTGAAACGCCATAGAGAAATATGGTGGAATTCCCTTCAACTTAGTTTCATCCTCTAGAACTACTTGATTGAATTCTAAGATAAACACAAAAAAGTCACATCATTATCATGACAACTTTGATTTTTCCAAGTTATACATAAATTGAAATCTACCATGTAAAATGGACCGAATCGTAAAATACCCGTGTCTGTGTAGCATTAGCGTATGTTAAGAACGCAATAGTTCTCAATAACTCCTTAATAGAAAGTTGTAAACATTAACAATAGAGACATGTATGTTCCAAAAAGAAAAGAATAACACAAAATAGAGGAAGAAATTAACATGGTCTTGCCTCTGTTTGCTTCTCAGGAATTCTGGCTGCAGCTGATCCTCGACGCAGTTTTCGATAAACAACTGGATTTGGTTGTCTTGCCTTTGTTATGAAATAAAATAAGAAGGTTAGAGAAAGAAAAATACAGCTTCTAACAGTTACAAAATATGAGAGAAATTGGTGCATAAGTTACCGGCTTTCTTGGAAGAAACTGCTTATTGTTGACATTATTCTCTATGTCCTGTTCTGAAACTGAAATAGAATCCATGATCAATCTTCAGGATCTAATTAAGATTAAAAGATTAAATGGAAAACAATCTAATGAAATTTTGACATAGAAAACATATTTTTGCTTAGAATCCTCATAGAATCATGTAACATTTCCCCTTTTGATACATGGAATTGTTACAAGAACATCTAGTTATACTCTTATACATGCTAGCTGAATGAAATATATAGAGGTTTAATCTGCAATAAATGTACTCTAAATGCATAACCCAGTTTTTCAACATAGAATCCACATAATCATTCTTAAAATGACTCTAAAAATATTGTAATAAGAAGTTCAAGATAACATTTATTCTATTTGAGAAAGTGAATAAGCAGTAATATCAAGCTTTCAAAGATTGCCCTGCTTTTACCATATATGAATAAGCTATTTTCAACAACCACAAAAATGATAATAGATCAAAGAGTTGTTTGTCTTTGGCAAGCCTGTATGAGAAAAAAAATTCAATATTGTAATGTCCAAACACACAATGCATCTACCACCGCAAAAAAATAACAATATTCAGCAAAAATCTACTCACCAAAAAGAGGAATCAATTCATTTACATACATAACTAATAGAAATCAATTCATTTCCATACATACATACCTAATAGAAATCAATTCATTTACCAAGTCATTGTTGTGTTCAAGAACCTTATCATACTCATTCCTCAAGTGATCTATCAACTGATCTGAAGCTGCAACACAAATTAATTCACCCAATCATGAACAATTTCACTTCCTGAATAACTATTAATGCTTAAATTTACTAAAATAATCATATACAACACAAGACATTCAAACAATAGGAATTAATTTTCGAACCAACAATCCATTTTCAGGAGTATAAAACCCTAGATCTTCAACTACCAATGCATATCGCTCAATATATAAAACCCTACCTTCGTTTTACCAATGCATGTTGTCACTGTGAAATGAGCGATGATAACTGTGAAATGAGCGATGGTGAACTCTCAAACTTCTTCAGCTTCGTTGTCGTAATTGCACGATCGTGAAAAGGGTTTCGGTGAAATGCGATGAAACTGGGTTTGGATTCTCTTTGGATTCCATTTTCGGTGAAATGCGATGACTGAAAACTGGGTTTAGACAGAAATTTTTGTTAAATGCTATGAAATTAGATTACTTTATTCAATCTAATAAATTTGTTACTAGATTATTTTATTCACATAATAAATTTAGACCCGTTAATATTCACTTATTAATTTTTCTTAACAATGTTTAAATTATTTGTTAATATGTTACATATATTATATATTTTGAGTTATAAAATTAAATAATTTTTTTTAGTTTGTATAAATTTACATCCGTTTTTTAGTTTAAAGGGACTAATTAAGATTTGATTATAATAATATTTTTAATTTAAACCCATTTTTAGAAAATAGGGTGTATATTGTCACCTGATAATGTTTAAAATGATACATTATTTACAAAATTTCCACCGCAAATCTCATTTACACCCATTTACACCCATTTTTAATATATTGGGTATAAATTTTAAAATTATATTATTCTTTTTGCACTAGTGCGCGTCGTTGTAAATTCAGTATTTACAATCATGGTCCAGTGACCGTCACAGTAAACTGGAAAGCGCGGGCCTTATAATAACGGTTATTCATATAAACCATTGTGATATTTCATATTAATAAATGTCCAATTTTCATACCATAATTATCACTAAACCATAATTCAACTATTTCATTTTATAACAAAGTAAATATTATACATAAAAAAGATAAGAAAACATAGCATCTTCAAATTTCCATAAAATCTCTCTGACTTCAGTTTGTTCTTCAAATTACTGTTCTTCTTTTTTGAATTTGTATTCATACCCTTCAAATATCCAACAAATTCCAGGACGCACCTTTTATTGAAACTAATTGTGGAGCAGGAATTAATTCTCAAGTTTATCTAGTTTGTTAAGCAATGAAAAAGAAATATAAGGAGGAAGAAGCTAACACAACAGCTTCATACTTCTTATATTTCTTCTTATTGTATCTCAAACTAAATGAAGTTTGTTGCCGTTGTTGCTTCTTCATTAACCATGAAAGTTATCAACTTCCATTAGGAAATCGATGACACTTTATGCATAATTGACTAAAACAGTCTTGAATCGATTAGAATGAGCCTATAAATAGGTACTCTCCGCCCTCTCCTTTCCTCATCTCGAATTATCCTCTCTTATTATTAGCCTTTTTATCTTTTGGGTTTGCTACTTGCTTGTTTTTTTCTTATCATCATCAAATTTCACCAAATAGGGTGTGTAACTTTTTTAACCCATCATCAGGTGTTTATGAGTCAGAAGACTTCATTTCTTAAAGCCAAAAGGATTTCTAGATCAAGAACTTCCTTGACCTCCGTCTTCTCAAACTTCTCTACCTTGATGAAAGTTTCGATGGAAATTTAGATTTCTTCAACAACTCTTATCAATCGAATCTCAAATATTTCATCTGCCGCAAGTTAAAAAAATGTTTCCAAGATTGGTAAAAATGTTTTTTATGCTAACCGTAACTTCAATGAAGTGGTAATCACATTTTATATATGTAAAACCCAAACCTCTCTCATTGTTGAAGATCATGAGAAACTTTGTGATTTTCCTCATTCTTATACCCTATTCTCTCTTGATCAGGGCAAGCAAACCCACAATCCAGAACCTAAAAAAAAAGGGCCTCAAAATATTTGGGCTTTAAGAATTTTAATGAATAAATAATTATATGTACCTGATCGTACCTGATCAGAAGAATCGTCAAGGCGCAATGTCTGGCTTGAAGAGCAAGATGGGGGGGTACCTGCAAGGTTCTCTGATGCTTAAGTCAGTAGCTATCAGAGAATGAGGTTTAGAGTTAAGAATAGAATACCTGACCCTCTAGTGAAAGAGGGTATTTATAGCCCCCAGCGCTGGGCCAAGGTTCCCTAATTGGGCCAAATCCAACTGGAGGCCCACGTGCTAGGGAACTGCCAGAACGTCCCATGCTAGGGCTGAGTCAGCAGGAGACTCACGTTCTGGATGCACATGGCGTAGGGTTCGGAGATGGTTGACCGAATCCTTCGCTGAGACGTGACGCGTGGTCTTCGTGCGTGGATAACTCCTTGACGGTTATCTAGTAAGTGGGCCCAAATGTTTGGGCCTGCTCGGCCAGGGTCTTCGCGACGGGCAGCCCCTATCTGTTGTCCAGTAATTGGGCCCAAGGGAAGTGGGCCTGCTCGGCTGGTAATCAAGGGTTGGGCCTGCTCGGCCCAGACCAGAACAGGAGCCCCCCAAGTCATTAGCCTAATAAGGGTGATGACTTTAACGAGGAGGTTTAGCCGAGCACGGGCAACGGTTCCAAATCATGGGCTCCTCGAGGGCTTAGGTCGGTTGCCAGTTGTCTTTGGTTTTTAACCTTATTGGTTGTCACTCGTTAGCGTGATTGACAGGTGTCAGCTATACAGGCTGTAATCATTATTGCGCCGTTTCTAGGGATGAAAGTAGACGGCGTCTTTTGGAGTTCTCAAGATCTTTGGGACGCGTGGCAGCTTTTCGTGGAGGGAGCCGTCTTTGGGGCGTAGGCAATGATGGCGTCTCCTAGGCTGCCTAGGCCATCATGACACCCTTTGGCTTTCTTTCCCTATATAAGGAGTGAGGAGGTCACTCATTTAGCACTTAACATTTCCCAAGCCTTCAAGATCCGCTCACTGCTCTCCTCCTCGTCTCGTTCGTATCTTCTTCGCTTTCTCCAAGTAAGTTCTTCGTCTCCTTCATGTTTTTATTTAAGTTTTATGTATTAGTTTTGAGTGAGGCGAGCATGATTGATGAGCGTGACGAGAAAGGTTTATTAATTAGCCGAGTAAACCTAGAAGATAAACCGTTTTTCTCGTGCGTTTGCCGAGTGAGTTTTGAGTGAACGGAGCTAGAACGTTTGAATGAGACGTCCAGCTTTTAGGATTACTAGAGAGTAGTATGAAGGCCACGAGCGGTGGAGGTTGCACGTCTCGGTGAGGGCATGAGTTTGCCGACCTCCGCTGCGTGCGACGTATATGCTCTGAGGACACTTTAGCTCGTCGGCCATTTGACGATTGGGGGAGTTTTCCTCGTCCCTTTTCCTCGCCCTTTCACTTGACTTGCGGTGGAAGGGTGGATTTGACCAGTCGAATTCACGGTTTCCTCTGCTTTTCAGGTAAATGGACGACGAGAACAAGGATGATGTCGTCTTCGACATTTCAGATGGGGAGGAAGCTGTTGGCGCGCAAGAGGACGCTCCCGTCGTAGAGACCTCCCCTAGGGCACTTGAAGAATGGGTGGCCGTTGCTCCGAGGATGATTGCATCGCGCTTCACGAGTCATCCCAAGGAAGCCTTTAACGTCATCGAGGACCTTGACCAAGATGAGGAGCCTTCTTGGGGCGCCTTTGTGCCCAAATCTCACCAGAGGATCTGCTCGCAATTTCCCGGCCCCCGTTTCGCAATGTATGAGTTCGTCTTTAAGGAGGCTGGTCTCCGTCTCCCCTTCACTCATTTGCAACGGAGTGTCTTCAGTTGGTTGCGCCTCTGCCCGTCTCAGCTTCATCCCAACGCTTTAGCGTTCTTAAGGGCCTTTGAGATCGTGTGCGGGTACTTGGAGGTCGAAGCGACTCTACCCCTTTTCTTCAAAATTTTTCATTTGCAGAGGTTGCGTGATCGGAACGGCAAGTGGAGTTGGGTGTCGTTTAAGCAGCCGAAGAAGCTGTTCGCCATTTACCAGGACTCTGTCAAGCATTTTAAGAGTCGGTATTTTATAATTAAGCCGCTCACTCCTGATGCCGAGAATCATTTGTTCGAGGAGCGCGAGTATATTGAGGATGGGGTGAGGAGAGTGGGCCCAGCTGCTCGGTTCCCGTTAGAGTGGCAACCTGACCATTTTGAGCGTGGGACTGACTATTACATCTTCCGGGACGAGGATCTCAATGAGCGCGATACAGGGGGGTATCAGCGGCTCGCTTCTTTTGTGGACGGGTTTAGACCGGCAATATGTACATATCCCAACGGGGATCCCCTATCCGAGGAGGATGGAGGCCCTATGCTGGAGCCTCGGCACATCAACACCAAAGCTGTCCTCGAGTGCGGAAGTTACGGGGACGCTATGATTTTGTTGGGTGAGATAACTATTATTTGTTCAAACAACACCTTTTTGGTTCTAACTCTTTGTTTTGCAGGAAAAATGGCCGACTTGCACGACAAAGTTACGAAGATGCGGGCCAAGAACAAGGGGGCCGCCAAAGTGTCTGGGAAACGATCGCGGGTCGAGGAGGTCAAGGCGGCTGCCGCGAGTGTCCCTGACAGCGGCTCTCCTTCGTCAGTCGGGACGACCTCGCGTGGTTCTCCAGCCGGGAAGAAACAAAAGAATGACGGGACCGGGGAGCTTCGTCCTCTTATCATTGACAACCCCTCCGAGGAGGACATTGTGCTGCCTTCTTGTACTCTGCATAGGGGAATCATCTCAAAGAAAAATGTTCTCCTCGAGCGCGAGGAGGTGAGGCACATCGTCAGGCGGGACAGGATGGCTCGAGACAAGGATTTGTCCGAGGACCTCGAAGGGATAATGAGGGTGGCCGCCTTGGCCTTGGCTCTTAACGCTCAGAAAGTCTGTCCTCAGAAGGACTACGATGCTCTCCAGATCAAGTACGATGAGCTGGAGCACGAGTTCGAACAGTACAAGGATAAGTATGAGGTCCAGAGCGGCATAGTGGAGGATCTCGTTAAAGAGCGTAACAAGGTTGCGGACTTGGAGGCCGAGGGAAAAAGGCTCCGCGAGAGAATTGCTGAGTTGGAGAGGGCTCATCTCCCTGCTGTCGAGGAAGATGAGGACGAGAAAGCCTTGGTGACGCGTTCTCAGCTTCTGGGCAAGGTGAAGGAGCTGGAGATCGACTGCGTCGCTACCTTGGGGGTCGGTTTTAAAGTTGCGGTGGATCAGTTGAAAGTCCTCAACCCGCGTCTGGTGACGAAGGGCATTGGCCCATACCATAAGGTCGTGGACGGGCGAATTGAACCAAACCCGGAGTTCGAGGACTGGGAAGATGAGGAGGAACCCCAGGGCGAGGACGACGGTGCCGAGGACGAAGATGGCGATGTTTGACCAGTCTTTTATCGTTGTGGCCTGCGTGCCGATGTTTTATGGCCTGTGTGCCAATATTTTGTGGCCTGCGTGCCAAGGTAGCTAGTTGGGCGATGCCCGGATAATTTTTGTAATATTTGGATATCTCCGGCCAATTTGGTCGGTTTTTAATATTCCGTTTTATGCTCCAATGTTTATTTGTGCTTATCTGATGTATCCTTTGTGTTTATGCTCGAATTATGTTTGTGCTCGACCGAGGTTTTACGGCCCGGGCGTGTGGGGAACGGTCCGGGTGCGCAGAGCAGGTGTGCGCTATAAGCGAGCTCGAGGCCGCGGTCGGGGCCAGGTGCTCGCGGCGTGAACGATCCCATCGCGAGCTGGGGTTCTACCGTGCAGGTACTTCCGCGGAGGGTCTGCGTGTAAGGCCCGCCGCGTAGTCGGCTTTGCCTCCTGGTAGGGTTATCCGACTGAAGCTGTCGTGGAGCATACGCGCTTGTACCATGGCGCGAGTCCTCGCCCTGCTTTCCTCGTGTTCGTCACGAGCGGCCGGGTAGCGTTAGGTTGTTTCTAATTGTAGTAGCGTCTGAGTTTTTCAGCATTCCAAGGTCGAGCTAGTTTTTCGCCGAGAAGGTTCTCGAGGTAATACGCACCGTTTTCGGTTTTATCGTACACTCGGTACGGACCTTCCCAGTTTGGGGCTAGTTTGCCTTCGCGTGAATCTTTCATGTTCCTACGGAGCACTAAGAGTCCGACTTCGAAGGAGCTCTTGATAACTTTGGTGTCATGTCTTAACGCTATTTGTTGTTTCAATTTCGCTTCTCGCAGGGAGGATCCTGTTCGGATCTCCTCGACCATGTCGAGCTCTTCTCTCATGGCTTCGTCGTTGAGTTCTTCCTCGAGAGGTGACTCAGTCCGACGAGATGGTTCTCGGATCTCCACGGGGATCACGGCTTCGGTGCCATAGGTTATCCTGAATGGTGTTTCGCCCGTGGTTGAATGTGGGGTCGTCCTGTATGCCCAGAGGACGCTGTGTAGCTCTTCGACCCAAGCTTTTTTCGCTTCGCCCAGCCTTCTCTTCAATCCACGGAGAATGACCCGGTTGGCGGCTTCAGCCTGTCTGTTGGTTTGGGGGTGCTCGACCGAAGTGAAGTGCTGCTTTGTCCCGAGTTTGGCCACGAATTCCTGGAATTTTCTGTCCGTGAACTGGGTGCCGTTGTCGGTTATTATCGCCTGTGGTACCCCGAATCGAGCGAGTATGTTCCTCTTGTAAAATCAGAGTACGTTTTGGGATGTGATTTTAGCGAGCGCTTCAGCTTCTATCCATTTTGTGAAGTAATCTACAGCGACCACCAGGTATTTGTTTTGGTAGGAGCCGACCGGGAAAGGTCCGAGGAGGTCCATTCCCCACGTAGAGAAAGGCCAAGGTGAGGAGAGAGATTTGAGCTCGTTTGGTGGTGTCAGGTGCATGTCGGCGTGACGCTGGCATTTGTCGCATTTCTTGACGTACTCTTTGGCGTCCTGCTGCATGGTCGGCCAATAATAGCCGGCTCTGAGGGCTTTCCTAGCTAGTGACCGTCCACCTAGGTGATGGCCGTTGATTCCACCATGGAGTTCCTGGAGTACCTCTAGCGCTTGCGAGGCATCGATGCATTTAAGGAGGGGGATGGAGAAACCTCGTCGGTACAGCTTGTTTTCGAGGATAGTGTATGAGCACGCTCGTCTCTTAATTGTTGAGGCTTCTTTCGCGTCGGCGGGGAGCTCGTCTTTTGTGAGGAAGTTGTACACTGGGGTCATCCAGCATTGGTCGTCCCCGATGGCGAATATCTGTAGAGCTCGCGCGTTTTCGCCTACACTTGGCCTGGGCAGAATTTCTTAGATAACCAATTTGTTTCCCCCTTTCTTTCTCGTGCTCGCAAGTTTGGACAGTATGTCGGCGCGCGAGTTGTGTTCTCGGGGGATATGCTCGACTTCCGCTTTGGCGAATTTTTTCATCTTATCTCTGACGAGCGCGAGATATTCGGCGAGCACGTCGTTTTTGGCTTGGTATTCGCCGCTGATATGAGATGCGACGAGTTGGGAATCAGTGTAGATCTTGACCTCTCGTGCCCCTATGTCCTCGGCGAGTCTCAGTCCCGCGAGGAGGGCTTCATACTCGGCCTGGTTGTTCGACGTGTTGAAGGAGAGGACTAAAGATACTTCTATGATAAGACCTTCGCCGTTTTCCAAGATAATGCCTGCCCCGCTGCCCGAGCTGCTTGAGGCGCCATCTACGTAGATGGTCCACTTGTCTTTAGTTGCGTTGGGTGAGTCGGCGATAGAGGTCATTTCGGCTACGAAGTCCGCCAGCGCCTGAGCTTTTAACGCCTTCCTGCTCTCATACTGTACGTCGAATTCCGAAAGCTCGAGGGACCATCTTAACATTCTGCCGGCCATGTCTGGTCGGCTGAGGAGTTGTTTGATGGGTTGATCCGTCCGAATGAAGATTGTGTGAGCGAGGAAGTAGTATCGTAGCCTCCTGGCCGCTATTACTAGGGCCATGGCGACTTTCTCGATCTGTTGGTATCGTACCTCGGGTCCCTGTAGGGCTTTGCTGGTAAAATACACAGGTTTTTGCCCGTCTACGGTTTCTCGGATCAAAGCCGCGCTGACTGCCTCGTTTGAGACGGCCAGGTAAAGGTACAGAGGCTCGTTGTCGTCGGGTCGAGAAAGGACAGGCGGCGAGGAAAGTACTTATTTGAGGTGTGCTAGTGCTTGCTCGCACTCCTCGGACCACTCAAAGGTTGCTTCTTTGCGTAGTAGTTTAAAGAAAGGGAGGGCGTGCTGGGCGGATTTCGCGACGAAACGTGATAGCGCAGTGAGCATCCCGTTTAATACTTGGATGGATTTTTTATTGTTGGGAGTAGGGAGCTCGGAGAACGCTCGGCATTTATCCGGGTTGGCTTCTATTCCCCGTTCGATCAGATAGAAACCGAGGAATTTTCCTGCTCGGATGCCGAAGGTGCATTTCTCCGGATTGAAGCGCATCTTGCAGGATCTGGCCCGCTCGAATACGCGCTCGAGATGGGAGGTGTGGTCGGTGTCCCCTCGAGACTTGACAATCATATCGTCCATGTACACCTCGAGGGTGTCGCCGATCTCCCCTCGGAACACTTTGTTCATCATCCGTTGATACGTGGAGCCCGCGTTTTTGAGGCTGAAGGGCATTACGTTGTAGTAGTAATTGCCCGACTCGGTCATGAACGCCGTGTACTGCTTGTCGCTCCTCGCCATCGGGATCTGGTTGTAACCTGAATAAGCATCCATAAAAGATAATAATTTATAGCCGGCCGAGTTGTCGACCAGTCTATCAATGTTTGGTAACGGATAGGCGTCTTTTGGACATGCCCGGTTAACATCAGTATAATCAACACACATTCTCCATTTTCCATTAGATTTCTTAACAAGTACAACGTTTGAGAGCCAAGTTGAATACTTGGCCTCGGAAATAAAATTTGCCTCTAAGAGGTCTTTTACAGCTTTCTCGGCAGCCTCCGCTTTCTCGGGAGACTGCCGACGCCTACGTTGAACTACGGCCTTTGCGGCTGGATTGATGGAGAGGTGGTGGCAGGCGACCTCAGGGTCGAGTCCGGGCATTTCCGCGGCGCTCCAGGCGAACAGATCAGCATTGGCTCGAAGGCAGGCTATGAGCTGCTTCCTCGGAAGGTCTGGGATCCCTTTACCGATTTTCACTGCTTTGTCAGGGTTTTCGCCCAAGGGGACCAGCTCGAAATCTCCGTCCGGAACTGGTCGGAAGGGGTGAGGTGACTTCGACCTCGACTCTTCCCCAGTCTTTTGTTCTTCTTCTGCAAACCGGGCGTCCAGGTCGACTGAGCTGACGTTGGTTGTCTGATGCTGGTCTCCTCGAGGATGCTTGTCTTCGGCCCTTGGCTTTTTGTTGGAGCTGGTCGGCGGAGCGATCAGTTCTAATCCTTTGACGGAGGCGTCGAAGATTCTTCTGGCTGCTTCAATATCGGCGTTGATGGTGGCCACTCGTCCGGTCCTCGTGTAGAACTTCATCTTCAGGTGGACAGTGGAGGGTACGGCGGTCAGTTCGGCCAGAGTAGGGCGTCCGATGATGCAGTTGTACAGGGTTTTGCAGTCGATCACCAAGAACCTAGTTTTGACTTGCCTAGAAGCCTCCCCTTCTCCGAAGGTGACAATCAGCTCGACGTAACCCCATGGTTTAGTGGTAGCTCCGTTGAAGCCTTGAAGGTCTGAACCCACATAGGGAGTGAGGTGTGAGTCGTCCAGCTGGAGTGTCCGGAAGAGATGGGAGTACATGATATCGACCGAGCTGCCTTCATCGACTAGGACCCGTCGAACATCGAAGTTCGCCATTCTTGCTCGGACGAGCAGAGGAATTGTGGCGTTTGGAGCTCCGCCGGGTAGTTCTTCCAGGTAGAAGGTGATTGGTTCAGATTTCCCTCGGAACTTTCTCAGTTTGGGGCCGAGGTCTGCGTTGGCGCTGAGCAGCTCATCGAACTTTCTCTTCACTGAACTGATGGTGAGAGAGCCCGGATCTCCGCCGTTGGAGACGACCATGGCGAATGGGAATCCTTCCCATTTGCTGAGTGCGGCAGGTGCCCCGACCGATGGTATGAAATCTTCAGGTCGGGTCACTGACAGGGCTACTTGTAGGGGCCTGTTGTCCGGCGAATCCCCTTCGTCAGAGTTTCTGTGGTCGTCCCTTCGGGAAGGTTCCCCTTTCTGTGTGTATTTTGAAAGGCGACCTTCCTTGATCAGTGTTTCAATAGCGTCCTTGAGGTGAATGCAATCCTCGGTCATATGTCCATGGCTCCTGTGGTATTTGCAGTACTTGGACTTGTCGGTTCCTGGCCTCGCGGGGTTTGACTTCGGGGGTCTGATGTTCGACTTTTTGAAGTCAGTGTTTTGGCATTCGGCTAGGATCCTTTCCCGTGAGGCGTTCAGCGGGGTATATTCGTTGAAACGACCAGAAGGTCCCCGGCGTTCTTTGATGTCGAGAGACCTGTCGTCTTTCCTTCTCTCGTGCCCGCGCCTCGAAGTTGAGGGCTCATGGTTTGAACTGCGAGCGGCGTCGTTGTCCCGTGACGCTCTCGTGGTAGCAGCCTCTGCTTCCTCATATCTGATGAAGGCCTGAGCCTTGCGAAGGAGGGCGTTCATGGAGTGGACCTCCTCAGTCTTGATGGCCTTTTTGAAGTCGCTTCCGGGGAGGAGCCCTCGTTCGAGTAGGTACCTCTTCATGTAGTCCGCGGTCTGCACTTGGACAGCTTCTTTGTTGAACCTGTCGAGGTAGTCTCTCAAAGATTCGTTGGTACCTTGGATTACTGCCTCAAGATTTGCTTCTGATTTCGGTTGCCGACGAGACGCGGTGAAGTGGCTTAGGAAAAGATCCTTCAGTTCAGTCCAGGAGTGGATGGAGTTAGGGGGCAGATTCCTGTACCAATTCATCGCGCCTTTCCTTAGTGTGGTCGGAAAGATGCGGCATTTGATGGATCCTCGTACCACATGGTAGTCCATGACAGCTTCGATGCTCCTTATGTGGTCATCGGGGTCGGTGGTCCCGTCATAGTGGTCCAAGGCTGGTGGTTTTTCCATCCCCCGGGGAAGACGAACACGCCGGATTTGCTCGGACAAGGGACTGCGGAAATCCTCTTCGTCGCTAGGTTCAGGGGAGTTTGAATGTCTGCCCCGCTGGGACTTAGTGCGTGCTTTGCCCGAGATTTTGCGGTTGTCTTTTGGAGAATGCTCGCGGACTTTCTGCACGGCTTTGGAGGGGCCTCGGTGCTCCTGCTCGGGTGAGAGACTCTTGGCTTCAGTGGTTTCAGGTTTCTGATTCTTCCGAGTCTTTCGAGGTGGAGAGCGGGAATAAGACCGCTGGCGCCGGTTTCTTCTCGAGGGGGAGCGAGACCTAGATGGACTGCGCTTGCGACTTCTCCTCGGGGCAGACCGCGAAGAGGAATAGGAACGTGACCGATGGCGTCTCCGTTGGGGGGAGCGATATCGTCGCTTCCTTTCCAGGTCGTGGATGCGGTCGCCCTGTTGGCGGATGAGGCGGTTGGGCTTCTGCAGCTCTTTGAGTAGGAGAATGGCAGTCGGGTCAGCGCCCTCGGGAATGTTGATCTGTTCCTCCTCGTCCGGGCTACGGCTTCTTCGTCTGCCAGAGGTGTGGGTGAATGAGGAAGCGGGTTGCCCATCTCGGGTATCAGTTTCATTCACCACTTGGAGCTGGTCTGGTTCAGTCTGGGGCCGGGTCTGCCCGTCTTCCCCGTTCTGAACTTGTCCTTCAGGATGGGTTTGTTCGACGTTCTGGACTTGTTGAAGGTCGTGCACATGTTGAATGTGCTGAATCTGTTGCCTCTGTCCGGCAAAAGCACGTTCCTGCCGACGGCGGTTCGTCAGTTCGCGGCTGGAATCTTCAATCAGTTGTTCCAGGACAAAGGGATCAGGACTAGGTGTGTTGTTGTTGGCCATGACGATGGTGAAAGGTTATGCTTTGATCTTTGTTAAAGAAGGGGAAGCAAGGTTTCCCACAGACGGCGCCACTGATCATACCTGATCAGAAGAATCGTCAAGGCGCAATGTCTGGCTTGAAGAGCAAGATGGGGGGGGTACCTGCAAGGTTCTCCGATGCTTAAGTCAGTAGCTATCAGAGAATGAGGTTTAGAGTTAAGAATAGAATACCTGACCCTCTAGTGAAAGAGGGTATTTATAGCCCCCAGCGCTGGGCCAAGGTTCCCTAATTGGGCCAAATCCAACTGGAGGCCCACGTGCTATGGAACTGCCAGAACGTCCCATGCTAGGGCTGAGTCAGCAGGAGACTCACGTTCTGGATGCACATGGCGTAGGGTTCGGAGATGGTTGACCGAATCCTTCGCTGAGACGTGACGCGTGGTCTTCGTGCGTGGATAACTCCTTGACGATTATCTAGTAAGTGGGCCCAAAGGTTTGGGCCTGCTCGCCAGGGTCTTCGCGACGGGCAGCCCGTATCTGTTGTCCAGTAATTGGGCCCAAGGGAAGTGGGCCTGCTCGGCTGGTAATCAAGGGTTGGGCCTGCTCGGCCCAGACCAGAACAGTACCTTTTATTTTGTTTTATTTCACCGAGTTGTTTATCAATGTAGCGGCAAACAATTTCCCGTATCAGTTGTGTTCGAGACTTGATTTTTTATTTTTTATGCTTTTAACTATTTATTTAATAAAATACCAAAGTGTCTTTGAACAAGGATTTAACTTGTGCACTGCGTCTTAAAAATTATAAAATTATATACTTACTAAGTGAACTAAATAAATTGTTTTGATGACTACTGCTTTTCAAAGCATATATAATATTAATTTCATTAATGTTTCTAAAATTATATAATTAGTGTTACTTTTAATTAATTCTTATATATATACATATATATATATATATATATATATATATATATATATATATATATATATATATATATATACATATATATATATATATATATATATATATATAAAATAACAAATTATTTGAATTATACACTTAAAAATTAATGAAAAATAATAATGGTATGAGTTAAAATTTTTGTTAAAATATTTTTTAATATTTATGTGAGAGATATCTTAATCACACAATTAAAAATCATTGAAAAATATGAAAGTAATCTGATTCTAATTTGTTCTTGCGTAGTCCTAACAACAACTAAAAAATTTTATTCTTATGTAATTACTACTAACAATTTTCACTCTTCTTATATCGAAAAAAGGACAAAGCGATAAACAAACTTAATTTGAATTATTGGTGGTTTTTTTATAAAAAGATATATTATTAAATTTATTTTATAATAATAAATTAAAAATTAGAAATATTTGAATTATTTATAAATAATTTTTTTGATTAATTACTCAATTTTTTAGTGATGGATCCATTTTTATTATTTGTCCTGGATTTTTAGAAGTTCAGGATTGACGCTCTAGTGTTTGTATTTTTAATTTCTCTCATCTACTCAATCTCCTCTAACTCATCCAATGGAGCTTCTTAGATTCTCTCTCAATATGGAAAATATGTGCATCTTATCGTCTCATACTCTATGTTGAGTCCCATGTACTATTTTCAAGAAAATCCAACGACGGGGAATTGTTGAGAAATGATGTTGTGTTCACATGGTTACTGGCCCACAACATTGAGATAACCTAGGTCAGTATGGTAGTTCAACAAATGTTCATTTTTATCAATTCATTTCTTCAAAAACAAACATTTTGGCAATAGAGAGATAAACGAGCGTTTGCCAGGGTGAGGCAAAGGCAGAAACCAAAGTCCTACTTAGTCTTCTTTTATAAATAATTTAATCAATCTAAAATCACTTCTACCAAACTAAACATCATTAGCCAATTAACAAATTAAGCGAATTCAATACTCCAAACGGTCCTCAGTGGAACGATACAATTATATTAGTGTAATAGAACTGTGCGCTTGAGGCCTATCACATTCACAATCATACATTACAAAAGAGGAGAAAATGTCTAAACAAATAAAAGAAAAATTAGACTGAACTTGAAGTTAACACTTGGGAAGATCAGCCGGTGGTGGAAGCACCTTCTGATTTGGGAGCTTTCCATCCAAAACAATCCATGCCATCTTAAGACCCCAACTTGTGTGGATTTCAAAGTGACAATGCATAAACCATGCCCCTACACACACAAATCAAAACGTTTTCTTTAGGTAACCTTCGAGTTTCTGATGTTCGGCTTAAAGATAAGTAAAGTCTGGTCAATGATTATTTCAATACAAGTTCGAACTTAGATGGTTAGCTTAATCAATTAGGAACTAACCTGGATTATCTGCTAGGAATCTGATAGCAACCCAACCGCCAGATGGAACACCAACTGTATTCCTTTCAACAGGATCAACAAGATTAAAATTTTGCGGATCCTTATTCGAATCATAGTTACCGAATCCTTGTCCAACAACAAAGAAGTTATATCCATGCAAATGAAGAGGGTGACTTTCAACACTAATGATACTAGTATCCTGCAACACAAGCTCCACACTTGTGTTAAAAGGAAGAACCACTACCTTTTTTCCACTCCCCACCAAAATGTTATCCGGCGGCGTGCCCGTATAATTAAATGGATTCAAAGGTGTACTTGGGAAATCAGGAGTGTAAGTACCATTTAATTGTCCTAAGTAGTGAGCTTGAAGTAATGCAGTGGTTGGCATTGTGAAAGAAATATTGTTCACTGATGCTGCAAACATTGTTCCATTGGGACCTTGACATGTTTGGTTTTTGTTACAAGGTTTAGTACCTTGGCCTACTGTGAAGAAAAAGTGCTTATCAACTTTCTGTGGAACATTAGCTGGAAATTGAGCATTAGCTAAGCTATGAAGTTTGTTGGAGAATTTTGTCGCGAACGAAGTGTCACTAAGTTGTGGAAGATTAGGTTGAAATAATGGAGGTTTGATTAGCGAAGAATTCGAGCTATAAGTGGTAAATGGGGTTTCATATTCTATTATTCCAGCAACTGTTGAGTTGTCAAAAGTTGCTATGCCTGTGGCATATGGTCTAGCTAACATAAAGAATGACGCATTTGGATAATATGGCTTTGTTTTGAGAAGAACATTTGTGGTTTGGCCAGGTGCAATAAGGATTGTGTCGGTTTCGAATGGTTTTACATAAACTGCATCGGCTTCAACAACTGTGAGAGTGTGATTTGCAATGCTGAAGAATAGTTGATTATTCAGTGCCGCGTTGATGAAACGTAGAAGGTAAGTTTTTCCAGGTTTCACCTTCAGCTTGAATGTATCTGCATAAAATGACACGTTAAAATGACACTGATAGTGACAGGCAACCACCGTAGGTAAATGTTTCTTTTATCTATAAAAATTGTCTGTCACTAAAAACTAGAGTAATTGTTATACCATGTCGGCCTCTGTAGAAATAGTTTATTATCTACGGGGGCCGACATGTTCTATGTATTAGTAAAGTAAAGCATGTGTTATTTTTATATACCTTTATCAGAGCAATTATAAAGTGGTCCTGGAAGTCCATTAATTGTGTATGCATCAGAAACATTGGGTCCTCCGCCAGTTTGAAGAGCTTCTTCAATGATTGCTTCAGAATCTCCATTAAACCATTCTCCTAAAACCATAATTAATTAAATTATAATTAGCATACATAAATTAAGATATTTATATAGTCTATCTATTAGTCCATTAAGTGGTTTCATTACCAAATATAATAGGAACTTCTTTGTATGGTTTTGCAAAAGGATACTCAACATTTTCCTTAGGAAGAATGATGAGAGGACCATAGAGTGATGATCTTAACCAAGATATATGAGCATGCCAAAAGAGTGTTCCTCTTTGGCCTTTGATTGTGTAATTGTAAACATAGCTTTGACCTGTTTGGATTGGACATTGTGTCACATATGCTGGTCCATCTGCCCATCCTGATTGAAGCTGCCTAATTCCATGCCTATTTCAATTATACCAAACTTTTTCATTAGCTGTGATAAATTAATTACTTATTTATTTTTATTGCAAGGTTGTTTACCAGTGAATTGTGATGTTGTTTTGTACATGGTTAACAACTGTGATGACAAGACGATCGCCTTCTCTAGCGTCAATGCGAGGCCCCGGAAATTCACCATTCACAGTCACCAAGCTCTTTTTGTGACACAATCTTGTCACATTTTGATACCTTATCTGCATCAATATATAACCTCAACTAAAAGATAGAAGTAAAATCAAAACATAAAAGGAAATTGTAAGAAAATTAATGGTAGAGTGTTTTTGAGGATGTACATCAAATTGATAGTGTCTGGTTGTGCTAGCAAGTGCAACCTCAAGTAAGCAGAAATTAATCAATGACAAAAATATCACTTGGATTTTAAGTGATGAAAAAAGGGGAACACCCATTATGATATTGAAACTTCTAGGGACTTTGTTACAAAAGTTTGTTGATGCTATGTTGAAACAATGTTGGTCTTTGTATAGAAAGTTTGTTGATGCTAGGTTGAAACAATGTTAGTCTTTATATAGATGTATCATTAGGTGTATAAAATATAATGTAATATTCAAATATAAGATGAATTTAATATTGTTGCCATTGAACTATTATAATAATAGTTAGAACTTTTGGGAAATAATCACAACAATAAGAACCCTTAAAGTGGAAAATTTTTCCGCACATGTTTAATTTAAATAGACAGATAGAAAAATAAATTTCAAAGCACATCAGTAATAACAAAACAAATTAAAAGTACTTAGACCAAATTTTTATTATAAAAACTTCGGGACCTAATACAATAAAATCTTTTACTATATAAATAATATAAGTAATATAAATAATAGAAACACAAACGTCTTTCTAATAACACTAGAGAATAATAATTTTTAACAAAGATAAAAAACACACAATCAAACAATATTTCTATAAAGGTGGGTATCCTGATACAAACCTAAAACAAGGCAAAACTACTTAGAAAATATATAAAAATAGGTAAGTGATAGAAAGAATATGATGAATTTGTTAAAAAAAATTGATTAAAGGTGCTACACATTCATTTATTACTTAGAAATTTGTGAAATTAAAAGGTTCATTTACATCAAGATACCGTTGAAATCTAACAATAATATTTATTTATCACTCAAAAAAAATTTCATATTGGTTGGTAAACAAAACCAAAGTGAAAAATGAATTATTTTTGTATTAATTAAACATAAATTGAAGTGGCTGGAATTCGAAGTCTATACCCTAAATAGCTTACCTTTTGGTTTTTTAGAAAAATTGATGAGTAAGCTATTTCGAAGCATAAACTGAAGTTGTTGGGATGACTTGAACTATTTTACCACTTAGTTTTTCTAAAAAACCGAATGAATAGTTTGTTCATTTTAAAATCAACAAAATACATGATATTATACCTCGATGTTTTGTTACGTGAGGTGAAAACATTGTCATAAAATATAATATTTATAGTAACGATAAGAACAGTCTTCTTATTCATCTTCTTCCATTGATATTAGACGTATCATTCAGTTTGCCTTTTTCCTCCACAATTGAATCATGCAATTCTTTCCCATATAACATGTCTTCCATGACAGTATTAAATATATTGTAATCTAGATCCGTGTTTCACGTGTTTCTTCTTCTCTGGCTATTGTTTTCTTTATTAGTACTTGTTATGTTCATGTTGTTGTGACTTTATCTATTAGTGCACCTGGTTATTGATACTTTATTAGTACAACGTGGTTCCAAAATCCCTTTTAAATTACCTCTTCTTTTTTTTTTTTACTTTTTTTCTTTTGACCAATTTACTTGGTGTAAAGTGACCCACCCAACAAGAACTACTTACTTTATAATTTCTAAGTAATGTGTCACTTCAACCTCTGTTCATCTTGTTGCAAAAGTAAGAGGCATGCATCTATATATATATATATATATATATATATATATATATATATATATATATATATATATATATATATATATATATATATATAAAAAAGCAAAGAGACTTATATTAAAAGAGCACAAGAGGTGCTAACCCAAAAGCATACAAAGAAAAGGTAGATGGAAACCAACTAACAAGAACTAGCCCACCCCAATACAAAAGGTGGGATTAACACACCAATCCGACCAAACAAGATTGTCACCCACCTTAAAGAAATTGATAACCCACTCCCAAGTTAACAATTTAATCATCCCCATAATATCGAAATTGACCAACACCCCCCCCCCCCCCCCCATTGAAGAGGATTTCATTCCTACAACACCAAATACTCCAGCAAAAAGCCAAACCGAAAAGCCATCTAGTGTTCACTACAAAAAGAGACCTACAAAAAACCTTAAGAGCAATAAGACGGTCAAAGAAATTACCCGAAATTGCAAAAACGTCAATACGAAGCCAATCCAAGAAGCTATTCCACCATCGTACAGTAACCGAACAACTCCCAAAAAGATTATTTGTATCTTCCTCCGCCAATAAGCACAAGGGACAAACCAAATTATCGGGGCCGAGTAAAATACCCCGAGAAGCCAAATTGTTCCCAGTGGGAATCTTATTCAAAATTAACCTCCAACCGAAAATAGACACCTTACTCGAAATCTTAGTTTTCCATAAAGAAGATAACTCCTTAGAAACGTTTTCATTCAAACCTTGACTCCGAGAATCACCTTCCATAGTCATCTCATAAATTGCCTTAGCCGAAAAACCATTAGGATTTTTCCACCAAACAAACAAATCTGACACTCCAAACATGAGTTGTATCTGTTGCACCCCAAAATTTGCCCTCTTTATCTGAGCTATAAGTTATGGATGGCGTTTATTTCGTCATTTGAAAATCGAAGAAAAATAATAAAGAGTTTCTTATACACGGTGTCTACAATCGATAATTCAACTAAGCTTCATTGGATTTCATGTGGAGGAGTTCTTATGTGCTTAATTTTTATCTTCCTCAAGAACTCCTCAAAGCATTATTGTTATGTCGGATTGAAGTACAATGCATGTCATGGTGTGAGAGTTAGACTTGTGGGTACATTTTGTTCAAGGCGTGCTTATTCTTGCATTTTACTTTCGACTTGCAATATGAGTTTGACTTGGCTTAGCGATTGAAGTTAAGGTTGCATTTGAAGAATAAGATGATATGTTCTATTAATCGCGATGATCAATAGGTTCAATCACCATAATTAACAAATAAAATAAAGAATTGCTAATTATTCTAATCTATTGATTCGATTATCACCATTAGCAAATAAATATGTTTTAATAGATCATTTGAATTGTTTTGGGAATTGAATTATTTTATTATTAACCATCACAACCAATTAGTTTGATTAAAACGATTAATAAATTAATGAAGGATTTTAATCATCATTAATTATCGTAATCAATAGGTTTAATTAAAACAAATAACGAATTTATGAAGATTACTAATCATCGTAACCAATTGAATCGGTTAAAACCTTTTAGCAAATAAACCTATTTGAATTAGATTTTTTAATTAATTAAATAACCGATTATTAACCATCGCGACCGATTAATTCGACCGAAACGAATAATAAATAAAATCTTAATATTTATTATATTATTAATTTAATTTTTAGTAATCAAGATTTTAATTATATAATTTCATAAAATAATTAAATTCAATGCAAACAAAATTCAATGGAGATGCATGAATTATCGTAATCGAGTTCAAGTTTAAAGAGACTTACCTTGGCCTATATGGAGATGGTTCTTGGGGTGTTGGTGTAGTGCAACAATCCAGATAGCTTCAGGATGATCCAAGGAACGTTTTGCAAGCTTCAGATCCTTTTGAAACTCCTTAATTCTTCAAAACCGATTTCAAGTTCCTGGTGAATTTTTGCTTTTTGAATATGGCTCATTTTCCAGAAATTCGTCCCATAATGCAATGTCTTATGTTCTCTATTTATAATGGAACATATTAGGTCAAACAAATGGTCCAAAATATCTTTGGATCAATCATGGAAAATTTGTGAAAATTTGATTTATGGAACTTTCTAATTTGATCCAATTTGCTTCAATCTTGTCCAATTAACATTATGCACGAAATTTGATTGAAATATGATGTAATTGTTGATTGAAATTGGTCATTATGAGGTTTCCAATCAAATATTTGATTTTTACTTGATTTATATAACTTTTAATCACTATTTAAATGAATAAAAACCATATAAAATCAAATAAAAATTTAATAATTCGTGGCAATCATATTTGATAACTTGGATAACTTGTTGGTCAATATTAAAGCTTAAAAAGTTAGGTCCATTTGCAAGAAAACCCAATTTGAACCACTTTTGTTTCATATTTTTCCTTCAAAATTATCCAACTTTGACAAGGCATATCTCCCTCAGTTTTTAAGATATGGAAGAGTTCTAGGAATTTTTGGAAACCTCAAGATGTCCTATATAAGCCACTTTGTAACCTTTTTACCATTTGAAGATTTTATTTTGATAATATGGCCCTTGACAAAAAACTGCTTTTGGTTGACTTTTGAAAAGGACCTATAATCTTTTGTACCATATCTCTCAAATTAAGCATTTCTAGCCTTGACATGTGAGAGACAAATTTGTAGAGAATCCAATTTCCTTCCAAATAGGCTTTAGGTGAGAAATTTCTGATATTCCATGTGAAAGTTATGGCTGGTCAAAGTACAGTTGACTTTTGGACAAAAATCCCTAATTTAGCAACTTTGCACTTTGTTGATTTTGAATCTTTTCCTTGATGAATCATGATCAACCTTTGATCAAATGATGAATGAAACTTCAAAATATTGATGTTGACCAAAAACCAGGAATTTTGACTATAATTTGACCCTAGTTGGCTTTTAGTTCAAATTAGTCGACTGTGGATCATCTGAGCAGTTGAATGAGCAATCCTTGGAGTTGAAGCTTGACTTTTGACATGGAGATAGTTTGAAAAATAATGAGCCATATGAAATCCAATGGAGACCTTGATCCATCAATTTCTTTAAAAGGGTGCAAAACCGTAGTTCAGGAGATCCTTGATTAGGAGAGTGCTTGAGTAAACCCTTGAGCCTTGAGTCATTGAAGATGAAATGAGGAATATATCATGGGATCGTCATGATTAATTTTTATAATATATTTAATGAGGAATATATTCATAGATAACTACTACAAATAATATATTTAATGACAAAGCTTATTCACATCTACCAACTAATAACTGAGGAATATATCATGGGAGCGTCATGATTAATTTTTATAATATATATTGTGAGTATTGGATCGAAATCTAGTGTGTCGAAGGGTAGCTTCTAGTTCGACAGAGATTGTATCGAAGACCTACATACTGTAGTCGAAGTATGTTCTAGTATGTGCGTGTTGAAATGCTAGGGTTGTTAGTATTTCAAATTGGACCAGTTTGTTATGTCCAATTGTTTAAGTTAGCTTGTACCCTAAGTTGGCTTGTAATGGGTATTTGTAAAAAAGCTCATTAGTTTAGTATGTTAGGTTTTATTATAAATAGAACACTAGTCTCTCATCATTCCATACTGCAAATCTTAATTTAGGGTGAGAGGGTTATTTGTTATTCTTGTAATCTTGTTTGAAGAAAAATTAAAAGAATAGCAGTTATAACCAATCCTTGTTGTTCCTCTTGTCTTCCCTAATTCCCTATTATACTTTATTCTTGACATCGTTTTTCCCAACAAATTGGTGCGATGAGCGTGGAGAAGATGCCTTCAACAAAGTATGAGATTGAAAAGTTCACCGAAGTGAACGATTTTGATCTGTGGCGCTTGAAGATGAAATGTAACACCCCACACATATCATTGCCTAGGATAATAAGTGCATGGCATTAATGGTACTGAAATCATACATAAATACGCCGATTACATAAGTATCAAGTACTAATTCATGAGTTCCAAAAGAGAGTACATAAACTCAAACATAAGGTACTGAAGCTGAAGGAATAAAGAAAAGAAACAGGTCGTCGCCATCAAACATCACTGCAAGACTAAGTCGCCTTACCCTTGCCCTTGTCCTGTCTCGAAGATCCTGAAAAAACAATAATTGAAATGGGGTAAGATTACTAAATCTCAGTGAGCCTCCCTATCTTAAGGGTTTGCTCGGTTCTACAAGGTACATGCATCATAAACGGATTCACCTAGAATCCGAGGTTATGCCTCACGTTTAGGTGCAAATACAAACAAGGGTATCACCACAATTTGGAAGCCCCTTAACTATCCAATGAGGCTTTCAATAAAACAACAATTCACAATATGCAAACTCACATCCTTATGTGAGGAATCAAGGAGTTATATCCATCTGACTAGGCTACCTCTGCCACGTACCCTCGGTGAGTATCCAAGTACATATATGTCGAAAGACTTGCACAAGCACACCGCACGATGAATTCGGGTCATTCCTATATGGAATTCCACCCGAGATAAGTTAAGTTGTACCATTACCTACGTGGCATTTACAACCTCATCACCAAGCACGCTAGTGAGTTACCAAGTGGGAAACGCCATTAAAGACCCAGGTCTTGCTTCCATTGCAATGGTATTCATCCTCTGTACGCAGGTGAGTAAACAGGTGCAATATGTCCTTTTCGACGTACAAGCCCACCAGGAGAAAGCCTAGTAACACTGTCTAATTGACGTTACTAGAGGAAAGTAATTCAGTGATTGCCGACGTGGCATCACCCACTTACCATACTAATCACGCAGGTGAGTTACCAAGTGGGAAAATCCATTAAAGACCCTCACTTGCTTCCACCGCAATAGTAGCTCAGGTAACGCAAAATATACGGATATAGACACGTATATACAACAGGCATAAAGCCAAATCATCCATGGTATATAATACATAACACAAACGCCACACGGGCTACCAATGGGCATCCACATAGTGGGTAAACAGGATTTACTATCCTAGTAGTACGGTTATACTCCGATTCACGCATATTCAACCAAGGCAAGTTCACAAAAATCAAGCATCCGAACGTCCAACCGGAACGACGGGAAAACAATTTACATTGTATTATATGCACATAATATTAGACAAAATCCATCGTATAAATATCACGTCATTTGTACATACTCGTCACATGTGAGTTAAATATGTTTCGATCATGGAATATATTAAACATAATCAAACCATATAATTATTTAGAACGTACATGGACACACATTAGTCTCATAACAAAGAGGCTTCCGGTTCCCGACATGGAACGGAACTGCACTCTAGGAATTAAACATACCATTCTTGATTCTATAAATGTTAATCCGACATCATGTAACTAAACATCCATTTGCCATAAATTTTAAATCATTTAAAAGCTTTATATCTAAGCATATTCATAAAGATCATTAAAAGACCTTTCCAACGCTTCCGACCGGGCTTCATTTCGAGTTACGAAACTCAAGTTATGATCAAAACAATAAAAGTCATTTTTCGTTCAGTGGCAAATCGATTTACACTATAGGCAAATCGATTGCACGCTTCAGTTTTTGTCTAAAAACCAGTTTTTCAAGGGAGAAATCGATTGGGATCCTGTGCAAATTGATTTGCACCTGTAGAAGAGTCAAAAAAATGCATTTTCCTGCATAAAACCAGTTCCAAAACATCCTAAAACATTCCTAAGGTTCCCTAATGATCCAAATTCGAACTCCATCATGTATCATCATTCTACGACATATAATCAAATCAAAGAACACATACTTTATCCATTAAACAAACATGCAATGATTTTTATCACACAAATCCCCAATTTTCCCCAAATTCCAATCTCCCCACAAAACCCCAAGTCTCTAACTAGAGACTCACCTTAGATTGAATGAAGATTAAGCTACAACACTGGGCTGGGGAGATGGAGACAGTGACGAAATTCCACTTGCATGCAAGAAATTGATGAACTTGAAAAATGACTTTCTTCCTCTTCTTCCCTCTCTCACGGTTCCCTTCCTCTCTTTTCTTTGTTTTTTTCCAAGTCTGAATTTTGTTTTCAAAATAACAAGAGTGGAATGTCAATGTTGCCCCCAAACCATTCTCTTATTCCTAAATTTCCCTTTAGTCATAATCCAACTAACTTAGTTACTACATTCTTTTGTTTATTTATTTTTTTCCATTTAATAAATAAACAAACAATAGTGGGTTGTTACATGAAAACCCTACTGGTTCAGCATGGTTGTTTTGAAGTGTTGAAGGGAGCGGTAGCTATGGATGATTCGTTAACAGAAAGAGAGAAGACGACCATGATCGAGAAAGAACACTGTAATACGGTGGGATAACTGACTTTTTGAAATGTTACGGATAACAAGAGTCGCCACCGACTTTTATTTTATCCAATTAGGAAAGGCATAAAAGAACAGGAAAGACCTTCTTTGAAAAGAGATTGAGTTCAGGGGGTAGGTTATGCAAAGGGAAGGTGTAAGCACACTTTGCATCCATGGTTATCCATGGGCTCTTAATTGCTTAATTCACTTTGTTTTTTGTAATGTTTGAAAAGTGTCGTGTGTGTTTAAAAAAAACAGTTTGATTTTGAGAATGTCTAAAAAGACAACGTTAAAGAACGGGGTGTGAAAAGCATTTTGATTTGAATTGTTGTGAGCAAGCACTTAAGAGTTACCTACCCTAAGTTCGAAAGGTCTTTCCCATACTTTAAAGTTTTTCTTGGGCGATAGTACTATCCATACCATTTGAGGATAGGTAGTCCTATACATTGGATGTGCGGGTCACCGAAGGGTCATTGAATCGTCATAGAGACTATCCATACCATAAAGAGGGTAGGAAGCCCTATGAGATATGAATAGTCATAAAGGCAACATGTAGGGATACCTTAGCATTCGAAGGAACTATCATCATTTAATCGAAGGCAACTCGAGGGACAAGATCATTTATCGTAGGCAACTCGAAGGGACTATGATCTTTCATTCCGAAGGGACGATGATGATTTCGAATCATAGGCAGTAGGTGCTAAGGTATCCCTATGCTTCGAGGGACTTGACTATTTGATCGAGAAGGCAACCAAGAGGGGGTACCCTAAAGGTGAGTGTGTGTAGCAATTATGTGTGTTATGTTCATATATTTATCTTTGAATTAGCGATCTAACGATTGTTTTTAGTTTTGCCACTCCCTAATTTTACTAACCACGCAAAAAATATTGTGCAGGAATTAAAGTGCGGAAAGTAAAGACCTACGCTATTACAAGTTTAGGGATGGGGGATTTACAACAAACAGCTGTAGGGGGTATGCGGAAAGTAAAGATGGAAAATTAAAAAACCTAATTAACTATTACTTTCCCAAAAATATTTATAAAAATATTTAAACAAATAACTTGAGCCAAAGTCGACGTCTTGATAAATCTGAAAAGAAACGAGAACGGAAAAATGAGATTAGTGCGGGAAAGAACTATATATCGGAACCTTAAATAATTACTTAAATCCTAATTAAATAGTTGGTTGAAATTATGTGCAAAAACGATCAATTTTTGGTGTTTAAAAGCAATTATGGATGAAATTACAAAAAGTCGAATTTTCGATTAACAATAAGTAATTGTCAAAATATGATATTATTTTTGGTTAATAAAAATTTTTAGAGAAAAATAAAATAAAATAACTAATGTGAAAAAGTAGAAACTAGTTAAAATTAAAAATAATTGTAATTAAAAATAAAAAAAAAGAAATAAAAACTTAGCTCTGGATCTGGTAAGGTTGAAGGCTGAGTGTCCATGGTGGAGGCGCGCTCCAGGGCATTTGGATCTGAAGATCCGCTCATCCAATGGTGGGACGCCGAGGGTGTATGCTACGCTTGAGCTAATGGTACGCGCTGGATCTATGACAAAAGAATTTCAAAAGAAAACATGTAAAATCCTGGGTTCGAACCAAGGTATCTAAAGACTATCATATTCACGCTTCTACCAGCTGGGCTATGATTTTAACTTGTTAATTTGTCACAAAAATATAATAAAAATAGAAAAGATATATTTGGTGGAAGAAAGTCAAACACTGAATCCGGTGGGGCCCCTTGTTGCGCTGGTAGCCAATAACATGTAGAGAGAGAGATTGCTTGACTTTTTACTGGCCATTCTCCTAATGACATGCGTAGCAAAGGATTATGAGTTGCTGACCCACCAATTACGCTGCACGAGACTCCCACACATCACAGTCAAGAGTCAAAACTACTATTCATCATCTTCTTCATTATTACCTGCGGAAATTGCTGTGGAATCTTCCATGAAATTTCCTGCGGAATTTTCTTCGTTTTTCTGCAACATCAAAAATTCAAGAATAACATGTTAGAAATACGAAGCAAGCTCCCAAATTTACCTAAACCAAATCCCCTAAGTTCAATGGTGGTATCCGTTTGGACTGTAGATGCTTGTATCCACGAAACCGGAGCTTGGAATGCTTGTGCCTTAGCTATGGTGTATTGCGTTATAACCATGGGAACTCGCGAACGATGGCCCAGACTTGCTCTACTACATCTCATAAAGCTAATAGAATTGTTAGTTTGAATTAAAACAATCCATAACATGAAATACGATTAACATAAAGGATACAAGAAAGTGAGTTAGTGTTCGAGTGTTTCAGCCTGCATGGGCCATGGCTTGGGACCTAAACTCACTCCATGATACCCCTAGATCACGATGGAATGCTTGGAAGGTTTTGAAAAAGGCTCTGAATACCAACCCGAAAGTGTAAGTTTGTATTAAGAATTTTTGATGTTTTGTAAGGGTTCTGAATGCAGTAAAAAACGTGTCCGTGAGTCTGAGTCTCCTCAGTATAAATAGGAGAACAAATTAGATTTAATTTTGGGCTTGAATCTTGAGTGGTTTGATGAAAACAAATTGAAAAAGGATTTGATTGAATATGGCATGGAAACTTTCTATTTTGGTTCAATTTTATTTTCCACACTTTTTGGCACGTTTCCTTTGATCCCATACTGATTTTGGATTGATCATATATTTGGAAAATCACTCATATAATCTTTTCCCATTTAATTATAATTTACTTGATTTAAATTTGAATTTAAATGGATAAATTCAAAAATAAAAGAAATAAAATCACATAAATAAAAGGAAATGGATTTGTGGGCCTCTTAGATGATTAAAGTAAATACTCATGAGTTACTTCAAATATTTTCATATTTACTTGATTTATTTAGATTTTTAAATAAATAAAATCCAAATAAAATAAATAAATTTTATAAAAATAAGTGAATGTCATTATGGGCCTTTATTTGAGTCATATTCATGTCCGAAGTCCAATACTTGGGCCCATTAATTAAGTCCAATCCTTCAACATTTATAGTATGGAAGTGTTCTAGGATTTTTCAGAAAGCCCAAGATGTCCTCTACAAGCTACTTTGGAACGTTTTTTGCATTTGAGGATTTTATCTTGAAGATATGGCTCCTGCCAAAAACCAGGTTTTTGCGAACTTCTAGAAGGACCTGTAATGTTTTGACTTATATCTGTTAGGCGGAAGCATTTCTTGACCTTGGGCCCAACATCAAAGTTGTAGAGAATTGAATTTCCTTGAGAATGAGCTTTGGTTTGGGAATTTCTGATAAATCATGAGATACTTATGGCCAGTCAAAGTACAATTGACTTTTACCTAAAAACCCTAATTTAGCAACTTGTCCTTTTGATGATTTATGAGCTCTCCTTGATGAATCATGATCAACCTTTGATCAAATGATGAATCTAACATTAAAATGTTGATGTTGACCAAAAATCAGGAGTTTTGACTGTACTTTGATCACAATCGACTTGTAGGTTAAACTAGTCGACTGTTGATCATTTGAGCAGTTGAATGGGCAATCTTATGAATCAAGGCTTGAAACTTCATGTAGGGATTCTTTGGGACATATATGAGACCACGGGTCCATTTAAGGTATCAGAACCTAAGTCTCCTTTTATAAAAGCAAAACCCTAGTTCAGAGGCACTTGTTTAGGAGATAGGTAGCTTTTAGCAATTGTAGATCTTTGAGCATTTGAAAGTCAGATGGACTGAAATATGATGGGAAAATTTTGGGGTATGACACACACATCATAATTTTGTTGAGACTTGGTGATAAGGTTCTCCGACAGGTATCAAAGGAGACGATGACATCAGGGTTATGGGTGAAACTTGAAAGTTTGTACATTACCAAATCGCTGGTAAATCGACTCTACCTGAAGCCAGCTTTGTATTCATTCAAGATGATTGAAGAAAAAGTATTGGCTGAGTAGTTGGATATGTTTAACAAGCTGATTCTTGATCTTGAAAATATTGATGTGAAGATCGATGACGAAGATCAAACATTGTTAATATTGTGCGCTTTTCCTCGATCACATGCTCACTTCAAAGAAACTCTCCTGTATAGAAGGGAGTCCCTGACCTTTGAAGAATTTCAATCATCCCTATATTCTAAGGACTTGAATGAACGAAAGGAGCATAAACCTTCGACTGTTTGTGAAGGTTTGGCCGTTAAGGGAAAATTCCTGCGAAAGGATGGTAAGTTCGACAAGAAGAAGGGAAAAAATCAGCAGAAGTCTTATAGTGGCGAAGCATCTGGTAATCGATGCTATCATTGTAAGAAGAAGGGTCGCATAAGAAAGGTGTTCCCTGAACGCCTAAAGATCATGGAGGTAAGGATAATGGCAACGCTGCCATTGTTCAAGATGATTTTGAATCATCTGATGTTCTTGTGGTTTCAAGTGGTAACTCAAGTAAGGAGTGGATTATGGATTTAGGTTGCACTTGGCACATGAATCAAAACAAAAACTTCTTCGAGGAATTATGTGATTAAGATGGTGGATCTGTATTGCTGGGAAACAACAAAGCTTGCAAGATTACAGGTGTTGGATCTGTGAGATTCAAGCTACATGGTGAATCAATAAGGTTGTTGACTGAAGTCGGATATGTTCCTGATTTAAAGTGAAATTTTATTTCTCTGGGTGAATTTGACAAGACATGATATATTTTCCAGGGAGAGAAAAGTATCTTAAGAGTCATGAAGGGGTCGAAGGAATTCTTGAGAGGCGTGAAGAGACAAGGCTTGTATACCCTTGAGGCTGAAGTTGTTAGTGGTTCGACAAATGTTGTATCCACGAAACCTTTGTCGAAGATAGAAATTTGGCACATGAGATTGGGCCATGTAAGTGAAAGGGGTTCGGTCGAATAAAGGAAACAAAATCTGCTTGTTGGAGACAAAGTCGAAAAGCTGAAGTTTTGTGAACCCTGTGTACTTGGAAAATCTTGCAGAGTGAAGTTCAACAAAGGAAAACAAAGAAAACATGGATCCCTTGATTATATCTATGCTAATTTTTGGAGGCCTATAAGGTGTCCATCATTTTCAAGAGCGAGGTATTTCCTATCCATAGTAGATGACTATTCCAAAAAATTATGGATATTCATCCAGAAGACCAAGGATGGAACTTTTGAGAATTTCAAATATTGGAACACTCTGATAAAAAATCAGACTGGCATAAAGGTTAAGAGGTTGAGAACCAATAATGGCCTTAAATTTTGCAATGAGGCGTTCGATAACTTTTGTGCTGCCTATGATATTGCAAGGCGTAGAACTTTTGCAGGTACTCCACAACAAAATGGTTTGGCTGAAAAGTTTAATTGAACTATTTTGGAGACAGTGAGATGCAAGTAGACTAATGCTGGGTTAAAGAAGGTGTTCTGGGCCAAGGCTGTTTCGACAGTAACATATCTGATAAATAGATGTCCTTCGATAGCGTTAGATATGAAGACACCTGAAGAAGTTTGGTCGGAACATCCACCAGATCTCGACTGACTGAGTGCATTTGGATGCATAGCCTATGCTCACATTAGGCAAGACAAGGTCGAACCTAGAGCTCTAAAATGCATGTTCATGGGATATCCTGAAGGAGTCAAAGCTTATAGGCTATGGTGCCTAGAGCCAGGTCACAGGAGGAGTATCGCTAGTCGAGATGTAGTTTTCAATAAAGCTGAAATGGCTTTTAAGAAAACTGATGATGTTGGTTGAAATACAAAAACATCTGATGAAGAGCTGGAACAGGTAGAGATTCCTGTTGAGGTAGAGCATGTTGATGCTGAATTGCATATCCCTGATGAAGTTGAAGAAGAAGTAGAATATGCTGAGGAAGTTGAGGAAATTGTAGATGACTACTGTCATACCCCAAAATTTGCCCATCATATTTATCCATATTTCAGTCCATCTGACTTTCAAATGCTCAAAGATACACAAGAAAGAGGCACGCAGTCTCTCTTCTAAATAACAACCTCTAAACTAGGATTTTGATCTTCTTAAAAGTAAAGACAGTTTCTGATACCTCAAGTGGATCCTATGGTCTCTCATATACCTCAGGGAATCCTCACATCAAGTTTCAAGCCTTGATTCAAAAGATTGCTCACTCAATGGTCCAAACGATCGATAATCGACTAGTTGACCTAAAAGTCAAACTATGGTCAAATCACAGTCAAAGTTCCTGATTTTTGGTCAACATCCTAACTTTTAAGTATCATTCATCATTTGATCAATATTTGATCATGATTCATCAAGAAAAGCTCCAAAATCATCAAAAACCTAAGTTGCTAAATTAGGGTTTTTAGGTGAAAGTCAACGGAACTTTGACCAGCCATATCTTTCTCATACTTTCTCAAAAATTTTCCATCCAAAGCTCATTCTCAAGGAAATTTGATTCTCTACAACTTTGATGTTGGGCCCAAGGTCAATAAATGCTTCCGCATAAGAGATATGAGCCAATACATTACAGGTCCTCCGAGAAGATCGCAAAAAGCTGTTTTTTGTCAGGAGCCATATCATCAAGATAAAATCTCCAAATGCAAAATATGTTCCAAAGTGGCTTGTAGAAGACTTCCTGAGGTTTCCAAAAAGTCCTAGAACATGGTCATATGATAAAAATTGAAGGAGATACGAGGCTCAGAAGTTGGTCGATTTTCAAGAAAAATACAAAACCATAATTGCACAATTGTTGGTTTTTGGACTAAATGGGCCTAAATCTTTGGTTCCAAAATTGATCCACATACCATCCACGACCCATAGGCCCTTATATTTCTTTTTATTATTCTTATTTATTTTTATTATTGAATTTAATCACTTAAATTCAAATTAAATTGAATAAAATAATAAAGTTAATCAAATATTTGAATGGGATTATATTTCTATCAAATATTGAGAAATATATTGGGATCAAATTAAAGAAAATTCGTGGATCCTTATTGGAGAAGATTGGGGGGAAATAGAAAGTTTTAATAATATCTCCAATCAAATTTTTGTAATATTTACAAACCAACAAATCACATGATTTATTTCCAATTTAATTGACCTAAAAAGGTCCCTATATATACACAAATATTCTCAGCCAAAGGAGGGGATGAAAATCAGAGAAAGAACAAGGATTTCAAAGTTGCAAAATCTTCACAAAAGCTAGGGCACAAGAAGAAAGCATTCTTAGAAGATTTCAAGGCCTCACGTGTATGCCCTTCACTCCTACATGTATCAAACAGTAAGCTTGGACCATGAGACACAATATATGTAGCTTTGAATGCATCGTTTTCGACTTGCATTCCATGCATATTTGTTTCTTTCGTTTTCAATGTTCTATCATGTTTTAATGAAACCTAATGGCATATTTGAGTTCCTTGTGATGTTTAAACCTTTGGTTTTAAGTTTGGGCGTGAGAATGACAAGCCACCATTGTTAGGGCATATACATGAACTACTTCGGATCTAAGCTTACAGGCCATTTCAGGATCTAAAAACAACACCATTGAGTTCCTCTCGGTCCAATTAGGGTATCTGGGTTCCATTTGTTAGTTAGTTCTTCGTGTTTTGTGGTTTGGATTTATTTTCAGGTTTGCTACGATGAAGCTTGAAGCCAGTCCGCAGCCGAATCGAAGCAAAATCGCAGCAAAATCTGGGCTGCACGATGAAGAAGATGAAGATGTTTCATGGTCCCGCTCGTGACACGCGCTCGGCTCTCACTGGACGGTCAACGAGTCAAAATCTCTCTCCCCACTTCTCATTGGTGCTTGCGTAAGAGAGTGGGCCCGGTTTGATTTGTCTTGGGAATCAACGCATTGTTTTTTCCTTTTTCTTCTATGTTGTTTGATTAATTAACATCCAAAACCTGCAGCTAAGATGGTATAATGGAGAGTTGGTAACTTGGAAGAACAGGGTTGATCCCTGGCTTTTCATGTATTTTTCATGTAATTTCTAACTGCAGGATTCCATGCTTCTCAGCCCACAAGTTTACCATACGTCCACGCCTGCCAACCATCAGATCACCAGCTTCTCAAATCTGACGCTCCAAGAGATGCTGGTCTATCATACACTCCCAGAGGCTCACCACATAGGACCCAAAGCTAAGTATTTTTTCTTATTATTTATTTTAATTGTATAATTCCTTTTCTTTTTCATTCTTTTTATTTATTTGTTTATTTTAGTTTTTTTTATTTATTTTAATCAAGAGTTATCACATAAAAATTTCATAAAATTATAATTTATTTATTTTAGTCGAAAACTCGATTTTCCCCGATTTTATCAATAATTATTTTTTGAACAATAAAAATTATTATTTGTATAAACTTAATTGATTAAAAATTAATAATTAGGTTTTAGGTTTGTTAACCTGATTCATTTATGAACCATGGCCAGGTAGGTGGTGTCCATTAACGTATTTTTAGCCTTATAAACCTTTTAAGGTCACAATAAGTTTTCTTAAATAACCCTTTTAGGTTCAGGTTTAGATCAGTAAATGCACTAACGCTTCTCTTCTTCACGCCTACTTTTACTTTTCAGGGTTAGCCAAGATCTTCCGACTACGCGCCAGGGCAATCAAAAAAGCTAAGTTCTGATCCTTCTTTTTTATTATTTAAATTATTTTTACCTTTTATTTTAATTTTTGCCTTATGGCTTGAATTATGATTGATTTCAACTGTCAATGAATTACTCATACACTTACCGCTATCATTTTTCGTTTAATTCTCAGATGATCAGAGTCAATCAAAGATTCAGAGAAGATCAAGGCAAAGAAGATGTGGAAATTAATTTTTGCCTTTTATTTTTCTGTTACCCTATAAGGGTTTCTTTTGCCTTTTAATTCCCCCATCCCCGCAGGTGTTTATTGTAATAGCGTAGGATTTTTATTTTCCTGCCTTTAATTTCTGCAATTTTAAACTGCGTGGTTAGTAATCTTAGGGAGTGCAAGCCTTTAACAGAATTAGGATAACTAATTATAAGATAAATATCTAAATTAACCACTTGATTGTGCCACAAACACACCTCTAGGGTAATTCCTCTCGTTGCCTTGTTGCCTTATTACTATTTCTTGTTGCCTTACGAATTATGCCTTAAAATAGTCAAGTCCCTTGATCCCGAGAATACCTAAAGCAAATGTTGCCCTCAGTTCATTCATCATCAATTTTGTCCCTCGATGTTGCCTCGGTCAATGATGATTTGTCCCCATTGCTAAGGTATCCTCGCATGATGCCTAAAGATATTAAATGACTATTATATCCTTCCCTTAGACTACCTACCCTCTTTATGGCATGGGACAGTCTTGTGGCGAATGATAAACCTCGATGACCTTTAACATCCAATTGAAAGACTTCCTGCCCTCTCATGGTATGGATAGATCCTTTCGCCCGAAAAGCTAAAAGAACGATTTTTCAAACTTAGGGTAGTTGCTACTAATTGCTTGCTCTAAAAATCAAACTACTTTTCACTCCTCTCTTTTCAAATACTTTCAAAACAAGGCTACGCTTATTTACAAGCTAAAGTCCTTAAACAAAGTTTTTACTATTGGCACTCTACTTTTCAAACAATTCAAACAAACAAGTGATCTAAGCAATTAAGAGCCCATGGAAAACCATGGATGCAAAGGGTGCCTTACACCTTCCCTTTGCATAATTACCCCCCGAACTCAGTTTTTATTTAAAAGGTTTTTCCTGTTCTTTTAGCCTTTCTAATTAATTTGGATAAAATAAAAGTCGGTGGCGACTTTTGCTATCCGCGACATTTCAAATAAAGTTACTTCATCGTATTACAACTACCTATTTTCAAGAGATAGGTCGAGAAGAGTCATCAGTCCACCTCAGAGACTTGGGTATGCAAATCTTATAGCTTATGCCTTAATCTCTACAAGTGAGGTTTTAGACGAAGAACCTAGAGACTACAAGGAAGTTATGAGGAGTTGAAATAAGACTGAATGGCTGAAGGCCATGAATGATGAGATGAAATCTCTTCATGATAGTTTCACTTAGGAACCGATCAAGAAACCTGCTGGGGAAAGGTTAGTCAGCTGTAAATGGATTTTCAAAGTTAAGGAAGGAATCAAAGGAGTGGCGTCAAAAAGATACAAGGCAAGGTTAGACGCAAAGGGTTTCACTCAAAAAGAAGGTATCGACTTAAATGATGTGTTTTCTCCTATTGTGAAGCATAGATCCATTTGAATGTTGCTTGCCATGTGGCACATTTTGATCTTGAACTAGAGCAGATATATGTGAAGATTGCATTCTGGTATGGTGATCTAGATGAAACAATCCTGATGAGGCAACCTTAAGGGTATGTCGAAAGAGGGAAGGAAGATTATGTCTACAAGCTGAATAGATCCTTATATGGACTGAAACAATCCCTCGACACTGGAATAGGAGATTCGACAAGTTCATGGCACACATAAGTTTTGCTAGAAGCCAATTCGACCACTGTGTTTACTTTCGATTTTGACCTGGTAATTCATTTGTTATTTTGATGATTTTCTCATAGCAAGCAACAATGTCGAATATCTAATGAGGATGAAGGTTGAACTCAATAAGGAGTTTGATATGAAGGATTTGGGAGCTGCTTCCAGAATTCTTGGGATTGACATTCGAAGAGATAGAAAGCAGTCGGAATTATGCTTATCTCAAGAGGCATATGTAGCAACCTGCCCTAAAAATTGATATTTAGAGTCGCCACCTATTCTGAAGGGCGAATAGGAAACCCTACGCAGTTAAGAGATCGGGGTAAGATTATTATAATCAGGTCGAAGGAAGGTGTTAGGCACCCTCAACCCTTTCCTAAGATTTTATCGAAGATAAGGTTTATGGCTAAAATTTTAAGGCAATAGCTAAGGAAATGAATAGGGTGAAAATTGAGATTTGAACGGAATGGAGGTTTTAGGGAAGGGGACTCGCCTTGGTTATCCAAGTGCCTACGTATCTCCTTAGGGAGAATCAGAGTCAACGTAGTTCGGGCACTGGGTTGTACGCCTTAAAATTTGATATGGAGATGTTTGAAGGCTTTTTGAATGGCCTATCGTAGTTTTGAATTTGATTTGAAAGGCATTTTGAATTGCCTAGGATAAAAATACGTAGTGTCGTGGTTTAGTGTGTTTTGAATGTTTGTTTGGGCGTACAACCCTGATTTGATATGTCACCGTTAGATGCGATGATCAATAGATTTGATCAGTATAGCTAACAGATTATGGGGCATTGCTGGTTACTCAGATCGATAGATTGATCGTTGCGGGCAGCAAATTAAATGTATTTTAAATTATATATTTTTTATCTCTCGTCTAATGCGACTAATAGATTTAGTCGGGTCAGGAGAGAATTAAACTTGAATCGATTACACTATTAATAAATAAATTAAATCAATTATATTATTAATAAATAAATTAAATGATCAAAAATTATTTCTCGCCTAATGTGACTAATAGGTATAGTCGGTTCGGGGAGAAAATTACATTAAGATCATAAAATGCATAACTAACAATTATTAAAATTATCAAATAAAAATTAATTAGTTTTTATTGGGTTTTTTTTCTTTTGCGCAAGGGGGGTGTATTTTGTTAAGGGTAGTGAAAACTGGGGTGTGTGAATAGCTACAGGCCAGACCCAATGTTATCTTAGATCCGTTGGGATCAAGTGTGCGCAGGAGTATAGTGTTAAGGTGAGTCTAACGTATTTGGAGCGTACGATTGAGATTCACGGCTGAGATTTAATGTGGACTGAGGGTGTATTGCTACATAGCATAGGGAATCACGTTCCCTGATGCTGCCAGATGGCCATGATGAGGCCAAATGGCCACAATCTGACGATGGGAGCAAGGACTAACCCACGAAACCCCAACATCCATTTCATTTCCCTGATTTGTTTCTCTCTCTATCTCTCTGCGCTCTCTCACTCTCTCTCTCTCTGCGCTCCCCTCACTCTCTTGAACACAAACCCAAAAAGGGATCTCCGGCCACCACACCAACCACCTTAACCAACCCTTTCACTGCCGCACTACCCAGTTTCCGGTTGATACTCAACCGAGAAACTCATATCTTCAACAACCTTCAACCCAAAAAACTCAGAAAACCTAACCTTCATCATCCAAACTCAGATTCGTATGAATCTGACCATTAACCCTTAGAACCTTAGCCCTAATCTTCAAGCAAACCTTAGAACCCTAACCCTAGGTTTATCAATCTAAGAACCCTAACCCTTTGATTTTCCAGAAAATCAAACTTTAAATCAAACAATCAAAACAGAAACGCATGCATTCCTCCAAGTTAAGTCTAAATCGTGTTTACCTCTTGTTGCGATTCTCTTGCGCTACTTCCTGTCTTTTGCAGGTGAGCGGAGATGAAGGTGGCTCCGTGTTCACGACCAAGCTTCAAGGGTTCTTTATTCTCGGCCAAGATCCAAGCGTTTCCGGCCAAAGATCCCCCAGTCCCCCTCTCTAATTTTCTTCTATTTTCTTTTATAACCTAGGGTTTAGTTCTAGTTTAGGGAATGTTTGATTAGATTAAGTTCTTTGATTCAATGTTGATTGATTCCCATCTTAGCGTTGTAATATTATTTTCATTTAATTGATTCAGATTCGATTCTTCGTTTGTTCAGATTTGATTTACTTTCAGTTATTTGATTTGATTGTCTTTTATCATTGTGAATGGGATTTGGTTAAGATTTGCTGCAGATTCACGAACTTGCGCCTGGGTTGAAGAATCAAGGAGCTAGGGTTTCGTGTGTTGGCTGCGGCGCAGAAAATAGGTGAGGAAGATGATGAATAGTGGCCGGGTTGGGTTTGACCCGGTCCACTTTGTTCTGAACGACCTAATGGGCATCCCTTGGCCCAACACGCCTAGACCCAATTGTTGTCCCCTTAATCCTAATTAACTAGCTAATTTAATTAACAAATCAGTAGTTTTAATTAGCAAAATAATTCTTTGAACAATAATTATTAACATAATAATACCCTTAATGTTAATTGTACCATATTAGTAACCGACCAATAGTAATATTAATTGAAATTGATAATCCCCTACTTAATGATAAAAATAATAAAATAATAATGATAAAAAAACCAATAATCCTAAACCTAACAAACAATATTTATTTATTTACTACTAATAATCCTGAAACTAATCTTAATTAATAATTAAAACTAATAATACTAATAATCGTATAGTTAGTAACAATAATTATACTTATTAGGTAAAAAATGAACAATGATAATAAAAATGATTAAATGATGAGAAACAAATGGGCCCAAAACAAATTGGATCTCAAATGTTTACTATTCACGCTTCCATTTTATTTCAACCAATTTATAAGGGAATTTTATAAGAGATCGAGTTTAATAATAGGTATATTAAACCCTATGGCTCTTAATTTTTAACACCCTTAATAAATTAAAAGATGCAAATTAGATCGGGTAAATTTTGGGCTATGACAGCATACCTACGGAAGATTATCGATGTCAAATTCAAAGCCTGTTGTGGCTCTAATAAATCCTCAATTCAAGCTGATTATTGATCAGTGTCCCAGTATCAATGTTGAAAGAGCCTATATGAGTAGCATCCCATATGCTAATATAGCTGGTTCTTTGATGTATGTTATGGTATGTACTAGACCCGACATAGCATATGCAATAAGTCTTTTAAGTAGGTACATGGCGAATCTTGGAAAGGCTCACTGGCAAGCATTGAAGTGGATTTTAAGGTACATAAATGAGTCTCTAAATAGACTTCAAATTTATGGTAGAGCCTTGGGTGAAGATAGTAAAGTAGTAATCGAAGGATATGTCGACTCTGATTATGCAGGTTGTATGGATTCCAAAAAATCTATTTTTGGATATGTTTTCACTATGTTTGACACAACAATTAGTTGGAAAGAAACACTTCAAAAGGTTGTTACTCTATCAACCACTGAAGCGGAGTATATTTACCTAATTGAATCTATGAAAGAAGCTTTTTGGCTTGAAGGTTTTACGAAGGAGCTAAAACTTCAAGGTTGAGGTGTCATTGTTAAATATGATAGTCAAAGTGCAATGCACCTGTCGAATAACTCAGCATATCATGAGCGAACTAAGCACATCGATAAAAGGTTTCATTGTGTTATAGGGGTAATCGAGCCGGGAGAAGTCCGAGTGCTGAAGGTTTTGAAAGTTCATAATGCTGCTTATAGGATCACCAAGAAATTGCCGAGTTGCAAGTTTTTCCACAGTATGCAGTTTATAAAGCTGCATGAAGAAAGCTAGTTTATTCTTTGACATTATAGACTTTGTTCCAAGGTGGAGATTTAAGAGAATTGGATCGAACTCTAGTGTGTCGAAGGGTAGCTTCTTGTTCGATAGAGATTATGTCGAAGACCTACATACTATCGAAGTATGTTCTAGTATGTGGGTGTTGAAATGCTAGAGTTGTTAGTATTTCGAATTGGGCCTGCTTGTTATGTCCAATTGTTTAAGTTGGCTTGTAATGGGTATTTGTGAAAAGGCCCATTAGTTTAGTATGTTAGGTTTTATTATAAATAGCATACTAGTCTCTCATCATTGCATACTGCAAATCCTAATTTAGAGTGAGAGAGTTATTTGTTATTCTTGTAACACTTGTAATCTTGTTTAAAGAGAAAGTAAAAGAATAACAGTTATAACCAATCCTTGTTGTTCATCTTCTCTTCCGTAATTTCCTATTATACTGTGTTCTTGACATCGTTTTTCACAACATATATATATATATATATATATATATATATATATATATATATATATATATATATATATATATATATATATATATATATATATATATATATATATAGCTTATTATTTATGTTATTCTTAAAACTGAGGGAATATATCTACCAAGAACATCGCTTTAATTCCCACATATTGTATTTTTATCAATTGACTTAGGGTCTTAGCAAGTTACTATTTCTAACTTGGCGTCTTTCCTTTTCTCTTTATTTATTTATTTTGAATTAAGAAGTTAATATTTTCAAATGTCTTTTTTATCTATTAATTTTTTATTTTTAATTTGTAAAATTACTTAATTACTTTCCCTAACTTAGGAGTAATATTTTTTGCATCAATAATTTCAATTTCCTTTTTATTTTATTTTTAATTTTTAGTTACTCTATTCCATCGTTTTTTCCCATACATCAACATGTATGCTCTGTCCTAGAATATGGCACTTTTCTATTTTTTTTAATTTTTAATTAGTTTATTCCTTCGGTTTTGCCCTAAACCCCGTGTGTATGTACTTTTGTATGAATATTTCTCTCTGAATTAGACTATTGCTTTTCATTTACCTTCATTTCATTGTCACTCTCTTTAAAAAAATCAAGGCGGTTTTCATCTTCATCGAAACTCGGATTCCATCATTTTTTCCAACATCAACATGCACACCAAATCAAACATCAACTCTTCCAATCTAACTCATTGAAACTTCTCCATCACATTTTTAATGCATAACTCACCATTGAGATGTTGTTTATCACTGAAATGGTGTTAGTTTGAGTAAATGTTCATAAAAATGGAAATATCACTGATATGCACTAATCATAGTTCTTACAAAATAGAAATGGTGTTATGTACTAACTAAAAAAAGTGTTTCTCGAAATGGTATTACCCATGATGCTATTATATTTAGTAAGAACTATATTTCTTATTAGTCCGTTTCTATGATATGAGTATAAATAAGGATAATAAGAACTATATAGTAAGAACTATATAACTATGGTCTGAGTATAACTATGGTTAGTAAGAACTATATTACCCATTAATGATTCATTATAACTTATTGTTTTGAGTATAACTTGCAGCTTTCTTAAGTATGAATAAAGGACTCCTATTTGTAGTTAGTATGTTTCTATTGTCCAAGTCATTTTGGATGAAGTGTTGTGTGATGTGGCTTTGAAGTTTATATTGGTGTCTTTGTTATATTTTGCTATTTTTGTACCCATTGAAATGTAGTTTGAGTGTAGTATAATTCATATGTATTAGGTGTCTTATCAGATATTTGTTGATTTGAGTCATATAGTTCTTAATTTACACAGACATGGGCGATTCAAGAAGCACCTCTCATACAACCTTTGCTACAACCTCTTTTAATACTGAAAGTAAAAGAAAAACTAGAGGACAATGTTGGAAAAAGTAACAAAATCTCAAGAAAGCAATGTTCGCTTCCTGGTTGATTTTGATCTAATAAGTGGTAAGCCTATGATGAAAATGTTGATGATTTTAGGGGGTATGTGGCATTACTAGGTAAAAGCAAAGGCAATATTTTGATAGATAATTGCTACAACATTTACGGTGATTTGAAATATAAATTATGGACTAATATGACAGTATTCATTATAATTTTTGATTTGTTTTATAAGTATGGATGACCATTTATTTTTTTGTTTATTAATTACATCATTTCTATTATGTAAATGTAGGTTTGTTTGTTGTTCCACCGAATGATATGCTGAAAAAGAAATGAATTGAATATGCTGGAGAGCCTTGGAAGAGCTTTAAGATATAGCTCATGCATGATTATAATAAAAATTCAAATGATAAGTGAGAGCCTCTATACATGAAGTATCCATTTTTTGATAATAAAGTTTAGGAGGATTTTTTCAAGTCTCGCACCACTCCTAATTTCTTGGCTAAAAGCCAAAAAGGAAAGGAGAATAAAGATAGAAATATCTACACACATAGATTGTCTTGTGGAGAATATGATAAACAAGAATAGAAAATGATTAATGAAAAAAGAAAAAAAGATAACTAGAGTTGAGAGATCCTTTAAAAAGACTTGAGCGCAACCCATCTCCACCATCACACCGTGATAAATGAAAGAGGGAACATCAAAGACCAGGAGGTAAGTTCAGATCAGAGTCTACACGTGAAGTGGATCAATTTGGTTAAGATGAACTTTTATATGTGTTGAAGGATGTACTGGTTGAAAAATCCAAAGATGGTATCTGTAACGCCCTGTATTTAATTAATTTAATTAAGTATTTTTTAATTATTTTCGAACTAATTGTCGAAGTTGTGAATTATTGTGATATGTTGATTTAAGTTGTCATGTTGTTAGTTGATTTAATTGGTTTATTAAAATTGGTCATTATTTATGAGAATAGTTGTAAGAATTATTATGGGCTTATTCAATGGTTGGTGGTAGTAAAAGTGGGGTGTGAAAACTAAGCCCGATGGAATTATTAAGAATAATGAAGTTATTGATTAAGTGAATATAAAAGAAAATAGAAGTAGAAGTAGAAGGGTTTTTAGGTTTTATCATAAAAGAAAGTAAAAGACGAACAAGGTTTTTGGAGAAAGACTTAGAGGTTTGCCTTGAAGAGGAAAAGTGGAAGATGAGTAAAAGCTGGGTGCAACCGAAGAGTTATAGAGCGGTCTCCAATTCGAGGTAAGGGTGAGGTTTTGACTCTATATTATGGTATATGATATATAGTATGTGGGATTGGGTTTGTAGAATTGCTTCTGTCTGTGTTTGATTGTGTGATTAATTCTTGGAAATTAATTATTGTCGATGAATTAGATTCTAAATATTATATAAGTTGATGTGGTATATATGTTGTGTTGCTGTGATTGTGATTAATTGCTATTTTTTGGAAGTTGTTTGGTTGTCATGAATTATTGGAACTGGTAGATTTGTTGTGAATATTGTTGTAGAAACCAAGTAACCATGTGTTACCCTAAGATTTTCGACTTACTAATAATGGCAATTAGTCTTTAAAAATGGGAAGAAATGTCTAAAACATTCCTTCAGTCGAGACAGTTCGACTAAGAAGTATTTTCAGTCGAGATTGTTCGACTAGAAGCTTGTGGTTGGCATGGTAATTTGATTAAGGTATGTAATGAATTATGCGTTTTTGCCATGTTTGGAGTCAAGGTCGAAAGATATCGGAAGTTGAAGATGACGGTTTTCAGCAGTTCCTAAAGGACACGTGGAGCGTTCAATGACGAAGATGTTGCATGTAGTGGACACGTGGTGGCTAGTAATTAGTCGACCGTTAGTAGTAGTTATTTTATTTTACTATTTAAGCAAGTACAGATGAATAGTTTAGGGTCCGCATTTTTTACATAACACAAGCAAACTCAATCTATGTGCAAAATGAGTAACGAGTGCAACTTTGGAATGTATGCATGCATACCAAATTAAGTTTATGCAATCATTTCTTTTATGCTTTATTTTCAGTGCACATTTACTGCATTTTATAGCCTTTATTTACTTTTAAAGCTTTAATTTCAGTGTGTTCATTTACTTTATATTTATTAATGCATTTAATACAAGTTAAATTCACATAAACAACAAAGAAAAGCAATTAGTCCTGAAATATTCTAGTTGATTCCGCAGAAGTAACCTTTAAAAAGGAAACTAGCGATTGTTTACCAATTTTATGGGTAAACAAATTGGCACACCTGGTGGGACTCGTCAATTGCTATTTGTTTTGTATTTTTGTTGTTGAAAACTATGTATGATATTAAGAAGTGGTAGACAATTAACAAATATGTCTGATGGTAATATCAATAATTCTGATCCTTCTAGAAATCAAGAAGTTGTTCCACCTAGAACAACATCACAAAATGCTGCAATTTTGTCCCCAACTAAGACAACAAATTTCGGTGGATCGACGGTAGCAGCCATGGTGTCATTGCCACAAAATGTACGGTCGCTGTTTAATCCGGCAAGACCGTTGTTTCAAGGGGGTAATACCTCCACCAGGTTTTAATCCTCAATATGGAATGCCTACGTCGATGATGCAGGGTTTACAAACTAACCCTTCATTTTATTCCGATAATATGATGGTGACAGGCATATCATCAAATCCAGGAGGTCGACTTATAGGGATGGGCTATATACCCCAAACTTCGCCATCCCTAAATACTACATCAATGTTGTCAATCGGACAACAGATAGACGAAAGTAACCATGAAATGGTGAATGCCCTTACACAACAAATTGTGACTATATTTACTCCCATGATAAATAATACAAACCAGAGTTATGAAATGTTGGCTGGATTAATGGCTAGAATAGCAGATTTCTTTGGGGCACCCCCACAGCCAAATCGACCTACTCCCCAAGTGTCGAATCCAAGAGTTGTCGAAACACTAGGAAATGGGTTTAGAGTTGAGGCTCAAAGACGAATCCCAGAAAGGGACGAAGGGGGACAGATTGAACATTATATCCCTAGGGTAGTACAAAGGCATCAAGATGCTGATCAAGTTCTTAGAAATATCCAACAGGATGCTCATATTGGACATAAAAATATTTCAAACGTAGTCGAACAAATCCTGGTTCAAAATGGGATAAATGCAGGATTACATAGGCCTAATTTTGTTTCCCCATTATCGGAATATGTTAGGCAAACAGAATTACCTAGGGGATGGAAAATTCCAAAATTTACTAAGTTTGCTGGTGAGACTGGTGAATCAACAGTCGAACATGTTGCTAGGTATCAAACAGAGGCCGATGAATTAGAAAATAATGAGAATTTAAAAATGAAATACTTCCCAAGTTCCTTAACAAAAAATGCTTTCACTTGGTTTACAACCCTGCCTCCACAATCTCTATTTTCGTGGAACCAATTAGAATGATTGTTTCATGAACAATTTCATACGGGGCAGTCGAAGATTAGTCTGAAAGAATTAGCTGGAGTGAGGCGAAAGGGTACAGAGTCGATCGATGATTATTTGAATCGTTTTAGGTTGTTGAAAGCTAGATGTTTCACACAAGTCCCTGAGCATGAGTTGGTCGAAATGGCCGCGGGTGGTTTAGATTATTCCATAAGGAAGAAATTAGATACCCAACATTTGAGGGACATGGCATAATTGGCAGACAGAGTGCGTTAAGTCGAAAGGTTAAAGGTTGAAAAAGCTAGGGTTAGTAAGTATCTGAAGAAAGAAAAAGTAGCTTATGTTACTACCAATGAGTTCGACTATGATAGTGATAGTAATTATGAGGAAAGTGAGGTCAATGTGGCTGAATTAAAGCCAGGACCGCCATATGTTTGTAAATTACTTAAGCGCTCAAATGATAAAAATCTTGTCGAAAGCAGGAATGAAAAGTTTGCCAATAAAACGTATACGTTTGATATAACAAAATGTGATGAAATATTTGATTTATTAGTAACTGATGGGAAAATCATAGTACCCCCAGGACTTAAAAATCCTCCTTTTGAACAAAAGAAAAAGAGATTATGACTGTTACTGATAAATATATAATCGATTATGAGTTGTATTTGAAATTATGGACAGAGAGAGAATTAGAATTTAAGTTAAATTTAGATTAAGAGTTGTTCCTGTTAAATACTGAAAGAAGAAGAAAACGGGAAGGTTTCAGCGTGCACGGAAGAAGAAAAAAAATACACTAAGGGCGCCCACCCCCTGAGAGAGAGGAAAGGGGCGGTCACCCCCATGAACAAGAGAAGGGAGCTTTTCCTCCCAGATGGAACTAAGTAGGGGCGTACACCCCTGTATTAGGTGGGGGCCACCATTCTTTCACTTGCCACTTGTGTAGTGCTTATTATTAATTAATCCTGCAACATGTATATCTTAGTGTATTTTCTAATTGAACTATAATAATAATTAGTAATAATATCTATTAGTAAGGAAAAACATGGTGATTAATTAATTGAAAACAGGATTGGTTAGTTGATCATATTTATATACAGTAACAGAGGGTTAAGCGCCATAGAAATTAATTAGCAGAAGAATAATACAGTGACTAGTAGTAATAAATAATAAGTGAATAACTGGGTTGGTAGCAATAATGTTCAAGATATAATTGTTAGTTTAGCAGAGTTTGTTCTATTAAATTATAGAGTTATATTTAGTAGAATTTTCAGTAGTAGTAGTATATAATTGAAAATAGCAGATCATAGTAAATTGTAGAGTTAGTAGTATTGGATAGAGATGACTATAATGAGTTGCCGAGATAGTAATATTAAATAGCAGAAAATTAACCGAAAAATATAATTGTGTGTGTGAATAACTTTATTATGATTATTGTCTCATTTTGCGATATGCGGTTGATATTATGATGCTGCTGTGATATTTTGATAATGTGAAGTTGTAGTACCTGTTGATAAAATTGTTGTGACGATGTTGTTTTAGATTGTTGAGATGCAATTATATTATTGTGTCATTGTTGTAATGATGTTATGACGAAGATGAAACAGTTATAATAATAAACCTGCGACGATGTAATGTTGATGATCTGCCTCTATTTATGGGCAGAATATAAGTTGGAGGTTTTGCCTTGTTGATGTTTAAGTTTTTGTTATTATTGTTGAAGTTTCATTTTGTGATGTCTCATTTCATGGAGTCACATACTTGCATATTTGCGTCAGCTTGGACTGGAAAACTGCGATGAAGGCTTATGCCTTGTTTTAAAGTTGATGGCTTATGCCTTGTTAACACCTCTATTAATTGGCGGTTCCTAAGTTGGGAGTTCGGCTCCGTTATTAAGTTGGGAGTTCTGCTCTGTTATTAAATTGGGAGTTTTGCTCCATTATTAAGTTGGGAGTTTTGCTCTGTTATTAAGTTAGGAGTTCTGCTCCAATGGTAGCACATGCATGTGCATTGTATGAGTCGCATTCCAAGTTTCATTTTGAGTTGTTGTTGCGATGATAAATTAGTTGTTATATTATGTTGATAATTTTGTGGTGATGAATGTTGTTTGAAAGTTGTTGAAGTAATGATTTTATATAATCTGATCTAATATATATTGTTTATGATACTTAATTATATGGTTTGATATCTCACCCCTTCTGTTTGAATATTACCCTTATGTTGGTAATGTGCAAGTAATCCAGAGTGAAGGCTGCTTACTTTCATTAGTTTGAGTCGGTGTAGTCGTTCTAATACATAACACTCGGGGGATGAACACTTGTTGTTTTATTTTTGTTATTATATTTAGTTGCTGAATTTTTAAGATGAATCTATTAAAGTATCTTGTTGTTATGGAGTTTTTTTTAGTTGAACAAAAGTTGTTATGCTAATTAAAGTTGAATATTGAGATTCTGCTGCTTAATTAAAAGTGGTTTGCTTTTCAAAAGAATAAAACAGGTTGTTGTCGGTTCTTCCAAAATTATGCGTTATGTATATGAGATATAATTGATTGAATGTCGTTGTTTTCAAGTTGAAAGTGTAGCATCCCTTGTTTTGCTGGAAATTTTGTAACATTGATTTTTATAATATTTTCCGGGTAGAATTGGGGTGTTACAATATCTTTGCTCCATGAGAGCGTCATGACATCTTGGTAGAAGCGATTGGAACCGAGAAGCATGGTGGGCGTGTATGTGGTCTTGGAAGAGGCGTCAGCTTGAGGTTATATTTTGGATTATCACAAACAAGTAATGAATCAAACTGGAAGAAATAAATTGAAAAGATAATTGCTCAAAAGGTGGGGGAGGTATTAGAACTGGAGGGGGGGAAGTTGACTCAAGAGGCGATGGAGAAGTTGACTCAGGAGGCAATGGAGAAGTGGACTCAGGAGGAACGTGAGAGGGTGCATCTGGAGGAGCATGAGAGGATGTTGCAGGAGGTGCGGGAGAGAGTCTAGGAGGAGCGAGAGAGGTTGGCTGAGGAGGAGCGAGAAAATTTTTCCAAGGAAGTGTAGGAGAAGTATGTCTACGTGTGATTAAGGTATAAGTATAAGTTAAAAAAATTGTGTTGTATGTTTTTGTTATTATTTGTGTATTTAATTTTTTTACTGTATATCGCTTGTATTTATGATGTAGCAATTGAAAAAAAGGGTGTACATAACCACCCAATTTCAAATAAGTTAAACATACCTGATAAAGTAGTTGAGAAAGCTGTTATGAGTGGTGTAAGCATGAAAGATAGTTATTCTTTCCCAGAACACAATATTGACCCAATACTATCTTAACTAGATAGCACGCAAAGACTATCAAGGATGATATAGGAGATGACTAACATCTACGAGTTTACATTAAAACATGAACTTGAACAAGCTTTTATACTTCATAAGAGTTGTGTTGTGGAACTTTTTGAGAAAGATGATTGGTTAGACATAACTGTAGTATAATTGTGATGTTCCTAAGAATAATTTTTACAGCGATTTCAATTTATATTCATTTTTCTCATACTTTAACTTAAAAATTTTACTTTTACATCAAGAAATAATTATTTCTTAGACCCATTTAGTATTCAATTTCAATAAATGGGAGCTAACACTATTAAGACGTACATACAAAATAAATTGTGTAATGACAATAAAAAATGTTACATGGGACCGTTTTACCATGCATAAGTATATATTAATTTGTATTTTCTTTTATAAATCAATTTTACACACATTATTAATTATTCTAATTTTTTTTGCAATTCATATTAGGAACTAGTTGTTATATCACTACGCCAAATTTAAGCTGTAGTAGCGCAGCTACTAAAGCGCTTTTAGCAAAAGCGCTCTCGTAGGGCTCGCTAAAAAAAAAATTAATAAACAAGGAAAAATGATGCAAAAAAAGCGCTCTGGTAGGGGGAGTTATGAGAGCGCTTTTAAAAAGCGCTCTGGTAGGGGGGGTATGAGAGCGCTTTTAAAAAGCGCTCTGGTAGGGGGTTATGAAAGCGCTTTTAAAAGCGCTCTTATAGGGTGGGTGCTACGAAAGCGCTTTTGGGATAAAAGCGCTCTGGTAGGGGGTGTTATTAAAGCGCTTTTGAAAAGCGCTCTGGTAGCCCATTTAAAAAATTATATATTTTACAAACACACGCGTTTTGTTTCAGATCTTTCTTCTTCCTTCGTTGCTCCGCCGTCCTCTCTCCAAAACCCTAGCAACCTCCGCCGTTCTTCTTCCTTTCAGATCCAAAACACACGAGTTTATGGTGAGTTGAGGTTCGTGTTGTTGCTGAGTTCGGTTTCGATTCTGAATCTACAAACCAAAACCGGGTGAGACCTTTCTGAGTTTATTTCTTATTCTCCCTTCCTCTCTCAAATTTCTGAAGGGTTTGTTTGATTAGGAAAGTGATGAACAAATGTTTGGGTTTGATGAATGTTTGTCTGGTTATGTTTGATGATGATTTGTGAATGGTTTTGTTTCTGATGAATGGTTTGCGTGTATGAGAAAGATGAACAATTAGGGTTTTGGTTAGTGTTTGCGGCTGTGTATTGTGATTGTTATTGGATGAATATGAACAATGTATTTACAGTTTCTGGAGAGGTTTTTCGAAGATGATGAACAGAATTTTTTTTAGGGTTTTTGGTTGTTGGCTCTACGGCTGATTTTTTTTAGGGTTTTTGGTTGTTGGCTCAATTGACTTGTTCTTTTATCAAAAACTATTTTTATGTGCATGTGGTTGTTAATTGATTTCTTATAAATTGGTTTCTGTTCTGGTATAGCACTATTTTTATTAACTATTTTGTCTTTTGTTCGGAGATGAGGAAATTTTTGGTTGATAGAGAAAATATTGAGAATGTGAATGTTGTGTAAATAATCACGTTTTTCTATTGTAGGTTGAGCTTCAAACAGTGGATGGACTGGTAAAGGATAGAACACAATGTGCCCCTGCCGATTATGTTCCACAGAATATGAATCAAGTAATGTACCCCGAAGTCTTCTGTGGCAGGATCGTTCGGGGTACAGTTATTTGATTCATATTCTGTGACACAATACAACATAGCTCAGGTGACTACTGGTTCTCCACTAAAGCATCAATACAACATAGCTCCAGATAATACAGGAAGCGTACATTGGTTGCATGAGAACTCGGAAGTTGTTTCCCATTTAGTTGTTTTGGTTTAGAAATATGTGAATTGGTTTAGTTGTTTTGGTTTAGAAATATGTATATATGTATTTTGATTTACATTAATGGTATATAATATAATACTTTTTTTTGTATATAATCGATATCGATTATAATGGTATATATCGATTTGAAATGATAAATTATAGGTTCATGAAAAAATACTGCCAAAAAATAGTAAATTACAGGTTCTAAAATATTGCTGCCAAAAGTGCAGGTTTAGAAATAATAAAAAGCATAAAAAAAAAAACGCAACATACGAAAGCGCTTTTGAAAAAAGCGCTCTTATAGGGGTGCCTACCAGAGCGCTTTTTCCTGAAAAGCGCTCTTAAAGGGGGGCCTACAAGAGCGCTTTTTCCAGAAAAGCGCTCTTATAGGGGGGGCCTACCAGAGCGCTTTTAAAAGCGCTTTCGTAGCCTATGCCAGCGCTGGCTTTGGCAGCGCTTTAAAGCGCTGTTAAAGGCCAAAAAAAGCGCTTTTAAAAGCCTTGCGCGTTGTAGTGTATGTTTGAAGCAAAATGTTATAATTATACAATAACTGTATTGAAATGATGCATTCCGTTTTGAGAAGGTAAATGATATTATTTGTAATAGTCATATTTTATTTTTAGTTTTGAATAGATTTTATTCATGTTTGATTTTTACTGACATGTAGAACTATGAAGGAATATAATTTTGTAAAAACGTAATCTAAAAGGTAGAAAGTCAAAGTTCCTTTCCCCAAAAAGTAAGTATTACTAGAGCTTCTTAATATTATTTTATTTTTGCTAATGTATTACTGGTGCTTTATGTGTATTAATTTAGTAACTATATGAAAATTATTTGTAGTCGTTAAAACAACCGGACAACTTCTCTTGTGGGTACTATGTTATGAGACATATGTTAAATATTATCTCTAGAGACATTACGAGCTAGTGTCTTAAGATATTAACTTTATCCATATACATGTAATTTATTTATATTTGTTAAGTTAATGTTGTTGTTGTTAGCTTATCTTTTTCTTCTTCAACCTATAGGTGTTTACCAGCAAACTGTCATTATTATGAATCTCAACAACGTTAGTTTTTTTTGGTTGGTTGTTGTAAAAATTGTATAGAGGTTTTTTATGTGAGAATGAATCTGAACCATTGGATTTTAAAATAAATGGTGGAGATTATGGGTGAATCTTTTTTTCTCTCTCCTACATCATTTATTTCAAAATGTAGGAGAGAGAAAAAAGATTCACTCATAATCTCCACCATTTATTTTAAAATTCAATGGTTCAGATTCATTCTCACATTCTCATATAAATATGGCATTCTCATATGATATGCCCTATATATATATATATATATATATATATATATATATATATATATATATATATATATATATATATATATATATATATATATATATATATATATATGTCATATTTATATTTATATGAGAATATGAGAATGAATCTGAATCATTGATTTTTAAAATAAATGGTGGATATATATATATATATATATATATCTGTGTGTGTGTGTGTGTGTGTGTGTGTGTGGTTTTGAAAATAATGTAATTTAATATTGTAGTTTTTCGTGTAAAACAAATACAGGCCAGTCAAAATGAGATTTAAAACAAATTAAAAATTACAAAAAATATGTTATACCCCTCGATTATTATATCAAACCGATGTAACTACATCAAAGGTGATAACTACAAACGATGGGTTGCACATATGAAGGTAGTCTTCTAATTTCACGATGTGTCTGAAATCGTGAACGATGGAGTACTAACATTAGAAGAAAATGTGGATGATGAATACAAGGTTGTGCACAAGGATAAAAGGAAGAAATAAAGAAAAGCTCTATTATTGATTCATCAGTGTGTAGATCCTAACATGTTTGAGAAGATAATTAAAGAGGAAACAACAAAATAAGCGTGGGTCAGGTTGAAGAAATTGTATGGAGGAGATGAAAAACTAAAAAAGGGTGAAGTTACAGATATTGAGAAAATAATCCGAGATGACTCAGATGAACGGAGATGAATTAGTCTTGGAATATTTTTCATGTCTTGTGATATTGATGAATTAGATAAAGGCATATGGTGAATCAAGCAACGATTTGCAGAAGATTGAGAAATGTTGAGATGTCTGACTATAAGTTTTTATTGTATTGTAGTGTCAATTGAAGAGTCAAAGAACCTAGTTTATATGAAGTTAAAAGAACTTCAAGCTTCACTGTAGGCTTAAGAGACGAGGCCTAAGCAGAGGAACTCAAAAAGGAAGATCGTGGCTGAATAGGCACTCCAAGCAAGACTTACCAAGAAATGTGAAAAAGAGAATGTGAAGCACGGAAGGAATCTTGATAATGATAAGATGTCAAGAAAAAATTCAATTAATCCACAATGGACTTAGAGCAATTCTGGAAGTGTTTTAATGATCCTATTAGTTTCCCTGAATCCCCAGGAAGCTTTAGCAATCCTTAGTTTGGACTGAAAGCAACTCAATCTCTCTAGAGGCCTCGACTTGGAGAAATGAACAAGTGAGATATGGAGGTTTTGGTTTGTGTGTTTCAGTTGAGTTTTAATGCATACAGAAGTGTCTATACGCAATATTGAGGGTGTTTGAATGATTAATTTGCAAATAGATTGCAAGAATGAAGAGATTCGAAGTTATGGACTTCAAAGCTCAAAAATGGAGAAATTCAACCAATTCTGATATGAGAGAGTTTCAGAGAGGTTTGAAGGGGATTTCTGGTGTGGTTTGAAGCTTTAGAAGTGATCTCTATTTATAGGGAAATAAGAGAGCTTGAGTCTGATCACATGGAGTTTTAAGGCTTCATAACTTGTTTTTGAAGCAAAGTTGCAAGACATGATTCCAATGCATAGTACAAGCATGCTTGGGGTTGTTGGATACTTTAAATATGTTTGGTATGTGCTTTTGGTTGAATGTTTACAGAAGATACAAGTTAGGAGCTTAAGACAAGTTGACTTAGTGATTAAAGTTGGCTTTTTCAAAATGGAAGTGTTAACTTTTGCCTTAAAATGGTATGATCACTTGGAAAATGCTTGAAACACTTGGATTATTGCTCAAAAGCAAGTGTAATCCTCTAATTATGGTGGTTTAAACAAGTTATAGGATCTGTGGCACAAGAATCTTGCAGATTTGGTGAGTTGGAATTAGTTTTGCAACTTGGTTCTTCATGTTCATGACTTGAATTTCAAGTTTGAAACCCTAACTTTGAGCCTTCAAAACTTCCAACTCACACATCCTATGGAAGAGCTCTAGTACTTTTTGGAAAGCCCTAACAATGCTCTTTAACTTCCTTTTTTGGTGTTTCTTCAAGTTCATATTGAATCTTTGTGAAGAATACCCATAAAGTTGGAGAAAAGTAGGTTAAAACACTTTGAAAATTTTCTAAGTGTTTGGATGAAACTTCATGAGCCCATAACTTTCAAATAGTTGATCTTTTGAAAAAAAATTGTCAACACTAAAGTTGGAGTTTGGATTGAGATCTACAACTTTCATGTTGGAAGTTTTTACAAATTCAGCTTGGATCATGGTATAGCTTGTGCATGAAGTTTGATACTTTTAAGCTTAAAACATTGAAATTTTTCTAAGTGTTTAAATATTCCAACTTTGACTTTTGATTCTTGATTTATTTTTCTTGATCAAATGACTTCAATAAACATATATTCATGATTTTGATCTTTAAAATTCCATGGTTGACCAAATTTCTCAAAAGTCAAAGGTTGTCTTGGACAGTTGAATTTTTCCAGATGAATTGCATTCTTGCCTATGTTAATTGGATCAAGCTCTTCCAATCAAATGGATGATATGAATGGATTATAATGAAGCATTGGAGGTCCTTGAATCATGATGTAAACCATGTAGTCATGTCCTGATAAAAAGTCCATTCCTTAGATGAATTAGGTCAAAACCCTAATTTGTGCATCAAATAAAATTGAAAGTTATTGACTTTGAATTGAGCCACACATGGAATTGGATTTTTATGAGGGGAATCACTTGAGAATGTGAAAATGTTTGAGCTCCTTTGTGGGCCTCAGAACTCTAATTTTCCTGAGTCTCCTGATCAGTCACCTACCTTGAGAAACTAGCAATAGGAAACCACAATCTTTTTTTGTATATTTTTTATTAGAAAATGATATATGAACAATGATGGTGATGATGGTTATGATGACCACACTATTCTCAAAATAAGGTGGGATCTCAGGGTAAAAAATTGAAGTACAACAAAGACAGAATGACATCTAGCTGATATACTCACAAAGCCCTTGAAGAAAGTCAGGTTCAACAAGTTGAAGTGAAGCATCGGGATGAGAAGTCTCAAGAACATGAATTAGGGGATGTGTTAGAAGTTGTAATTCGATGTTCTGTCGATAGATAGTATTCGACTGTGTGAAAGTAGTGGGAGTCATATGTATTCAAGAGAGTCGAATACATCATACATATAGTTATGTTGAAGTATTTTACACTTTGTATGTTTTTGGGTTTGGCCGATTTGTAGAGTTTTGTGCTTGGGTTTAGTTGCCCATATAAAGGACATAGTATGATGTAAATAATAACTTCACTCAATAATACAAATCTTAATATTTCACAATTCAGTTTCTCTCTATTTTCTTTCTTCTTCTTCTCTCGTTTTTTTTAAAAATCCTAATTGTCCAAACATTTGTTACCTAATATGTGAAACTGAAATAAAGTCCCTTTCGCAGCCGAGATAAATTATATTTTTTATAATAATGAATCACATGTTTCACTTTATGCAGTACCACAGATCAATTTTGGGACAGAATTGAAGAAATAGATGAAGGAACAAGTAGAGGAACAAATGAAGGATTTAAAATAGATGCTAACAACTTTAGTATTAGACTCTGATAATTAACAATTGAATTTGTACTTCGAATAAATTAGACTATGATCATTTACAATTGAATTTGTACTCCGAATAAATTACTAGCTAGATGTCGAGTTTTTTTATAACCTTGAGAGATAAAAAGTAGCATAATGCACTTCTAATGCTCTACTACCCAAAGAAAAAAGTCAACACTAAATATATAGCATAAAAAATAAAAAAGTTAAGTTAATCTCATTCAATTAACCAAAATTTAATCAAACTAATAAAGTTTTTACTATTTTTATTTCTCTATGCTTAAAGTAAAAAAGGATAGTGGGGTTAGGCGTTTGAACCTATATTGACACCTTTAGCAGAGCAAGTATAAAGTGATTCTTGAAGTCCATTAATTGTGTATGCATCAGAGACATCAGAGCTGGTGCAATGATTGTTTCAAAATCTCCATTAAACCATTCTCCTAAAACCATAATTAAATTAAATTTTATATAAATTAAGATAATCATATAATTTCATTACCAATATAGTAGGAATTTCTTTGTGTGGTTTTGCTAAAAGGATAGAGGACCATAGAGTGTCCTTAACCAAGATATGTGAGCATGCCAAAAGCATTTGTTTATTTGATATACCTTTATCAGAGCAATTATAAAGTGGCTTTGGAAGTCCATTAATTGAGTAAGCATCAGAGACATTGGGTCCTCCCTCAGTTTGAAGAGCTTGTGCATTGATTGCTTCAAGTATCTCCAATAAACCATTCCCCTTAAACTAAAATTAGATTCTAAAATTATCATATGCAAATTATGATATTTATATAGGTCAAGGTATGACCTACTGAGGTGTTGGTTGAGTAATGGTTGTGAAATCCACAGACAACTTTAACAATACATCCCCAAGTTAGGTGGGAACAGGCTTTGAGATCCCAATGTTTATGTGACATAGCATCACATTTGATGGATTCCTAATTACTGTACAATTTAATTTTTCATAATTCTAATTCTTAAATATATTTTTGGTTTTTCTATTTAAGTCAATATAACTAATTAATTTCTTCATTTTTAAATTTAGCTTTTTAATCTTTTATTTAATATGATTTGAGATTTTTTTATCTTCTATTGGTGTTTTTTATGATGTGATATTGATGTGATTAATGTTGTTAATAATATTTATGTTATTAAATTATAATTAAATTATTTAAATATAATACTAAAATAAAATAAATTATAAAATTATAATAAATTTTAAAAAATAAAATTTTTTAAAATAATATAATTTGTTTTAAAAAATAAACACATAATTTTTATTTTTTATGTGCTCATAATTCCCTATTTTTTTATATATTTGTGATTGACTACACACAAATTTAAAAACTAGTAGGGATGACAATGGGCAGGGTACTATAGTACCCGTCTTCATACCCGCAGTTTGAAATTTTTTTGTAATCGAACACATACCCGCGTGAGCACTATCTTTTGTACTTGTACTTGTATCCTATGAGTAACTAAGTACCCTTATTGTCAAACCACTATGACTGCAACCAAAGTCCTTTTGAGAATCCTGACTACACCTAGCCTTTCAAAGAACCTATCAATAACCGTTGATTACAAAGATGTGTATACAGATATGCTTCTAATAAGAAGAATACACAATGTTTAAGTAAAGTAATACAAAAGTGTTGATAGCAAGATATGAACAAAAGCTCCTTGCTAAAAATACAAAAGTATACAAAAAATATCTCAACAGAGTTTGTGCAGCACTTTGGTGTAGTTTTGTAGAACTTATTTGTTGATTTTAAATTCTTCCAAGTCTTCCTTTTATAACTGAAGAATAGATCCGTTGGAGGGTATAATAGAAAACACAAATCCAGTTGTTTTGTCCCCAACAGTCATGGTAGGAATGGCAGACAACAAGTACAAATAGAATTGTCCCTACGCCACCCTATAAGAGTGGAGGATACATTGGACTTTGTACTTTTATACTTGCCATCTCACGCAAGACATTCTTGATCTTTATCTTATATATGTTCAGAGGCTTCTAATTGTATGTTGATTGAAACATATTGTAGAAGGATCAGAACTTGAGTCTTCTTAACCTAAGTCTTTGGAGTCTTCGAAACTTGCTCAACAGAACCTTGTCTTTAGAGTCTTCATCACTTAGTCTTCAAAACTGATGTCTTCAGATATTCAGAACTCGTTTAACACAACCTTGTCTTCAGCATCTTCAGAACATGGGACAACAGAAGCAAAGCTTTAGAAGGCCTCCAAAGCTTCCTTGCAAAGTCTCGATCAGAAGCTGATGTACCAACGTTTCTTATAACCATTGCATAATAAGTATTCCAGAAACTTGACATACTTTTTAACACATCAAAGGTATTTTTCTAGAGTATTGAGTTTAGAACCTGATTACGTCACACGCCTTCTTACCAGAGTCAGAACCTGTTTAGCAAAAGCTGCACACTAGACATAAACCATTAGAGTACACAATTGTTCTCTAAGATAACATGTAAAGTTATCATCAAAATTCAAGGCTAGATACAAAACCAATCTTGCTCTTACAATTAATTAGTTTAATTTCTTGATTAATCCACCAATTTACTCTTAAAATGACTCAAATATCAAGATTTAAAATTTTTTTGTTGATCTAAATGTTTTTATATTGGTAAGAAAATGTATCGTTGATCCAAATGTTTTAAACATCGTTATTTTTATAAACGGGAACAAGTTTATTATTGATTCGAGTATTTTTATAAATAATGTCAAAACAAAAATAATATTTATATACCGAAATAAAATATATTGTTAATTCAAATATTTTTATATCATAAAAAGATATAGGCACCAATTTATTATCTCTTTTAAGATAATATTTTTTTTTAGCATATTTGTCTTTTTTTTTAATCATTTTTATTATATTTTAAAAATAAATGCACATACCATACCATGTCATACTCATGCGTAGGCATCAGTATTTTACTAGTTGACTATAGAAGTAAGATGTTGCGTCAAAAAACAATATTATTTTAAGATAAACCGAAAGAAAAATTGATTCCAAACTACTAAACCACAAAGAAAGAAAGTCACACTAAAAAGTGAGAGGTAAAAGTTGTACCGTTATGATATTTGAAAGAGCTAAAAGTACAGTTAAATCCTAATATAAATTAAATCTTAAATATATTTTAGGTATAACTTATTTCTAATTTAGTATTAAGTATTTTTTTAAGTAATAATATAATTTTTTTTTTGAGGAATTTAGTAAAAATTTGATTTTGTAATTAAATAGAAATTTTTGACAAAGGCTTATCTCAAGAATTATAATAAATTTAGTAAAATAATATCAACCACAAAATCAAAATATCATTTTTTATTTAATATTTTTTAATAAAGATAAATAATTAAATAAAAACTAAAAAAAGTAAAAAAAGATGGGTCATGATACCTAACTCATCAAATAGATAGAAAAAACAATACTTAAATATGTCAAACATATCTCTGAAAAAACTTTCAAAAGTACAAATAGAAAGTGAATTCTACCGAACGTTATAATCAACAACAAAAAAAAGTATTAACGAATCTATCTACAGGTGAATTCTCCTCTCTGAAAATGTGAGATATCTTAAATTTAAAGGAATGTATAGTGTGTAAACTATTCTTCTATTTAATTAAAAGATGTGAAAGGACAATATTCATATTAGAAAGTACACAAATGGTAAGCATTGAGTCAATTTCAAGCCAAAAATATCTTCAATTTATCTTGTTAGTATATTTGTTAGCAAGCATGATTCCATGCAATTTAACTTAAAAGGAGGTGAAAACTCCAATCTTAGCCGAGAAAGCTCCCAAAAATTTCTTAATTATCCCTAAATATATCACCACAAATTGATATTCCAGGATTTCCTATTGAAACTCTATTTGTGTTGCACTTAATCCAATTATGAATAGGAAAATACTAATTAACTTATATGATTCTAGGTGTAGGAGAAGGCCGACTTTGGGTCAAAATCTTTAATAATTGTAAATTCCTGAATTGAAGAGTACATGTGCTCCTTGAAAGAAGTAGATGCTATATAGACCAATTATTTAACATGAATAATGTCTATCAAAGTCAATTTTACTATTTTGAAACCTGATATCATTTCTTGTGTGCCAAGTTTTACAAATAATTATTATGACGAGCGTCATGATTAGATTATGAATTTAAAGCTACAACTCCTACTAGCAAGTTCGAATAAGCTTTCGTACCTAGTTTTATCAACCACCATATCAAATAATTGCTCCATCTAATTCCAGAAAAGTAAAGTGTTCCTTCATATAAGAAATAAGTGGTATGATGTTTCCACAATATTAATGTACAATTTCCAATCATAATTGTAGGGAGAGCACCTCGAAATCATATGCATTTTCTTTTGAATCAGGTTGTCTTATGTTGCAATAACATTAAACATTAGTTTACAAGTCAATAGACGCTATGAGGGGATGTCAAATGATTTTTTTCTAAAAAGACTCGATGTGATCTCTCCTGATACAATCATAGGTATCTTTAAAAGATAAATCACAATATGTAGATCTTGTCCGAATGAGTTTACCAACAATAATATTATCAAATGACAAGTTAATCTTCAAAATTTCTTCAATAATTTAAGGATCCAGAAAAATTAGCCTTGAGGAATGTTTCAATCGATGTCTTAGATAATTGAATTGACCTTACCAGTTTACATATATTGAACATCCATTGGCAATACTAGGTGCAAATATTTAATTTTGCATCCCAACATGTCTGACTATAAATCAATGTTGTTTCCATTACCAACATTCCATCTACTATGTTTTTTTCAGGAAAAGAAAATAAATGTTTAATGTCAGTTCATATTGAAGAAATATAATGCATGATTAATTTTTGTGTGGCTGAAGTATCTACTAATAAGCATAGAAGCCTATTGACTATTCAGAATCAACAACTTCTAAAAAAGAGATAAACTACCAACTTTAGTTATTATATTAATATCTCTTTGAACAAGACCTCCTTTAAACAAAGGTGGGAAAATTACTTTCAAGATGTAGTAATAAGTTGTGCCCACACAAAATTTCTGATGTAAGAATCTAGATTATCAAGGATATTGATTGACCATTCATAAATCATAAGACTATACAAAAGTATTCCTTGTGTGACTAACTGAACCAGTTGAACCCTACCCATCATAGAAAGAAGATGACCTTTCCAAGTAGCTTGCTTGGCTAATTATACTCCATCTATCATGATCTAAAGATGATGAGTTCTAGGATATCCTTTAAATACAAGAACCCAAAGATAGTCAAATGTTGTTTATCCAACGGTTATTCCAAACATATATGCGATGTATCTCAAATAAGATCCAAAAGTACCTTCATCACAAAACTTAAATTTAATTGCACTGATGTGTTAATCAGAATTCTAATCATATTCTAAATGAACATGGTTAATGACTTGAGCATTTTTCTGGTAGCTTTACAAAATATCATAAGGTCATCAGTTAAAAAAATATGGCTAGGAATGATTACTTTACCAATTGATATGCACGTTACCTTGACCTGTTAACATAGATAACATTATACTAAGTGCATCTTCAGCAATGTAGAAGAGGAATGGATAAATACGGATCTCCTTGCCTCATTCTGGTAGAGGAAGAAAAAGTCATGCACCTTTCCCATTTATTGTGATTGATAATTTGGATTAGTGTAGACTGGTAAGTATCCAATCACAAAATTTTTGATCAAAAACAAATCGAACAAAAACTTGAATAAGATATTCTCAATCTAAAATAACAAAGGCTTTTCTAGTGTCTATCTTCAGAATCTTAATATCTTCAAAGGATTTTCTAATGTCTATCAGGGACTTTTTTAATGTGTTCCCATAATAAAACCTCATTTATGTTCTTTTCTTTTTCCCTTTACTCCACAAAATACTTAGACCACTTAAATGGTTAATAAATTGCACCACTTATTTTAAAAATTTCAATTAACCAAATTGAATTGAAATTTTTTCAACCAACCCCATGGATTTCTTATACACCATAGAAATTTCAATTTTTGCCCCCAGCTTTGTAGATGGATCTCCGGAAGCACCCCATATTTTGAAAAAATTTGATTTCTTCCGTAGATTCATCTACAGAAGGTACAAAATCAAAGAAATCATATTTAAACACAGCTAATTTTCAGTTTAAAAATACTTCCATAGATGCATCTACGGAAGGTGGTGAAAACAGAGTGTTCCGTAGGTGCATCTAGGGAACAGTCTGCTATTTTTTGAATTCATTTCATTTTCATTTAAAAACTCCATTTTTAAACACACACATTTTTTAGATTCCAAACTGCATATAAAGACAACAATAACTTGACCAATAAAAATACAATATATAAATAATGTCGGTCAAATACATAATCCAAATACATAGTCGAGTACGTCATCAAATACATAAACAAATCAAATATAAATACATCATCCAAAAAAAACTATTGAATATGTCGGGTAGCATCCTGCGTACCATCCTGCCCATCTTCTCCACCTCCGTCTCCGCCTCCGAGTCCACCAAGGGCTCTGCTAGCTCCACCCCTGGCGTCAAGTGTTCCATGGGTCCTGGCTCGATGTTGACGGTACAAAAATGCACTCTCTGCCATCCTGATCATATCGCCCAACACACGCCTATGAGAAGTCCCCTCAAAGAATAAACCCTCTGCAATGGTTCCGATGCCCTTGTCGGCTATCTAAAGACACAGAGGTAGAAGATCCTAAGTGTGGTCCAACTGAGTCTGATGGGCACGGAGAATCTCCTCGTGGGATGGTCTGGGCGGAGCTCCCTCTGCAGCTGGAAGCATGTATGGGTGTGAGACTCTATAGTACCAAGTGATGTACCCCTCGGCACAGCTCCAATCGTGCTCTGCTCTCGTCGTCCGTGGCTCCTCAGGGACCAGGTGATGCTCCCAGTCTGCAAAGACCTCCTCTAACTACATGCGGGTCATGGCGATAAGAGTTGAAACAGTAGGATCGCGGGATACCGTCTGCTCATATCCAAACTGACGCAAGACGTGCTCCGAAATATAGCGTACAACAATGGTCGAGCTAGAGGCCAACCATTCGGAATACAGAGCTATCTCGTCAAACAGAACCGTCTCCTGATGCTCAGCATAGCAGTCATACCTGATGTCCTCGGCGGCCATGCGGTCAAGACCGCACCTGTATGGATCCGGCACCCGGTTCCCTTTGCGAGGGGTGAAACGACTGGAACGCGGCATGACCTCTGTGTAGGTGGGAACCTCTCCCCAGCCAATAATTTCTGGGAAGTGCTGTAGTATCCAAGCCTGAAACAACAAAACACAGTTATTTTAAAGTATTATAAAAAAATATTAAAAAAGTAGAAGAGTATAAGATTGTTACCACTAAAAGTGTACAGCGCGTGCCACCGTTCTTTCCTTCCACAGGCATCCCTCTCCAAGTCTGTAGTAATTGTACGCCAGTACTACCGCTTCCTAGTTGTACTCATGGATACATGTTGTATCCGATAAGTACGTCAGTTAGACGATGTCTGTGTACGACGAGCTGGTATCTGCAAAGAGCTAGATGCCTATCAAATATAAGAAGTAGCACCTCAGCGCCCATTCTCTGTGCGTAGCCTGCTCCAACTCGTCTCCCTTAGCCTAGTGTGCCGCAGTGAGCTCCACATCATACTGTCTCTGAAGGAAACTAAACCTGACATGGGCCCCCCGAGTCCTCTCCACCTCCTCAAGGGCGTCCTCGGGATCAACCCCTAGCTCAGCAATCAGCATATCCTGAGCCTCCGCCTTCGTGTACCTTCGGAGGTGGCCCGACAAAAGAAGAACTTCCCCGATGAAGTCTGCGTAAGGGTGGTGGCAACTCTGACGTAGAAGTACCCTCAGGATCATCCAGAGGTCTCCGTGATGGAGTAGTAGAGGTGGATGGAGTGGGCCTGGCTGATGTAGGTGAACGAATGGGCCCGACTGGAGTGGGTGATGGAGTGGGCCTGGCTGATGCAGGTGAAGGAATGGGCCCGGCTGAAGCGGGTGTGTCGGATGTAAAAGGTGGGTCACATACAACTGCAGCTCCATCGGTCACCTGAGATATTGTACGCAACGTCCGTTCTCGCCGAACGGATGCGTGTTATGCTGTCCTACCATGGATGTCTCTATCCGGACTGTGAGTCATGATGTCTGCATTATGAAAATTTTACTTCCTACCCCTACACTTGCCTTCCTACCCCTACAATTTTTTAAAAATGGCAATTTTACCCTCAAACACTAATAACCATTTTACCATTTTACTTTTTACCATTTTTTCAAAAAGTCAAAAAAATTTGAAATCTGCACCCCTACGCGCATCAAAAACGGAACACCTGAGGTAAGAGTTCCGGTTCACAAAGTTTCAAACCGGAAGACTTTTGAAATCTGTTCCGGTTCTTTTTTTTTCCTCCCAGAAGACATTTCAAAACTGTTCCGGTACTTCTAATGCCAAACCGGAACAGTTGGGGAAAGTGTTCCGGTGCACATGGTTACAAACCGGAACAGTTTGGAAATGTGTTCCAGAATGTTTTTTTTTTTATTTTTTGTAATTTTTTTCAGGTATGGAAGTTCCGCTCCAAATTTGTCGTAAAAACGATACAGCTATAGATACCACTGATGCTTTCACAACTTCAGAGAGATTTGTCACACGGGAAGAAGTTATCCGTTGGGTTAAAGAGACTGGAATTAACAATAAAGTGACCGTTATTATCACGCGTTCAGACACCGAAACAGGCAAAAGAGGAAGAAGTAACAAAGTGATATTTGGGTGCGATGAAGGTGGAAAATATAAGGATAAAAGTGAGACTCAAAGTGCTACTAAGAGATGTGGATGTCCATTCAAAATCAGATCGACTCCGGCAAAAGATGGTTCTGGATGGAAGGTTGATGTAAAGTGTGGAGTTCATAATCATGGTTTACCAGATAGATTAGAAGGTCATTCATTTGTTGGTAGGTTGATAACCGATGAGAAGCAGCATGTTGCTGATTTGACAAAGAGACATGTTCCGCCTAGACACATATTGATTTCCTTGCAAGAGCGAGATCCTGAGAACGTCACTCGGATCACGCAAATATACAAGCATAAAAGTGTGATTGAAGCGGAGATAAGAGGTCCAAGAAGTGAGATACAACATTTGTTTAAGCTTATAGAGGAGGCGAACTATGTTTATTGGAGTAGGAAACGGGATGATTGTGAAGTTGTGAGAGATATTTTTTGGGCTCATCCAGATTCGGTAAAGTTGCTGAATCTTTTTCCTACTGTCTTGATTATGGACGCCACTTATAAGACCAACAAATATAGACAACCTCTGTTTGAAGTAGTTGGTATGACATCGACCGAGTTGACATTTGCGGTTGCATTTGCTTATATGGAGTGTGAGCTGACAGAGAGTTTTATTTGGGTCTTGGATAAGCTGAAGCAATTGTTTGTGAAGAAAGATGTGGTTCCACAAGTGATTTTGACGGATAGAGATCTTGCTTTGATGAGAGCAGTTGAAGTTGTTTTTCCTACGACGCATAACTTGCTATGTCGTTTTCATATTAACAAAAATGTTGGGATGAAATACAAGGAATATGTGATGAAAGACATGCAAGAGACAATAGGCACATTGTGGAAAGATGTTGTATGGGCTAGTAATGAGGTTGAGTATGGTGTACGGTTGCAATATCTTGAACAAGCATGCTTTGCTTGTAATGACTTCCTCGATTACGTGAAGAACACTTGGTTGATCCCACATAGGCAAAGATTTGTAAGCGCATGGATTAATCGAGTGCTTCATTTTGGTAAAACCACGACAAATCGGTATGTCATAATTCTTAAAATTTTTATTATGTATTAATTTTTAAATTATTAATTTTTTATACTTTATTTGTTTATTTTAGGGTTGAATCTGCACATTGGAAGCTAAAGCAGATGATAGGAGACAGCCTTGGTGACATGGTCAAAGTTTGGGAAGCTATGAATTCTAACCTAAAAATCCAAATAGGTAACATTCGAGCTTCGTTTCAAAAAAGTTTTTATGAGGTTGAGCACGCACACATTAGTCCATTTTATGATAATTTGCGTGGTTCAGTATCGAGAGCTGCTTTGAGACGCATTGCAGAAGAGTTATCGAGGCTTGATTATGTGTTAAATAGTAGGGAAAATGTGGTTGTACTATGAGAGTTATGGGCTACCTTGTGCTTGTGAGATGGGAAGATTGATTGTTGTTGGAATCCCATTACAAGTAGAAAGTGTTCATCTTCAATGGAGGATACTATCTATGGAAGGTGACTTGCCTTTAGACGAGGAAGCCGGTTCGGAGGTTGATATGAGTAATGCAATTGATGAATTGTGGAGAAGGTTTAAATCACTAGATGTTGTTGGAAAAAGAGCATTGAAAAGTAGGGTTTGTGAAATTGCATATCCCACAACAACTTCATTGTGTCCACCACCTGAGAAAATAAAAACTAAAGACGGAGTGAAGAGGAAAGGGAAGAAACCAGTTGGGTATGATGTTTATAGGGATCCTTCAGGTTTTGAGTATGCTGATCAGGCGTCTCAATCTTCACAAAAACAATCGCAAGCATCACAAACTTCTAGGAAGCAATCACAGTCAAAGAAGCAATCACAATCAAAGAACCAGGATTTCACTCTTCAGTTTCCTTGTCATATTAGGCCATATATTACCGAGATAGTTAATGTTGTAGCAGATGGTAATTGTGGATTTAGAGCCATTGCATCGTGGCATGGGTATAGTGAGGATGGTTGGGCAATGGTTCGTCGTGACTTGGACATGGAATTAAGAGAAAAGAAGGACTTATATGAGAGATTGTTCGGTCCAAATTTATCCGAAGTGAGAAGTGGTTTATTGATAGATAATGTTGGTTTTCAACCACCGGAGAAATGGTTGACACTACCAGAGATGGGATATTTGATAGCGAATCGGTATAACGTCATTCTTGTGATGCTTGGTAACCCTTGCTTGACTTTTTTTCCCATGACAACAACATTTTCTCCAAGTGCTCCTACATATTGCATTGGCCTTGTCAACAAGAATCATTTTGTTCGGGTAACCTTTATATATATTTATTTGTTTGTTAAATTATTTATTTAATTATTTAATTACTTATTTATTAAATTATTTAATTATTTAATTACTTATTTAATTATTTATTTTTTTTTTTGTTATGAAATCAGGTTAATATGAAAGAAGGCTACCCACTGCCACCCGTCACGTTAGATTGGATGAAGTTTCGTCTTCAAGTGGCGACATCTTGGATGTTAGGTTTTGCTGGACGTCTTCAACATTGGCATCATCTTACGCCTATGTTACCATCAAGTGTTAATTTAGATTAAGTGACTTTTATTTATATGTAATATTTTATTTATGTAGAACTTTAACATTAGAATATAGAACATCTTTTATTTATATAGAACATTAACATTAAACCCTATAACATAGAACATAGAACATTAAAACATGACAACAATAACATTAGATAATACAACATAGAACATAAAGCATTAGACTCTTGCAGACGATTCTGGACGAACCAGCATCTTCAGAACATCCTCAGCAGACCTTGTTAGGTTCACCTCAAACTCGATCGGTCCCTTAGTTATCTTACGGCGGTGTGATTTCCACATGTCTTTCATATCGTTATCGCACTTCAACTCCACAACATTATAACTTATCCTTCCATCAACGTCTATGCTCCAATTTTCACGATACGAGATTTTACTCACAAGTCGGTTATCAGTTTCTGGCAATGCTTCATTCACCAAACTTTTCAGTGCCTCAAGTCTCTCGCAATCCTCAGGTATTGGAAGCTTCATGGGATCCTTAGTTCCCGTATAGTAAACAATTGTGTCAACCATAAAATTATAAAGAGACATTCTGAAAAATATGATATTTTTTCTCAACACTAGGAGAACCTATTTATAGGCCATCAATGCAATCTTATCCACACAACACAATCCACTAACTCTCTGCAATCTTATCCAAATAAAATCTTATCCAAATAAAAATAAATATACCATAAAATATAAAGTAGAATATACCATAGAATATACCATAAAATATAAAGTTGAATATATCATAAAATATAAAATAGAGTTTACAATCATAAAATATAAAATAAAATATAAAAAAGAGTACAATCATAATAGAGTCAATGCTCACGGGCGATGCGTAACACCTCAAATAAATCAGCATATGTGACATCATCCTCCTCTGCCACTACCTGCCGGAGATAACGGTGCACCAATGTGGAGGCACGAGCCCAATCCGGATCAGCTGGTCCTGCCTCAAAGACAGGAACTGCAACCTCTCTACGCGCACTAGGTGGGGGAGGCACCACCTGAGGATGCGAAACGCGGTAATACCACTCTAAATATCCATCAACTGTCTCATGAGGGTATCCCACTGGCTGTGTATCTCTAATCACATTTGTCACGCTCTGGACATAAGCAATCCACTCCACAGCAATCTCATCATTGCTGAGCGTATCAGCAGGAGGTGCAGGCGGAATATACTGACAATAACCAAACTGCCGAAGACACCTGTCAGGTAAGTATAGCACATGTAACTCACCCCAAACGAGAAAACCTCTGTACAGAGATAACTCGTTAAAAGCTCGATGAGGTCTATGATCCTCAAATGGGCGCCATATGACATCTATAGGTGTCAGCTCGTCCAATATCGGTCTATACGCATCCACCTTGATGGCTCCTTGCATGTAGGACAATCTCATCGCCCGCGGAAGCCCAAGGTTCTCAGATGGCCGCCAATTTTCTCCTTTCCTTCCCAGTGTAGGAAAGTACTCATGTATCCAACACTGTTAACAATATAAATAATATAAATAATATATATATATATATATTACATAATATAAATAATAATATATGAATTAACATAAAATTAATTAAAAATAACTTAAATACCTGAATCAGAGTAGGATATCCACCGAACTGCTTGCAACTAAACATAGATGTATCACCAAGGTGGCGATAAAGAGTGACCAGGGCAGCAGATGCCCAACTGTAGTGACTGAGCCCACGTAGGTCTCTAAATAGTGGCAAATACCGGGCCTCAACCAAAGTAAATGTCTTATCTGCAAAAATGGTAGAACCTACCAACATCATCAAATATGCCCTGGTCGCGAAGTCCCAACTACCAGCAGCACGGTACTCCACAAATCTGTCGTACAACCACTGCAGTGAGTAATAAGCTCCCCTGCATGAACGCACATGCTCAGCCATGGCACGTCTACCCACTCCCAATAACTCGCAGCCAAGATCAACCGCCACCTCCTCTGTGACGTGCTCATTAGGATACCAAAACATACCCCCAATAGGTAAATGCAGCAGGCAGGTAACATCATCCAATGTAATTGTCATCTCACCAAATGACATGTGAAATGACGATGTCTCAACATGCCACCTCTCCACAAATGCTGAGACGAGGTTAACATCTATCTTGGTCAGACTAGTTCTCTGAAGAGAAGCCAGACCTGACTCATTCACAATAGCCTCCATCTCTGGTGGGAGGTTCATAGGCACTCTTTCCTGGAGCTTTGTCCCATGTCCTGCGACTTTAAGCTCCTTTTTAGGACCTCTTTCCTGAAAATTAATAAAGAGATCACATTAGATTATATAATAAAAATTATTTTTAAAATTAATTAATTAATTTTACTAAATTAATTAATTTTACTTACCTGTCCGTACCACAAACGGCGAGCGACATGGTCTTGGTAACGAACAAGTAAAGATAGATCTGATGGTCCACCAGGATATCCAACTGGCTGCGGTGGCTCCGGAGGCGGCTGTGCTGGCTCTTGAGGTGGGTTAGAGGGACCAGCTTCGTCGTGGCGGCGGCGGGAATGTGGTCTCCCGTCAGGTCCTAATGTACGCATTTTCCTGGAAAAAAAATTTAAAAAAAATCACAAAAAACCAAACCGGAACAGTTCCAAAAAGGGTTCCGGTTTGTAAATGAGCTAAATCGGAACAGTTCTCAAAAGGCTTCAGGTGTGGATGAAAACAAACCGGAACAGCTTTCAAAAGCGTTCCGATGTGCAAGGCAATAAACCGGAAGAGTTTCAAAATGTGTTCCGGTTTGAAAACGAATGCACCGGAACAGATTCCAAAAGCGTTCCGGGAAGAATTTTGCAAACCGAAACACTTACCAAATGTGTTCCGGTTTGGTGATTTTGTGAACCGGAAGAGTCTGCAGAAGGGTTCCGAAGTGTATTTCGTGGAGAGAAGTGAGAGTGTTTGTTCAAAATCAGTAAAAAGTTGAAAATGAAAAAAAATTTATCTTTTTATATGAGGGTAATTTCGTCAAAAAATTGATTGTAGGGGTAGGAAGTAAATTTTTCCTGCATTATGATTCAAAAATGATCGAGTTAAAAACTGCGTATTTATAAATAAACATAAAAATAAAAACAGGAAAATACTCTTCCGTAGATGCATATGCGGAAGCACCGTGTTTCCAGAAACTCTGGGTGCTTCCGTAAATGGATCTACAGAAGTACCTTTGTTTCAAAAACATTGGGTGTTTCCGTAGATTGATCTACGGAAGTGCCCTAACGCACAGCTCTTCTGTAGATCCTTATATGAAAGCTACTGAAAGCAGAGAACACAACAATGGTCTTGATTGTCCGTTTTAAACTTAAAATATTACCTACATTGTCTATAAACACTATTTCTAAACATATCCAATAAATTATACACCTAAATATAGAATTCTAATTCGATTTCACAACTACTCTAAAATAACTCGAAATATCAAAAACTTACCGATTAAATAGATATTTGAAGTTGATGGAATGCGTAGGAAGTTGATGTTGACAATGTTGGTCGAACTCAAGCGAAAGAAATGCACTATAGGAGATGTTTTTTTTAGGGTTGAGAGAGAGTTTGTGTTTGAAGAAGAGAAAACTGAAGAATGGGGAATGGGAAGGGTCTGACGCGAACTATAACATTAAACTCTTCCGTAGATGGATCGACGGAATGCTTCCATAGGTGCATCTACAGAACAAAGTAAACTTAAACAAAAAAAGGTGCTTCCGGAGATCCATCTACAGAAGCACGAGGGCAAATTTGTCAATTTGGTGGTGCGCCTAAATGCTACGGGGTGGGGTGAGAAATTTTCATTGAATTTAATAACCACTTTAATATTTTTAATTGTTTCACTAAGTCATTTTTATAACTTTCTAATCAAAATAATAAAATTTGAAAATATCTCTCACACACACTAAAAAAATTAAATTTAGAGAGGGTAGTTTTCTATCAATAATGCATAAAATTTAGTCACAAATTAATTTAGTGACAAATTTAATGTTGTAACAAAATTCGTACCAAATTTTGGCCTTGCGAAATGTTTGTGGGGGAATTTTCATTCCATCACAAATGGATACTTACACTATTACAAATATTATATTCTATGATAAATCTTTCACCTCAGTCAACGAACAATGCAAGATTAAACCAAAGGCGCCCCATATTTTTTTATTTAAAAAATACTACTTATTCCCTCGGTTAAACTGACAACCGAGATGAAAGTATTCAGGAGACACACATTCGAATTTCAGCAACTTATTTTACTTTTTTTTATGATCTATTACCTAAATTGAGTTGACAAACAAGTAGAAAAATATTCAGGGCACACACCTTCAAATCCCAGCAACTACATTTTAACATCTATTATTCTTAATTTTATTTTTGTTTAAGACCTATTAACTCGGTTGAACTGGCAACCAAGGGGAAAGTACTTTATTTTTTATTTGTTTATTTTTATTTATGACATATCAATTTGGTTGAGCTAGAAATTGAGGGGAAAAGTATTTTATTTTATTTTTATTTTATTTATGACATATTCCTTAGTTCAGCTAGCAACCGATGGGAAAACTTTTATCCAATTTGACGAAAAAATTAAGTAATGAATATTTGTCATCCATTTATATAATAACATTGAAACATCAAGGGTCTGTGTGAAATCCTCACCAACCAATCAGAACATGAATGCCTTAATGATTCATCTTGGATGCAAAGCGCTGAAATGCAAACTTAACGTAATGAAAACAATGATAATGAAAGCAGCATAATGAAGTACAACACCATTCTCTAGGATTGATTGCAAGAGCAATAAAATGTTTTAAAGTTGATTTCTTAATGTAATTACTTCTCTTATAATTGCTTGTTAAAAATGTTTAATGTTAGTTAGGAAAACATGGTCGTAACTTAGCAATATTAGTTGTTGTTGTTGTTGTTGTTGTTGTTGTGTCAAGTAAAATATTTAGTATTATTGTTATGGAGATTAAATAGTTAATGATTCTATTAATTATGATTTTTTGTTGTTGTTGTTGTTATTTTTGAAATTTAATGTTTAAAGGTTTTATGTATCTTGTTGTTGTTGTTGATATTTAATGGTCAACGTTGTTTTTCAACTTAACAATTCTGGAGGTGTAGAATAACATGTTTCGATTGATTTTTGGAAGACCCAAAATCAATTCTAGAGGTGTAGATTTGACTCTGAGTGATTTTGACGTGTTTGTATTATCAAAAGTAGAATCAATTCTATCTCTAGTATTGATTCTACTTTAATCTAGAATTTATAGCTTCTGCCTCCAGAATTGATCTGAGTGATTTTTACACTAAAATTGATTGTTCAACTCGGTTTTACATAAATGTATCCAAACATAAATCCATTCTGCTAAACTCAATTTTGTAAAAATCAATTCTACCAAACTCAATTATGCTAGAATCAATTATGGCACCGTCAATTCAAACACATTGTTATTGTTGGTATTTTATCGATTCTATTTATTTGTGTCATTGTTGTTGTTCTTGATGATGATGATGATGAAAAAGAATCAAAATTAACAACAAATTTGATGTTTTGTAAATTGAAATAAAAAAAAAAAAGACAAGTTAAAACAAAAATTATGCAAACTGACTATTTTACTCCGAGTATTATTTTCAATCGAGATAAAAAGTAACACACTTTTTGAAAATATAAAAGATATCATGGGAGATCAAACCCATGATCAATACAATTTTCTCCTCAGTGGAACTTTATCCGAGAAAAAAGTGTCGAGTTTTCATGACGTCATTCATTAAATCGCCTATAAAACTGAAATAAAATCTTTTTTCGAATAGAGATGAAAGAGGTTTCTTTTAGTAATGAGATTAATTTTGTCACTAATTTTATCCTTCCCTAAATACACGCGCTTATCTCATCACAAATTAGAGACAATTTTTTTTCTTGCTAAAAATTAATTACATTATGCTATAATAGTAAATAAAACTAAATCAATAATACACAAAATAAACACTTATAAAATATCATAAGTAATCATAAATATATAAGAAACATATAAGTCATCAATAATAATATTGTTGAAAGATTACAATCAAACTTTCAAAATAAACAATTTTTCCTTTCTCTCTTGATCTACCCTGCCGTCTAAGCTAGTTGAAAAATATCTTTAAGGAAGATAAGTGATAGTATTAAAGGAGATGAGATGCCATTTTCTATATAAACAGACAAAAAGAATGAAAAACGTTCAGCAAATGAATGTGAGCGATGTTCTTAGTCCTATATCATAAATAATAAAGCAATGAAAAGTGTCCTCCATGTCAAATGAAGTTTACAATTTCTTGAAAGCCATCCGAAGCCAATTGCATAATATTTTCTAAAATGTTGATTGGTAGTTTAGAATCTATCTACAACAAGTAAGAAAAAAATAAGTTTAGTAGCAAAATCAATCATCTTGAGTCTCCTTCAATTCTCCAATTGACTTCTAGCTACAAATTTTCTCCTTGCGAATGAATGTTAGTAATATCAAATTTTTATTGCTTCAAATCAAACAAGATAACTAACAAAATATTTTTCATATATATGCTAGCTTACCCAAAATAGTAAAAGAAATAGAGCAAGCTCCAAATGATTCTCTAATGTTCCAACCATTACAAGTTTTCCATGAGACTTCAATAATCCACTTAGAGGTAAGATATAATGAATCGTTGAGGATCCATTTCTTGATCAGGCTATGTTCATGCTTGGTTCAGGATCCATTTCTTGATCAGAAGCAACTCATAGTTACTTTATCTACCATTAAAGCTGAATTTGTAGAAGCAGCAACATATCCTTGTCAAGGCATGTGGTTTTGAAATATTCTGCACCAACTTGGACAAACTCAAGAACATAACACAGTTATAATGTGTGACAACTCTACCATAAAGTTGTAGAAAATTCCAATCAAGCATGGAAGATCTAAGGACATTGATGTTAGGTTTCACTTCCTAATACACCTAAGAGATAGAATAATTGAAATATATCATTGCAGTTCAGAGAATCAACTTGCAGATGTTTTAACAAAGCCTTTAAAGTTGGATTCCTTTTGCACCATAAGAACAAGATTTGGAGCATGTGCATTGGAAAACCATGTAAACTCATCTCACTCTCACACTCAAGCATCAACCTTCGACACCGATCCTCCATAATCATTCTACTGCATGATCCACATGATGAAGAGATATTTAAGATCAAAGATCCAACATATCAACTATTTAATTCCATCTAGTTTACCAAATATCTCTTTGTTTTAGTTAAATTTTTATATGTTTCTTTGTGATTCACATCTTTTGCATATTTTTAATAACACTGCAAACAAATATGGTTGCATAAGTATGTTTCTTTGTGATTTACTTTTGCTCCGTTTCCTCCTTGCCTTGGTGTTTGAATAACAAACTATGTAAGGTTCTGCAACAAAATGGAGGATGAGTTCACTTAATACACGAAGCTGCATATACATTAAATGATATATTATAAACTTTAAATAAATAATTTTTAAAATTACTTAAAAAATAATTTATTATAATATATATTTAATGATATATATTTAAAAAAAGTAAAAAAAAAATAAAAAAAAAAATCACTAAAAAAAGTCCAAGTAAATTTAAAAAAAATAAATAAAAAACCGCATGAATTATAAAAATTAAATCTAAAATAAAATAAAAATTCAGCTAGGATGAAATAATGTGCACGGATTTTATAGAGGAAATCTTGATATTACGAAGGGAATCTAAAAAAAAATATTTTTCAAAGGTTAAAACGAGTTTCGCTTATATTATAGGGGTGTTGAATATTTAACCTATTTTAAAATTATTTCTTTATCTATATATTTTAGTTTTTTTTTCATCTGAACTAAAAAGAGAAGAGGGAAAGGTTTTAGGATATAAGAAGTAAAGGAAAACAAGTAAGAGGAAAAATATTTTCAACTAAATTTTTAATTATTTTTATCAATAAATTATTACAAAATATATTTTCATTTTTACAATATAAATATATACCTTCTTTTATTAAAAGATAATCATTTGTTTAAATTAAATAAATAAATTCAATAAAAATTATTATTTGAAAAAATTCAAAATTTGTTTACTACGAAAAAGATCCCTCCATGTTAGGAATAATTCAAATTCTATGTGTTAATAAGCTGTCCAATGGTTATATGCCAAGTGCACTGTATTTCGTATATATACCAAAACTGTTAGGAATTGTATGTTGCTGCTGAATAATAGAAATTCATTCTTCTCTGATAACTTGTTTCCCAATATAGAATTACTTTGCTCTAACATCACAAACTCTATAGTTCACATTATAAGAACTTTTTGTGAAGAAGTATTTAATGAGAGATACATTTTTGTCATAAAATTTTTAACAAAATTAAAACAAAGTAATTATCTAGGTATTTTGTGAATAAAGTTTAGTGAAGATTTATTCTGCCATGTTGGCCAATTTAATTTTTTTAAAAGGCACAATAATCTATCTCTAATTTTGTAGGAAGTAGTGAAAGATTTTGTTTTCTCCCTAAATTCCCGTAACTAATTTGCATTTTTAAGTAGCTCTATTCTCTTTCTCTCTCTCAACCAAAACATTTGTTTCTGAAGAAAATTAATTTAAAAAAAGTACAATAATCATATTCAAGTGAATATGAAATTTTGGAAAACACTTATACTTGTGAGTGTAATGGTAGAGTTTGTTGACCGTGTAAAAAAATTGTAGTTAAAGAACAAATTTTGAAAAACACTTAGATTTTTTCTTTACCCACCCACCTCCCTATGGGGATCACTCCCAGCGAAAACCTCATTTTACCCTACTTCGAAAATGCATTTTCGAAATATTTTTTTTTTAAATTTTTCCAGACTTCAGAAGTGCATTTCCGAAAAAATCCCAAAAATTAGGATTTTGACTAATTCGGAGATGCATCTCCGAAACAACAAAAAAAATCTAAAAAAACCCCAAAAATTAATTTTAGGATATTAATTAATTCACACGTCATAAATTTGATATAATTTATGAGTAATGAATAATAATAATTATATATTTTGATATAATTTATGAGTTATGAATAATAGCTATTATATATTTCTATCCTGATTCATATTTTAAAATTTAAAATAATTTTAATTAAAATAATTTCACTTATAAAATAGGTTATAATTTTTTATTTATATATTTATAATAATTGTTATATATTTATAAAAAAATGAGTGTTTTAATTTATATATTTATATAATAATTATTATATATTTATAAAAATTATTATATATTTATATATTTATATAATAATTATTATATATTAATTATAAATATATTTATATATTTATATAATAATTATAAAAATTAAAAAAATGAGTGTTTTAATTTATAATAATTATTATATATTTATATATTAATATATTAATTATTATATATTTATATAAGTTAAAAATTATTTTTAACTTTAAAATTGTTTAGGAAATTTTGATTCACCTTGATTTTAACCTTCATTTTATTGATTCACCTTGATTTTATACCTATTAATTGTATTGATTCACCTTGATTTTAATTTTTTAATAATTATTGAATTCTTTCGGAAGTGTATATCCGAAACATTCCAAGACCAATTTGGTCTTGGAATATTTCGGATATGCATCTCCGAAGACACCCCCTCCAAAAAAAGGTGTTTTCGGAAATGCATCTCCGAAAACCCAAAAAAGGGGTGTTTTCGGAAATGCATCTCCGAAAACACCTTTTTTTCGTGTTTTCGGAAGTGCATTTCCGAAATAAGACAAATTTTAAAAAAAAAAAAGCGTTTCGAAAATGCATTTTCGAAGTGAGGGTATTTTGGGTTTTTCACCGGAGGTGATCTAGAAAAGAGGGAGGTAGGGAAAGAAATTTCCAAACACTTATACTATTATTATTGTTTTGTATGTTAAAGCACAAATTATAGTTAATTCAGACCGATGACTGCATTCAGTGTTGGGACACCTATATCAATCGAAATTGCGATAGTCTTAACGCGGCTGCGAAACCTGGAAATATTCTTCAATAATAATTAGGAGAAATTTAATTATTAATTTATAATAAGGTGGTCCAAGAATTGATCCGTTCAACTATATCATGCATAAAAAGCAAGGGAATCTAGCTTTAATTAACCTTTAATCCAACAATGGATTAGCATTAACCGGATACCTTCCCTTAATCAAGAAAAAATTAAGTTCAGGTAAAGTGAAGAAGCATAAGTGAAGTTAAAGGAACCTCATTTCAATTAGAAAAACATTGATCTATAATACTATAAAATATTTCGGAATATGCACTTTATGAGTGAGTCAAGTTAAGAATGAAAAATCAGAATATCTATCTATATATTCTAAGGTAAAACGAGTAAGTGCAACAAGATGTCATATCTTTGTATCCTTAAAAGACAACAAAATGAAGCTGGTGAAGAACAATAAAGGGTATTTCCTCTTTTCTTGTGTGATTTTGCATGTTATTGTAGCTGGATGTGAGAGTCTAGAAGCACCACTACAAAAGGTAATAGTATTACACAAGGCCGAGTTCGTCTTAAGTGTTTGTAATCATGGTTCATTTGTGATAACTATTTTATGAGAATTCTTTTGCTAAAGTTTAACTGTGATGAATTTTGAAATCTGTACTCTAATCCATCTTGCATGTTCTTAAAAACGACTCTGATAATACCTGGTCCGTTTAATTTTACGTCTATCAATTATCAATTAAAATAATTTTGTTAACAAATTTTGTCTTTGAACATTTCAGAAAAATTGCACCTATGTCATCACAATAGAAACCACATGTACATGGGGAGCTGAAACATCAAATCATGTGAGCCTAAGATTTGGAGACACAAACTCAAGTGAAATATTGGTTAGAACCCTAAATTCCAAGCATCTAAGACAAGTTGATCCGTTGGAGCCTGAGGTACTTGATGACATTCCAAGAAAACCATTTCAAGCATGTGTGGTCGATGAGTTTGTCGTCACGGCACCGTGTGTTGAGTCCCCCATCTGTTACTTGTACCTCAAGTTAGTCGGGAACGATGATTGGCGGCCGGGATTTGCTCAGGTTGAGGTGCTTGAGGGCTCTCACCTTAGCTCCAATAATTTTTATTTTCGAAGGTATTTGCCTAGGCTAGTTTGGCATGGTTTGGATGCATGTGATAGTGAGGTTAGTCCTTTTGGTTTCAAGAAGAAGAGAAAGGTTCATGTGGAGAATCCATGAATGATGGAAAATTATGTATAACTTTCTGTTTTATATTATAGTGTTTCTTTTGATCATGTAGCATGTAATTATCTCCTTGAAATGTAAGTTGTTAAGTAGGAGATCGCTATCAAAAATGATGGTTGTATATTGTGTATTACATATGGGCTTGAAATTCTTGTATATATTTGAGAATGAATTTAATGCTAATGACTTTTAAGGATAATTGAGATTATGATGTTGTGATATTATTCATTATTTGTTTAGAATTCATAAATATTAAATTTTTGTCTACAGTCGTCATTGCAGCTGTAATATTGATGATATATTCTTTTTGTTGGCCTTTTCATGTGACTCCATGAAAAGGTTATTCAAGAACTTTTGGATGAGTTTTCCATATCTGAGGTCTTTCCCTCCCCTCCCCTTCCAAAAATGAAAAGGCCAACAAATATTTTTCTATATTTTTTAAAATTTTCATTTTCGGAAGTCTTTTCCACCCCTCTTTTCCAAACTCGCAAACATTAGATGTTGGTTTTATTCAAGGTCATATGAATTTATATGATTACTCAAAAATTAACGAAGGTGACACTTTATTTCTCTACTTCTAGAAGAAAAGTTTTCTTTGAAAGTTTGGAGGGGGAAAAGAGGGAAGCAATTTCAAAATGCAAGGTTGTATGGCTTAGGTGCTGGGCCGTTCCAAATCTTTTTTTTTTCTCTATATTAGAAATCTGGTGGGACAAGTTTATTGATGGATGAACCTATTTTTTCTAAGACCAATTTGAAGTTTAGAGAGTGAAGGGGCTTGTTGAAGGATTGACTCTCCTAAAAGAGGAAGTTACTAGGTAGATTTAACCTTTCAAATTTTCTCTATCAACATTTTTATGTGAAAGCGATTAAAACTCAAAGAAATCTACAACGTTTTATTTTAAATAAATAAAGAGTTTGAAATTAAAAAATATTGTTCTTTTAAGAAGGTAATTAAAATATTTTTAAAAAAAAATATTGTAACTTTTTAAATAAATAAGTTTTAAAAATTTATAGAATTTACCACCCTTTATATAAAAATTACTATAAATTTAATTAAAATATTATCCATTTTGTTAGTGGGCTGACATTTAAGCCTAAAATAAAATTAAAAATGTTGGTTAGTTCTAAGTGCTATGAAAAAAATCTCTAAAAATTTTAAAATGTCCTTCACATATGCATCTTCGTATCCACCTTAAATAAAATATTAAGATGTTTCGGAAATGCATCACTGAAAACACTCTGTTTACACTTGAATGTTAAATTTAAACATTCAGTGATATTTTCGAAGATTCATCTCCGAAAATATTTTTTTTATACCACCTTGCGGCATGAAGTACTACATTCACCTCTTCCACTTTTTTTCAAAACCCTCCAAAAAAAACTCATCCATTCTCATTTGATTTTTTGTCTTCAAATTAAGTTTCAAGTGTTATCATGTCAAAGAGAGCATAAACAGCTGAAATTTAAGGTAAATTTTCCTCCTTTCATCTCTCATTCCTTAGCATTGAAGCTGATTTTTGGATGAAAACAATGCGTCTGTTCGGAAATGCATTTCCGAAACCCACCTAAATTATTTCGGAAATGCATTTCTGAAAATGTCTGTTATAGAAACAGAATTTGTAACAGATTTTATGTTTTTGCCCGTATTAGATATGGTGCACCCCGACATGTTTCCTAAAGTTGTTTCGGACAAGGTGATGATGATGCTAAGCCGGATGAGACTAAGGACAATGTTAAAACGATTATTGTCGAGATAGATGATCGCTAATAATTTACAAATGACCGCGTTTTCAATGCTCGTCAACATATGCTTGAATGACTCTGAATGGAAGCTAGCAAACTCAAGTTTGGTGTTGTGATTAGAAGGTCCGACAAAGCCACTAGTAGAAGGCAATCATTTGTAATTATGAGATGCGAGAGATGTGGACAATATGGAAATAAGGAAGGATTCGATAAAATTTACAAAGCACTTGTTCCTTGTGTTATTAGTTTCGCACCACTTGAAAAGTGGATGTGCTTCCCTGAAATAGGCCATCTTATAGAAAATGCATATGACAAGGTATATATCGATTTGATAAGATATGGTTTTTTGGAGACATTTTTCCCACTTTAGAGTCGCCCACCTCAAGACCCGTTCGGCCACATCATTTGTATTAGGTATCTTAGATCGCTCCATTTTGTTCAGAATTATTTGAAACCGGGGTGTCCTATTTCGGCTACCTCAGTAGAGTGGATGACACATTTCGCAAAAGATGCGGAAATTTAGTCGGATCATTTTTTAAAAGGATGGCAGAATTCACCAAGTTGACGGAGCTTGAGAGAGAAACAAATAGGGAGAAGTCGAAGAAAGAACATGTTTTAGATTTAAGCGGTGACAATTCATTTGGTATATTTTAGAATGTAATTGGACCATTTTTTGTATGTATTGTCGTGCACAATGTAAATTCTATATGATTCAATACATATATAATATATTTATTCAACATTTTACCGATGTTTATTTTTACCAATTTAATTCTTTTTGTGTTTTAATAGGAATGATTCTGCCTAAATAAATTATGTTTTCTACATAATTCGAAAATACACTTCTGAGATTTTTTTTTTAAATCATCAGGGCATGTTTCGGATATGCATATCCGAAAACCCCCTGTTTACGTTAAAAAATAAGGGGTGTATTCGGAAATGTATTTCCAAAACATGCCCTAACACAGGATAAGAATTCTTGGGACCAAATTGCTCCAAATCTTCTATAAATAGGGTGTCCAAACCATTTTTTCAACATACCTGTTAGCTGAAGATTTCGTTTTGAAAGAAATGTCCTTCGAAGGTTCGAAGTTCGAAGAAGATGGATTACTGATGACCATCCTTGAAGATAGAGAATGGCTACTGATGGCCATGCTTCGAGAATTATGTTTAAGTTGAAGCAAAATAGTGAGCACCGAAGCTAATTTCGAGAAGAATGATCTTTGGAACTTAGACGTTTTTGCGAGATATGCAAAGTACTGAAGCTTAGTGTATTTTCGTGACATTCTCGATTATAATTATGTTGCCACGCGTCGAAGGAGGATTCAGGCGGGATGATTTGAATTTCGAAGTAGTTTATGTAACCGCACGAAGACAGATGGCATCCCTAGATTTTCTGCGAGCAGCGTGGCATTAGATTAGCGTAGGACCGTTAGGGTCGAAACTAGTATAAATAAGGATCTTAATGTTAGGATTCCGGGTGTTCATTTTGTACAAATCACTCACATATCGCTCAACTATCAAGTGTTAAGAGAAAGAGTTCGCTGAGAAATGTACGTATGACACCAACACCAATTTAAATACATGTGTATTTTCCTTTATTCAAGTATCTTTCAATATTATTGCGCTTTCGTTTACTTTCTGTCATTTACATTTCTGCACTCTTTATTTTCATGCCATTTATCTTCGAAGCACTTAACTTTTCTGCACTTTAAGATTCCTGCACTTTTACAGTTTTATCTTGTGTTTTATCTTTAACTTACCCTTTCACTGGTGTTATATTTACGTGTATAACAAGGTGATTGCTAATCTTTATTTATTTGATTAAGTATTTCTTATTTCGAGACACACCAATCATAGACATAATTCAAACTATCATGAATAACAACCTATTTGACTATGTCCTAGGATCAATCTAGTCGATCCTGCGAGTAACCAAATCATATTTATTATAGTTTGGAAGACTAGCGGTTGTTTACCGGAAATCACCGTAAACAAATTGGCACGCCCAGTGCGACAGTGTCAAACAGATTGTTATTAATCGATTGTTTTGTTTTGCCTAGAAAATATCAAGACCTTGTATGAACCTTAGGAACGGTAAATTAACAAACAATGCACAACCGATTCCCAAACGAAGGTACAACAAGAAAATGGTTGTTACGACTAGTACGGGGGGAGATCAAGATCCCCCACAAGGGTCAGGAACAGGAGCGGCAAATTCTGCGCATGTTTCGACTTCTACTCAAGGAGCGCGGAACATACCAAGTCCAAATGGATCGAGACCCATGGATAGTTCCCAGGCTATACCTGAAAACAATACAGCAACGACAGGGACTATTCCACTTTCGGTATCGACTACCGCACCTCCATCCTCAAGTGCAAGCGAGATGCAACTTGCTTCGACGAATGCTGCAAACCAATTATTCTCCCCTAGATCATCTGCGTTCGAATGGAGACCAAACAGTCAATATGGAATGCCATATCCATACATGACAGGTACACGAGGAGCAGGACCTACATACACTACAACTAACCCCGCGACATTTTCGCCAAATGCTGGTTCAGTAGGTCGTAGCGCACAAAATACTGGCTTCTCTGCCCAAATACCCAATTTTACCACAAGTAATCAAGCAGCATTCCGACAAGAGATGGACGCAAGTAATCACGATATGTTAGGAACCTTGGCCAGAGAATTATCGTCAATCTTAAATCCTTTAGCAACAAATATTGCTAGTACAAATCGGGAGAATATGGAAACCTTTCAAAATATATCATCCCAAATGAATCGAATGGCAGAATTCATGGGTGTTCCACAACCCAGGCGGAGAAATAACCAATCCTCTTATCGAGAAGGAGACCCCATTCTAGAACGTGTCCAAAATGCAGTGCCTCCACCTAGTGCAACCATTGCTGGCGTAATCCCTCCACAGAGAACAACAACGGTCGAAAGGGATCGGGTAATAGATCTGGAATCTTCGAACCGAAGAATTATCCCTGCTCAACAAGAGTTTGAGGAGGAGAGACCCAGATTAAGGGTAGTAGGTAGGAACAAACACCCAGACGAAGTAGTTCAGAGAGTCAGGAGAGAAAACCTAGCCACAGAAAATAACTTAACTGCCATGATAGAGAGAGTTATGGCCAATAATGGCCTCAGTACTGGACTTCGACATCCAAATTATACATCTCCCATAGCGGATTATATCATGCAAACAGAGTTGCCAAGGGGCACCAAAGTGCCAAAATTTACTAAGTTTTCAGGGGACACGAATGAATCAACGGTGGAACATATTGCCAGGTATCTGACAGAAGCCGGAGACTTAGCAGGGAATGAGGATTTAAGGATTAAATACTTCCCTAGTTCGCTGACAAAAAATGCGTTTGTTTGGTTTACTACCTTACCTCCAAATTCTATAGACGCATGGGCCCACTTGGAGAGATTATTCCATGAACAATTTTACATGGGTCAAACCAAGATAAGTTTGAAAGAACTGGCTAGCATCAAGAGGAAATTCTCGGAGTCTATTGACGATTACTTGAACAGGTTCCGTTTGTTGAAATCAAGATGCTTCACGACTGTCCCGGAGCATGAATTAGTTGAAATGGCTGCAGGTGGCCTAGATTACTCAATTCGAAAGAAACTGGATACTCAATACCTGAGAGATATGGCCCAGTTGGCAGATAGAGTTCGACAAGTCGAACGGTTAAAAGCAGAAAAGGCCAGAGCTAGTAAGAGTTATAAGAAGGAAAGAGTAGCATACGTCGAAGCAGACGAAGTTGATGGCGAACCTTTCGAAGACTCATGCGACATGGAAGAGGTCGAAATAGATCTCGCCGAGTTAAAGGAAGCGCCACCCTATGCTTGCAAATTACTCACCCCTTCTAATGGAAGAAATCCAGTAGATAATGATAAAAGTGATAGATTTCCCAAGAAAACTTACACGTTTGATGTCACTAAGTGTGACGAAATATTTGATTTACTAGTAAAAGATGGCCAAATGATAGTGCCTCCAAATTCTAAAATTCCTCCGTTAGAACAACGGAAGAAGAGAGGTTTTTGTAAATATCATGGTTTCTTAGGCCACAAAACCTCACAATGTTTTCTTTTCAGGGATCTAATCCAGAATGCTATCAAGGATGGACGTTTGAAATTCGCTGACAAAAGCAAGAACCCTATGAAGGTTGACGCCGATCCTTTGAACGTGGCTGACACTAACTTGTGTGAACCATTTGATGTCAACATGGTGGAAGTATCTGAAATTCATGCTGCTGGATCAAAGACAATTTCAGATGGAAAGCAGGCTACTGAAAGCCTAAGTGACAATCCGATCCTCAATACTGATGTTGAAGGATCCTTCGATGCTGAAATGACTGAAAATACGAAAGGAGAAACAAGTGAGGCCATTGAAGACCTCACGATGAAGCTTCAACAGATACAGACTTCTGAAGTCCCTCTGGCGGTTGTTAACATGGTCAATGCTAGACGTCCCTTATCTGAAATCGAAGAACTAGAAAAATGGTTGATGTGGGAGAAAGCAAATCTTGAGATTCCGCCAAGGGGAAACAGTTTGAAGGATTATCTTTGGAATTGTCATATAAAGAATGGAGGAAAAAGGGTGATGTGCCCAAGATGTTCAATTATGACAAATCGGAGGATCCAGGCCAATTTCGAGAGGGCTTTGCGAGAAAGGTTAGAGCAACCTTGGAGAGGAGGAAACCTGCTGTTGAAAGTATACCCAAGGTCTGAAGAAAGCTTGGTTGGTTTTTTGGTCAGGTGTCACAGCGACAATTCGGAAGTTGCACTATACCCTAGATGTGGTGCAGTCTATGACGAACTGCTAGCAGGATCATTCGAAAGGGGGTATCTTTATATGGGTCGGGAGATCCAGGGACTGCGTCCTAACTTGTTTGGGTTCGATGATCGAACCCCATCGAGAAGGCCTGACAGCCCACACCCTAGAGCTCGAAGGGTTACATTCAAGGTTCCTGCAGACATACCTAGGGATAGATGGATGCAAGCTGGTGCCAGAACCAACAAATGGCGAAGTTGGGACCAGGGTGGAAGACCTGCAATGGCATATAGAAAACAATTCCAGACTTCTAATCGAGAGATGTACAGGTTGGAAAATTACAAAGGCAAAAATCCTATGTCCAGATCCCAATGGAGAAGACACCAGAGGATGAAGAAAGCCCAAAGGGAATTCAAACCAAGGGAGGCTGGAGAAACAAGTAGAAATCAAATCCCAATGCAGGGGGCAAAGACAAGCAAACCTCCGTTGGAGCGCAAGTTGTTCGATTCTGAGAACGAGAAAGAAGAGGAGAGGATGCATTCAAGCCTTTGGAAAGAGAATGATAGAATGACTAATGATTTTGACTCTAATGGAGTATCATCTATAAACCTCAACTGCAATATTGTATCTGTACTCCCTCACGAGTTTAATCAAGAAACTGAAGTTGAAGATTGTGAGGAGGCTGACGTCGAGGAGATGGCAAAACACAGACCTGTGTGTTACTATGTTCTGAACAACGGTGCAGTTGAGGAGCAGAATTCCTTCTTCGAAAGGCCTGATGAAGGTATGCGAAACCATTTGAAGCCACTCTACATAAGGGCTAAGATCGAAAATGTTGGAATTAATAAAGTCCTGGTAGATGGAGGGGCAGCAGTGAATCTAATGCCCCAATACATGCTGAAAAGAATTGGTATGTTTGATACTGATATAAGGCCACATAATATGGTTTTATCTAACTATGAAGGCAAAATAGGGCAAACCTTGGGAGTTGTCCAAGTAAATCTCACGGTGGGATCAGTCACAAGGCCAACTATGTTTATGGTCATACCTGCGAAAGCAAATTATAATCTCTTGCTCGGAAGGGAATGGATCAAAGGTTAACTACTTGGAGAGAAGATGGCATAGTGGAGAATATTGAGGGAGACCAAAGTTACTACATGGCTGAAGTTAACCAGGTTAATAAGACTAACTTCGATAGGAATTTGGCAAACATAGGGTCTTGCCATGCTGCGGAAGATATATATACCCCGAATAAGAACGCATTGTATTACTTATCTTTGCACCCAAATGGATTCCAGTGGAATAGAGAAATAATGGATGGCCCAGAAGATACCGCACCAACAGAGCATGATCCAACAATACGGCAAACAGGCTGGGATGACGAAGTTGATGATGTCTGAGTCATCATTTTTCGAAAAGGTTTCGGCTTACGTAGCCGAGAATAAAAGAAAGACGGCTCTCGAAGCCGAATTGTCAAACATGTTGTTTAATGAAGGTCTAAAAAAGGAAGAAACTCCAGATTTAGGGATAGATACGATCCCTCACCTGCCTGAAGATTCAGTCCGAGTCGAAGAGATTTCAGGAGAAGAGATAGGTCAAAGATTGGATGTAATCTACGACGAAGAGCCTTTGGGTTTCGAGAAGGACCCAATGGGATCAAATATCAAAATGTTAGCCCAAGATCCACTCGAAGAAGTAAATCTCGGAGATGGAGATCAAAAGAGGGTAACATACGTCAGTGCGAAACTAGCGCCAACGCTGAAGTCAAAAGTGGTCGCGTTGTTGAAGGAGAACAAAGATTGCTTTGCATGGGATTACGATGAGATGCCTGGTTTAGGGCGCGATTTGGTCGAATTGAAGTTACCCATAAAGGAAGGAAAAAAGCCCATCAAGCAAACTCCTAGAAGGTTCGCACCAGAAATTCATTCGAAGATTAAAGCAGAAGTCGAAAGACTCATACGGTGTAAGTTCATCAGAACCACAAGGTATGTCGAATGGATTGCTAATATTGTACCAGTTATTAAAAAGAATGGTTCATTAAGAGTATGCATAGATTTTCGTGATCTGAATGCAGCAACTCCTAAGGATGAATATCCCATGCCTGTGGCAGAAATGTTAGTAGATTCAGCCGCAGGCTTCGAATATCTAAGTATGTTGGATGGATACTCTGGTTATAATCAGATTTTCGTTGCAGAAGAAGATGTGTCTAAAACAGCTTTTCGTTGCCCAGGGGCAATAGGCACCTATGAGTGGGTTGTAATGCCTTTCGGTTTAAAGAATGTTGGGGCAACCTACCAGAGAGCAATGAATTCAATATTTCATGATTTTATAGAAACATTCATGCAAGTATACATAGATGATATCGTTGTGAAATTTGTCTCAGATTACGATCATCTCGATCATTTAAGCCAATCATTCGAGAGAATGCGAAAACATGGCTTAAAGATGAATCCCCTTAAATGTGCTTTCTTTGTGCAGGCTGGAGATTTCATGGGCTTTGTGGTTCATAAAAAGGGAATAGAAATTAACCAGAATAAAACGAAGGCAATTATGGAAACTAAGCCTCCATCCACGAAGAAAGAACTGCAGTCCTTGCTGGGGAAGATAAATTTCTTGAGAAGATTCATCTCTAATTTGAGTGGACGCACGCAAGCTTTCTCCCCTCTACTTCGTCTCAGAGAAGGAAAATTCGAATGGCGTGCTGAACATCAAGAAGCTTTTGATAAAATCAAGCAATACTTGATCCATCCACCAATCTTATCTCCCCCAAATGGGAAGAAGCACATGCGCCTGTATATTTCAGCTTCAGATAATACAATAGGCAGTATGTTAGCACAAGAAGGTGAAAATGGCATTGAAAGAGCCATTTATTATTTAAGTAGAGTACTCAATGATGCAGAGACTAGGTATAGCGCAATAGAAAAACTCTGCCTTTGTTTATATTTCTCTTGTATCAAACTCAAGTATTATATAAAGCCAGATGATGTTTATGTTTCATCTCATTGTGATGTTATCAAACATATGTTATCAAAGCCAATATTGCATAGTCGAATTGGCGAATGGGCTTTAGCCCTTACTGAGTACTCACTGATATTTCAACCTCTCAAGGCAATGAAAGGTCAGATTGTATCAGATTTCATTGTTGACTATGCAGTGGTTGAGAACCCTCAACAATATATAGATTTGAAGCCTTGGAAGCTATACTTCGATGGTTCGACTCATAGAGAGGGAACTGGTGTTGGAATATTGATAATTTCTCCTGATGGAATTCCAACAAAGCTCAAGTACAAGATTGAAGGTCCTTTATGCTCCAACAACGAAGCTGAATATGAAGCACTGATTGCTGGACTTGAAGCTTTGTTAGAAATGGGGGCAACCAGAGTCGAAATTAAAGGAGACTCCGAACTAGTGATTAAGCAACTAACAAAGGAGTACAAATGCATCAAAGAAAACTTGATCATGTACTTTGTCATAGCAAATAGGCTGCTTAAAAAATTCGAAAATGTGGAGTTAAACCATGTTTCGAGGACCAAGAATCAAGAAGCAAATGATTTGGCACAGTTAGCCTCAGGATATAGGGTATCGAAAGAAAAATTAGAAGAACTGATCAAAGTCAGAGGGAAAGCAATGGCTACCAAACTTTCCCCAAGTGACCTGGAGAATTCACAATTAGGCTTTGCCGGCAAAGAAGAATTTGAAGTGTTAAATATAGACTCCTTAGCAGACACAGATTGGAGGAGTCCAATTGTAAACTATCTAAAAGATCCTTCGACAGACACGGATAGAAAGGTGAAATATAGAGCCTTGTCAGATTTCCTGATGGGGAACGAATTGTTCAAGAAAACTCCTGAAGGGGTCTTGTTAAAATGTTTGGGTGAAGCAGAAGCATATTTGGCTCTCTCGAATGTACAGAGTGGAGCATGTGGGGCATATCAAGCAGGGCACAAAATGAAATGGCTTTTGTTTAGATATGGAATGTATTGGCCTTCTATGTTAAAAGATTGCATAGAATTCGCAAAAGGGTGTCAAGAATGTCAAGAACATGCAGGTATTCAACACGCTCCAGCAAATGAGTTAAGTCCAATAATAAAACCATGGCCTTTTAGAGGTTGGGCACTAGACTTAATTGGAGAAATTCATCCTAAATCCTCTAAGGGTCAAAGATACATACTAGTAGGAATAGACTACTTCACAAAATGGGTCGAAGCGATACCACTGGCGAATGTGGACCAAGAGGCTGTGATTGAGTTTATTCAAAGACACATCATATATAGGTTTGGAATCCCAGAAAGTATAACCACAGACCAAGGATCAGTATTCACTGGGCGGAAAATGCAAGACTTCGCCAAAGAAATGGGTTTCAAATTGTTCACTTCTACACCTTACTATGCTCAGGCAAATGGACAAGTTGAAGCAGCAAACAAAATAATAATCGGTCTCATAAAGAAACATGTGGGAAAAAAGCCTAAGAGTTGGCACAAAACCTTAGACCAAGCGCTTTGGGCTTGTCGAACATCTCTAAAAGAAGCTACAAACACTACGCCATTCCAATTAACATTTGGGCATGACGCAGTACTCCCAGTTGAGATATATTTGCAGTCAGTTCGGATACAAAGACAGGCAGAAATCCCTCCTAACATGTATTGGGAATTGATGATGAATGAATTAGTAGACTTGGACGAAGACAGACTTCGAGCATTGGAGATGATAAAAAGACAAAAAGAAAGAGTGTCCAGAGCATACAACAAGAAGGTGAAAGGTAAAACTTTTAGCAATAATGACTTAGTCTGGAAAGTTATATTACCCATAGATCGAAGGAATCAAGCACTTGGTAAATGGTCCCCACACTAGGAGGGACCCTTTCGAATCTTGAAAGTATTTTCGAATAATGCTTACGAGATAGAAGAGTTAGCAGAAGATCGCAGGATCCTAAGAGTAAACGGGAAGTATCTAAAGAGATACAAACCAAGCATGCACGAAGTAAAGATTGCAAAAACGTAGATATTGAAGTATACTACGTAAGCCAAAATGGTTGAATTAACACCAAAATGGCTTTGTTGTCTAAACAAATATGTATGGCAAAATAAAAGAAGAGACGAAGAAATTCGCTTAACATCTTCCATTAATAATTAAGGGAGTACATTCATTACAGGAGATTTGGTTTCCAAAACATGGAAGGTTACAAAAAGAAACTAAAGCAAATAAAAACCTAGACTAAACTACCTCCAAGTTGATCCTCTGGTCTAAGCCTTCCAAAGGTAACAGGGGCAAGCTCTCTGCCTCGAACATGTTCATGGATCTGGAGTTGCGCATCCTTCTCACTATCCCCTTTTTAAGGAATATGTAAGACAAGAGCCTTCCATATGGAAGACAGGTCACAACCCCTTGACAGGCAGCAGCCATGGAAACGGCTTCGACAAGCCCTTTGAAAATCATTAAAGGGAAGTTGATTTTCTTCCCACGAAGGGCACAGAGGATAAACTCCAAGTCCTCCACCATGATGCTGTTTTGGTCATGGTTTCGTGGTTGAAAGTTACCCACGAGCAGTTGGTGCCAAACCCTGATGACCTTGGCACTATAAGGGTCGTTGTCCATGAGAGTCCTCAACAGAAGATGAGTCGTCATGTTGAAGCTATTATCATCAAAGGTTTCACCAGAATTGTTGCATCTCATCAAGTTAGAGATGGTGGAAGGAGTGATTCTGATTTGGCCACGTCGAACTTCAGAGACTATAGTAGTTCTGCCCTCTGGATCTATGCGTAGGGACGCAAACATCCAGAAATCAGCCAGCATGTTGGGATAAACTGGTCCCTCCAGGATTTCATAATAGAAATCAAGTTCTTGATTGGCAAAGAGAGCGCTGATGCTGATGAAGTTTTCATCAAACTCTTCTTCGGAAAGTTTGAACTCTTTCTTTATGCAAGCTCTAATGTTGTTATAAGTAAGAGGTTGCGCCATGAGGAGAAGAAAAAGTTGAAAAGAGTTGTCTTTTAGACTCTGTGTTTTTGAGAAATGGAGGAAGAGAAACAAGGTTTCAAGCAAGTGTGAAAGAAGAAGTGTGATGTTAATCCTTTACATAGAGCTGGGGCAATAGAGGGACGGTTTAATTGTAATGATTGATTGGACTGCGTTTGGTATTCCAAAGAGGAGTTATGGCTTCCGCCGTTTCCCGCCCTAGGAAGTTGAAATGTAATCATGAGAAACTGGTGCACGCACGTCTTAAAAGAGACGTTTTGAAGGAAGTGACGTCATCACTTAAATGATGGTTATGGCTAAGGGAGTGGAAACGTCAAGTCTAGACTAGAAGGAGTGCGAAGGATAGTCAGGTCACGTGCTTGCATTTATTAAGATTACCGTGACAATTAAATATATTTTGGCAAGATTTGAAGAATTGCTAAAGTGTTGCACATAATCGTTGCAAAATGGAATAGAATATGTAAACTGGAAAACAAAAGGTCTACATAGATATATTCCTGGTGGAATTCGATTACAAGACAAATCAATATGCATTACAGAAAAGTCATTACAAGATTCGAAAGGACTAATTAAAATCTCTAGGAAGAGTGTCTTTTATCTTCGAATACTGAATCTCCCAGGAAGACATGCGAAGTTCAATCAAGGCCCGTTGTTTCTTCTGTTCGTCAATTTCGGGAACTAGTTTTTGTGCAGCTTCGAAATGCTGGATTCCTAAACGCGCAACTTCAGTCAATTCCTGCTCACTGGACTGTTGAATGGTTGCCTTATGAGATTCAGCCTCCTTTATCTTTTCTTCAAGCTGGACAATCTCTTGTTTCCAGGATTGGATATTCCGCTCACATTCATCGTACTCTTGTTGTTTCTCTGAGCGTTTAAGCTTAAGAGCGTCACCTTTCTTCGACGCATCAGTAGCGGCTTTCCAAGATGAACTATGAGAAGCCACCTTCGTAGTAAGTTGATCCTCAATATTGCGACGTGGAAGAATGTTTGATTGAAGTTGTTCGATCAGAGAACCCAGCAAAACAATCACCTCCGAGACTTCTTTCGAAACCAGAAGCAGATCCACCTTTTTTAGAAGTTGATTCAAGCCATGACTTTTGGTAGGATCCTTGCTAAGAATTTCGACGAGGTTGGTTTCGAAGAACTTTTCCTTTATCTGATGAAGAAGTACAGAAGTATCCTCTTTGTCACCAGATTCTGGCTGGACAGCTGGAGAAGTTTTGAGCTTAGAAGGCGAAATGTTATCAGTATTCATCATAGCCTTGAGGAAGCTGAGAGGATCAGTTTGTTTAAGCTGCTCCAATTCTGAAGGAGTGGGCTTTGCTGGGGCAGGCGTCGAAGTAGTTTCAGGAGAAATTATGGTCCCAAACGGTGTAGTTTCATGAGGAACTACTGTGGCTAGCTTGGAGGTTTCTTCCATAACATCTTGTTCAGATAAAGAATCCTCACTACCAGTTGGATGACCAGCTGCATTGTGGCTACCTGAATATTGTTGGTATGCTTTTTCGCTCTGGTGAGTAGGTGGAGAATCATCAGTTGAATGGCTTTCTTCGACTGGCATATTAGGAATGATGGTCGCTAAAGGCTGAGCATCTTCGACAACTGGTGAAAGCACGTGAGATTTGGCTGCATTAAGTAATTAGGACACATTATGATGGGTAGATTTCAAGAAATCTATTGGTCGTAAGAAAAAATGTACACTTACCTTGGAGACTATCAAGGTCAATGGTAAGGTTGAAGGCTTTGAGATCAGAAGTGGCTGTGCCAGCATCATCCTATAATCATAAGGTAAAATGTTAACTTAATTGTTTAAGTTAAAATTTATAGAAATGATCATGTTATGAGATCCAAATACCTTGGTTGGAATGTTATCTGGACTTGAGTTGTGGCTCTCCACAACAAGAACGTTACTACTACCTTTCAAAGGTGATTCTTCAGAAGATACCTTATCAACCGGTGAAGGAATTTTCGAAGAACCAGACCCCTTTTCTTTGCCTGACGGAGTGACAGTCTTCTGTCTTTTCTTGTGTCCTTGCCTGGTGCGAGGAGGAGATTTGTCTTCATCATCTGAAACAACGGTTTGAGGATCTTTTCGCTTCGAGTGCACCGGAGGTTTCGAAGTCTGAAGAATATGAATTGAGCAAAGTAAGTACCATCCACAGAAATATACCAATTGGAATATAAAATGCGTGTATACCGTGGGTTTCTTGCCGGTCGTGGTAGAATCACTCCTACTTGCCTTGTTGCTCTTCGAAACTCCAGAATCCTTTTGTGCAGCGGCTTCTTTGATCTTTCTCTTTCGAGCTACGGCTGTAGTTGAAACTGGAATCAGTATTTCAGCCAAAAGAAAGAAAAGTTAATCGAAAGTTGTCTAAACCCAAACCTTCAGGTATTGGAGTCAAGACACGAACATGTTCAAGATCTATATGAAGGTGTCCTTTGAAAGTATCCAGGGTATGCTTAGTCGGGACCACTTGTTCAGCGTGTTTTTTAGTGCTTTCCTGAAGAATTTTAAAAGCATTCCCACACACGAACCAGTCTGGGAAAGGAGGGCTTAAAGCCACACCAAAATCAGCACTTGGCAGTGGAGGGAATTTCGGAGGATTAAGTTTGAAAGCCACTTCATAACGCAGTTCTGGTCGAACGGACGAGGGAAGTTTCAACTTATCCAGTTTAGTAGAAAACTTTTCGCGCAAAATGATTGCAGCTTCACGAACGGTCCGACTAAGATCATCAGGCCTGTAAATGGTTTCAAAGAATTTTTGAAAGGCTTGTATTTCTTTAATATGAGTTGAAGTACCTTTGTGAAATTTTTCCTGCACATCATCAAAAGCTTCAGTTAGTTCGCGAGTAAGGCTCTCAGCATCAAAGATTTGCATGGTGTAGTAATCTGTCCACCATTTTTGAAAATCTGGAGTAGAATAAAAGGCAGGTTCGAAAGGAATAGGAGAGAGATTGGTAACACCGGTGTATCTGGCGATTTTTGATTCACACTCATCTTCAGTTAGATACAAAGTGTGTAAGCACATGTGGTTCCTTTTCTCATATATACATTTGGGTTTTATTTGAACCAATCCAAATTGTCTCGACACCAAATTTGGTTGGTAGCAGAGAAGAACACATTGGCTTTTGGAGGGTCAAAGACGGTGATAGAACAGCCTTGGGGTAAGAAAAGCTTCCCAAATAATTACAGATTCAGTCTGTTGGTTTGGGGACGTCGCTGGAAACCTTCGAGTGAACCATTCAGGACCCACTGTCCTTTGTACGAATGGAGCCATTGAAGGGCTGAATTGATCACACTGAGCAAACATCATGATATATGCTAAAAAGTGTTCACGAAGCTTCCCAGTATCTTCTTTAGGAGTTAGCGAAGCCAACCTGGTTCCTTCTACAGCTCGATTTTTGATGTCTGGATCTTCTTCGTTGACAGTGCCTCGAAATGGGAGGTGAGCTTCGAAAGTAGCATTAAGCCACAGTTGCAAAAACCAGAAAGGACCAGCAAAGAGTAGAGATCCTGATTCATGATTCTTAACAAGGTCTGTTGCTTCACCTAGGTTCTGATAGAGAAACCCTAGAATTAACTGGCTTAGGTTCAGTTGCGTTCCAGCATGTAGTTGATTGGCCATACAAAGATACCTCTTTGCTACCTGTATGGACCTAGAGCAGAAAACGCACCTCGAAAGCCATAAGGCTAAGAAAGCAATATGCTCTTCGTCCGAGACTACTTCATTGTTTTCGTCATGATATTGTTGAATGAACGCAGTGTAAGTAACTGTTGCTTCGCTGAAATTAATGGTATCAGTATCCATGACATTGGGGTCAAAGGTCTCTCCGGTTGGTCGAAGCCCCGTGATAGCAGCTATGTCGAAAAGAGTAGGGGTGACCATTCCACACGGGAGATGAAAAGTGTTATGGGAAGCATCCCAGAAATGAACTGATGCTACTAACATGGTTTCGTTGTATTCTAAACCAGTTTTGGACAGTTGGATTAAATCATAAATGCCCAATTGTTTCCAGAAAGAAGCCTTGTGTTTCTCTACTCTTGTTAGCCAGGCATAGTACAGTTCAGGGTCTTTTGCTAAAGGAATTGACCTAAAAACTCTCAAAAAATTGGTTATATAGTTTAACCTAATTTTCTCTAGGGCTAAAGGGGTTACGGTCGAAGTGTCTTCTGCACTATCAGGATCTGCTAAAATAGGACGGCCATCTTCATCTATTTTGTTCTTACTAACTAAATGCCTAGTTTTATAATAAGCAAGAAAGAATTTATTTAGAGAAGAGTTAGTTTCTCCTGGTAAAGGACCCATGAAGGCATGAGTTTTTCCAGAAAGTTCAAAGGGAATGATTACCTGGGAAGCATAAATGGCGCGCACTTCTGCAGTATTTGGGTTTGGTATGTATTCTTGATCCCCCATCTGTGTAGATTTCTGAAGTTTCAAAGCTGGTTGGAGAACATTTGAGGAAGATGCCATGAGTAAGCTTGATCTGAGAAATGGGTTTGAATGGAACCAGAGACGTTTCTTTTATGTAGAAAGAATGAAGAAAGTTATCTGAGCATATGAGTTCAGGTATTTAAAGGTTTAACGGAAGCCTTTTCAAGTCTTTTGGGTAAAAACCAAGAGACACGCGGCAGACGTTGATTTAATCCAACGGCGGTCGAATAGTTATTAGCTTTACTCCTAGTATGTAGGAGTAATCATCATAAAGTAAGACCAGAACGTGGGAATGTAAGTTATGAGTAGACATCTTTGAAAATGACAAGTCGTTTTGGAAACAGAGTCATAAATGATTATGACGTCAGTCAATGATCTTGGAACTCTAAAACGAAATCTTGTTACAGCAAGAAACGCCTATTTCTATTGTCTTTCAAAACAGGCATTTATTGGGGGAAATTTGTTAGCTGAAGATTTCATTTTGAAAGAAATGTCCTTCGAAGGTTCGAAGTTCGAAGAAGATGGATTACTGATGACCATCCTTGAAGATAGAGAATGGCTACTGATGGCCATGCTTCGAGAATGATGTTTAAGTTGAAGCAAAATAGTGAGCACCGAAGCTAATTTCGAGAAGAATGATCTTTGGAACTTAGACGTTTTTGCGAGATATGCAAAGTACTGAAGCTTAGCGTATTTTCGTGACATTCTCGATTATAATTATGTTGCCACGCTTCGAAGGAGGATTCAGGCGGGATGATTTGAATTTCGAAGTAGTTTATGTAACCGCACGAAGACAGATGGCATCCCTGGATTTTCTGCGAGCAGCGTGGCATTAGATTAGCGTAGGACCGTTAGGGTCGAAACTAGTATAAATAAGGATCTTAATGTTAGGATTCCGGGTGTTCATTTTGTACAAATCACTCACATATCGCTCAAGTATCAAGTGTTAAGAGAAAGAGTTCGCTGAGAAATGTACGTATGACACCAACACCAATTTAAATACATGTGTATTTTCCTTTATTCAAGTATCTTTCAATATTATTGCGCTTTCGTTTACTTTCTGTCATTTACATTTCTGCACTCTTTATTTTCATGTCATTTATCTTCGAAGCACTTAACTTTTCTGCACTTTAAGATTCCTGCACTTTTACAGTTTTATCTTGTGTTTTATCTTTAACTTACCCTTTCACTGGTGTTATATTTACGTGTATAACAAGGTGATTGCTAATCTTTATTTATTTGATTAAGTATTTCTTATTTCGAGACACACCAATCATAGACATAATTCAAACTATCATGAATAACAACCTATTTGACTATGTCCTAGGATCAATCTAGTCGATCCTGCGAGTAACCAAATCATATTTATTATAGTTTGGAAGACTAGCGGTTGTTTACCGGAAATCACCGTAAACAATACCACAAATCAGAGATGACACAAACATATCCCCACATTGCTTTTGTTTACTTTAATGGTGCGAAACCACCACTCCAATTTAGGTTCTCCGAGGACACACACCTCTCGCCGAACTGATTATCATACTCAATTCTCTCCTGCAATATCCAGAAAATTAGAAGGTAGTCAAGCTCGAGCATCATTCATCATCACTCACTGAAGGAAAGATACAGTTCACTCAGTTTGCACTGAAAATATATGATGATTTAAAGGTTATGTGGAGTACTTTTCTCCGATACTCTAATAAGGGGTCCGATTGAAATGGATGCGAAGATTTAGAGGTCGGGAGAAGATGTTATCAAAATGTTACAGCGTCCTCAGTTACCCGTTTATAACAACCTATAATGTTAAATTTCTGTTTCAATTTGTATGTTAAATTTATGTTTCAATATGTATGTTAAATTTTCGACATGTAACTTCGACTATCTATGTTAAATTTATGTTAAATCTCTAGTTCAATATCTTTGGTGTTTAGATAATGTTAAATTCTGATTTAGCGTTTATTTCGAATATGTACTTTTGAAACCCACTAATGGGTGAATTCGGAAATACATCTCTGAAAGCACCGCTAAAAAATGAAATGGGGTGCCTTATGTATCTCCCAATTCAAGGGGTAAAATAGGAATTTCGCCAAAGGTCCCTAAGAAGGTTAAGGGGTGTATAAAGAAATTCCCTAATACTAAAGGGGTAGTTTGGAAAAGGCTTAAATAATACGTTGGTTCTTGTAAGTTAGCGTGTTTTTGTTCTTAGTCCATCTGGATTTTTTTTTAAACAATCCTTGAATGTTAAAAAAAATGGTTTTAGTCCTTCAAGTTAAAATCCGCAGGAAACTAACAGATTTTAAATCTGCAAGAAAATTCTTAAGAGAATTCGCAGGATACATGCTGATTTTCCTACGAATTTTAAATTTAACGACTAAAACAAAAAAAATTAACATTTAAAAACTATTTGCAAAAAAATTCAGATTAAGAACAAAAACAAAATCACGCTAACTTATAGGAACCAAGATATTATTTAAGCTTTGATAAAATATATCTATTTTCTGTTTAACTTTTCAAAAGTTGTCATGACCCATTAAGTTTACGAAACTCTAACTATCTAAAGTATAGGTTAAAGTTGTTGTTAATGAAAAGGGAAAAGATATCTTTACACCCATTTCAACAACTACACCGTATAAGTTTGCATAAAATATACTACTTTTATTTTTTATTAATTTATATTTTTTGAAATTTGTGCAATCAACATTTTCTTTTGTTATTCCATACGGTGTGCATACGGTGTAATAAAAGGGCAGTGTACAGATAACATAGTTCTAATGAAAATTTAGAACATTATTTTATGCATTTTTTTTCTTAGCAACCTAATTCTCACTTTTAATCTTAAGCTATACTCTTACGTTGGCGTTCTCATTGAGATCTCATATTCTTTACTTAAAAAAAAACTTTCTAACCATCATATTTTTCATCCCTCGTATTGGGATTAGAATCCAACCTCGATCTCTCCCCCCTCAAATTTTCGAATTCCCTCTCACCCACATGATAACACAAAATGATTTGAATTCCAAAAACTATTAATAAGAAAATTTGAAAAAGGGCCTTTGTCTATCCAACTCCATGTACATATACAAATTACCTTTATCAATATTTAATAGTTAAACATATATGTTAAAATGAATTCATACATTAATATCAATATTTTATTTTAGTAAATATATTAATAATTTATAAGTAAACATTGATCAATTTTAAAAGGGTATTAATGTCATTTTAAAACAATTAACTCTATTTTTCCTCTCACATTCATTCCTACCAAACAAACTTATAATCATCTTTCCTTCTACTAACTTTCTTCTCATTTTCTTTCCTTTAACAATCATTCCATTTATTTTCTTTCCTTTAACTTTCCTTTCTAAACCAAACAAAGCATTACCTCTATCCAATTCTCTTATGCCACGTAGCAAGACGGTGTTGGACATTGAGGATAAGGTTTATTTAAAGCCTAGGCGTATTGTAAGTTGGTTGACATTTAAGCTTTAAAGAAAAATTAAGATCCTCTTCATTTCTTTGATTCTCCATTTTTTTTATTATTATAATTTTGTGTGTAAAAATCACATATATTTGAGATATGTAATATATAATTAATAATTTATACACATAAAATTATAGTACTAATCAATTTATTTTAAAAAATGGAGAGGATCTTTATCCTTAAAAAAAAATTAAAAGGCTTGATTAACTTAAGGAGTGCTATAATACTAAGAGGGTGCATTAGAAGTTACATATGCTTTAATTAAATGTTTCTATTTTTTTCATTAACTTTCCGAAAGTGCCATTGGCCCAGTAAGCTTAGGAACCCTAATATTTAAAATGTATGTCGTAAGGATGGTTGTTAATGAAAATTCAGAAATTTGTTTTATGAATTTTTCTTAGTAACTTAGATTCTATTTCTATCACATTTTAACCGCATTTTTCTATAAAAACGCTTTTAAAAAGGACAATTTTTTTTAATAAAATGCACTGTCATTTTTCTGCACATGATTATTGTTAGGAAGGCAAGTGAAATTTAATATGGATTTTTTATATAAAAATATGTGTTTCCTTTTTTTACACTTGATTATTTTTAAGAAAGCATACACAGAAAAAAGATATTAGTTTTTCTTTTAGAAAACTCGGTTGATTTTTTTCACAAAAATCATTCTCTTACTTCAAATCCTCATTTCATGAATATGAACTTTTGTAAAAACATTGTAGTGGCAATGAACACAAGTCAGAGGAAAGTGAGATGCTTTGCCTTTATACTTTTATTTGTTTGTTATTAACAAGACGATGAGCTCAGTACTCATCCAAGAAACAGATAGAGTGGGTCGACTTGTCTATTTCGTGAGCAAGGTGTTCAAGGACGTTGAGTCCTGATATCAAAAGTTTGAAAGGCTAACATAAGAAAGCTTTGGTCGTATTTTCATGGACATCGGGTGATGGTAAAGAAAAACTATCCAATTCGTTAAGTCCTCAAGAAACCATGTCTAGCAGGAAGAAGGGTGTCTTGGGTTATTGAGTCATCTAAATACAACATCAAATATATACCCAGAGAAAGCATCAAATCACAAGTACTAGTTGATTTTCTGGTAGAATTCAGTTTGGCAACAGCCGAGGAGACGGCCCCACTCGGACGTTGTTTGTAGACGACTCCTCTAGCGTGAAGAGAAATAGCGCAAGGATATTGTTAAAGGACCAGACAATCCGTTGATCGATGAATCGTTGAAATTCGAGTTCAAGGCTAACAATAATCAAGTCGAATATAAAGATCTCATCTCCAGCATGGCTATCTCTCTTGAGGTATGTGCATCGAATATGAAATCCAATATTGACTCCCAATTGAGGGAAAAACAAGTTACTGGGGAATATTAGATGAAGGAGCCTGGCGCACGCTCGCGAAAATGTGAACAACAGAGTCGCCACTAACATATCTATCCTAAAAGGAAAGGAACGTCAGCAAACCTAAGATGAATAAGAACGAGGTCTTTCGACCAGAGATAGGGTACGGGAGTCGGTTACGCAAGGCGAAGGTACTAGCACCCCTCACGCCCATCGTACTCGATGGTATCCACCTATGTTTGTTCTATTCTAAGGGTGTATAAATCTAAAGCTTAATTACTAAGGGAATGCATGCAAATGAAAGAAAAGAAACACGGGGAAAATAAGGTTTATGAATAATTGTGCTCGCTTAGGCCCCGCGACCTAATGCCTACGTATCCTTTTCAGGAATCAGAGCGCCGTAGTTCGGCTCTTTAGTTTTTGTTTGTTTTTTGTGTTTTTTAGTTGAACAGTTACATTCGCACTCCGCTGCTCGACCTCTGGAGTCTTAAGCTGGGAATGGAGCGGAAATAACGTGTCCGATTAGGAGAAAGAATGCCCTGAAGGCAAGAGAAAGGATGCCTCAGAGGCAAGGGAGATAAGAGAGAAAATTGGTTTGTGTCTTTTATGTAACTTCATGATGAACAAAACCCAATACAAGGCTTCGCATCACGTCATTACTTTGTTTTAGGTCTGAGCCTTTATTGAGTGTTTTAAGTGTTTTTGGTTGAGTGTTTTTTAAGGGAATTTACTTTGCAATTCGAATCACATGAAAATGTATAATGATCGAGAAGCAGATTAGGGAATGAATCCCACTCACTTCTTTCCCATTATGTAATATTCGAAAAACAGATTAGGGAATGAATCCCACACATTTCTATCTCATTAGTTAATGTTCGAGAAACAAATTAGGGAATGAATCCCACTCATTTCTCTCCCATTAAGTAGTGGCCGAGAAACAGATTAGGGAATGAATCCCACTCATTTCTATGCCACTAAGTGATTGAGAAACAGATTAGAGAATGAATCCCACTCATTTCTCTATCACTTTCTTAATGTGATTCGCATCTCTATTTGTTGATGTTTTAAAGTCGAAAAGAAAAGGGAAAGAAAAACTAGCCTAAAATGAATAACTAGCCTAAGTGTTTAAAAGGGAATTTCTAGATCCTAATGTTATCATGGTTTCTACCTAAAGTTAGGAATTAAAGAGACATGAAAATAAAGTCACAATTATAAGCGAAAATTGAGAATGGCGCAATGGTACAGAATCACAAATAAGCATGAAATATCAAGTCAAAAATATAGTACAAAAATGGATTAAAAATACTACTATTTTTATATTGATTTTTATGAAAGAAGTTGAATTCTAAATCAAGTAAAAGACTAAAGCAAATAGCCTAAAACTAATATTTTTTATGCACATTTTTATATGTCAACAATTGTATTAAAGTCTAAAATGATAGTGAAGAATTAGAAATTTAATTATTCAAAGAAATGGCAAAAAATCTAATTAAAATATAAATTTGAAATAATGGGAACAGGGGGTGTAAACTAGATTGATGGTGGTGATTAGAAATGGGCGCAGGGCCCAACAGAAGGAAGCCCAACAGCATGTTTTGTTTCTGATTGCCCAGCCAAGAAAATGGCGCAATGGGCTCAAAAGGGAGGTGGAGTATAGCAAGGCCCAAGAAGCGTTTTGTTCAGATTTTATCAATTACCATAATAATAAAAAATAAACAATTAAATGAAAAAAAAAAGGAAAAAGGAAAAAGAAAGAAGAAATTAGAAAGGGGTTTTAGCCTTTTAGGGTTACCAAGAGTGACGCATGAGATTACACGAGCTCAACTCTTTTCCTCTTCACAAGAATAAAGGCGCGGCGGCGATTTCATCTCCTTCCCCGATTGAAACGGCGGCGATTGCATCTCTTTCCCCGATCGAAACGGCGGCGATTTCTCTCATATTTGATTTTCCGATCGGTCCCTATCTCCGTCGAAACCTACCGGAGAGCTCCGACGGCTCTTCTACTGTAATGACAAGAATATCAGAAGAACCTTTAATCTTCAGGTAATACCGCGTATCCCTTGCCTTTAGCATTTCAGATCGATTGTTCTTCCTTCTTCTTGAATCTCATTCTCCTTCTTCTTCTTCTGTTTGATTTTCCATGGATTTCCTTTTATGTTCAAATCTGCTTCTGAAGTTCTGCGTGCGCTATCATGGCATAGTGATGATTATTGATGGAGTATTGATGTTGCTGCAGAGAGCTTCTGAGAACAGAGTTGAGGTTGAAGAGATGATGATCTTGTGGTGAGGTATGAAGAGTGGAAGTGGAGTGAACGGGGAAGGTTGAAGATGGCGATTGCAGATAGGTTTTGGTGATGAAGATGGAGAAAGAGTGGATTGGAGAATGTGAAGGTGATGAATGCTCAGGTGTGAAGTGTGAAGATGGCGATGAAGCAGGGTGAAGAAGAAGATGAAGAATGTTGAAGAGGGAGAGAGAGCTGAGAAGTGGTGAATGTGCAGTGTGAAAGATGATGGGTGAATATGGTGAAGGGAATCAAAGAATGGAGCAGTGTTCTCATTTATAGAAGTTCTCAGGTTAGTTATTCCTCTGTTTTTGCTGTTGAATTTTAGTTATAGAATCGGTTAGAGGTTAGTTAGAAATCTAGAAAGTAGTTATGGGATGGTTGGGTTGAAACTGAATTCTGTTACTGAACTGTTAAAAACAGTTGGTAGGTTAGTTGCTAGGTGGTTAGATTTTGTTAAGGGTTGGTTAGAGAACTGATAGGTTAGCTGCGGTCCTGTTTCAGGGTCGTTATAAACTCAATTGGTGGTTGAGTTAGTTATATGGTTATGGGATTATACTAGGTTGTTAGGGCTGTTAACTATGTTAAGAAGCTATCATCACTGACTCTGCTTTAGGGAATGGTTGAAAGGTGGTTAAGTGGCTGTTAGAACTGATAGGTTAGCTGCTAGGAAATCCGGTTACTTTACAGTTACAAAATTTGTTAGCATTAGGTTATAGAACTGTTAGGCTTTTGAAGTTTGTTGGTTAGAAATAGGTTTAGTTGGTATATACAAAACAGTGGGAAGGGTTTAGAAATTCTGGTATGAATGTGCATTGGGTCTGAATTTGGTAAAAATATATGGATGAATGATATTATGATTGTGCAGGGCTGACTGTTTAGTATTTGTTGTTCTGAATTTTTGGAATGCTTTGTAACAGGTTTGGTGGTTTGAAGAAGGAGCTTGGTGTATGTGGTCATGTATGAGGCATAGCATGATATGGCATTGGAATTGAAGGATTCTAGAAGAGATGGGGAAGCTTGGAAGTAAAAACATTAGCTATCTAGGTTTATATTCCTTTTTTGTACATAATGTAAAGAGTTAAAATGGTGTAATCTTATGGAGTATAGATACTTGTAGATGTGTGTTTGAACAAGAATGACAGACATTTGGACCTTTGGGTATGTCATGAATTTTTGTATTTTTTGTAATGGAATTTGAATTGTGAAATATGATGTGATGAACTCTTGAACTTGTAAATAATGTGTATTTTTGTAATCTTCAATTGTAATGTATGTTGGGTTTCTTTGGAGAATGTTGACCTTTGTAATGAACTTTTGGTGGGAATATCTTCCTTATGGACAAACATGCATAACACTTGAGTATCTAGGTTTATATTCCTTTTTTGTACATAATGTAAAGAGTTAAAATGGTGTAATCTTATGGAGTATAGATACTTGTAGATGTGTGTTTGAACAAGAATGACAGACATTTGGACCTTTGGGTATGTCATGAATTTTTGTATTTTTTGTAATGGAATTTGAATTGTGAAATATGATGTGATGAACTCTTGAACTTGTAAATAATGTGTATTTTTGTAATCTTCAATTGTAATGTATGTTGGGTTTCTTTGGAGAATGTTGACCTTTGTAATGAACTTTTGGTGGGAATATCTTCCTTATGGACAAACATGCATAACACTTGAGTAAGGTAATAAAATCTTGATAAATACCCTTTTGAAATATCTCTTGACCATTCTTCGATTTTCATAAGAGATTGCTTCCAAACTAATGGATAAATTATATTTGCGTCTTAAAGAAACCTCAACTTCAAATTGAACCTTTAGACACCTAATGTCTTGATGATCCACACTTTAGTCAAAAGAAAAACCTCTTGGTTTAAATAGCCCAAATGATGGAACGCTTTGAATAGCACTTGAATGGAGAAACCCTAATCAATGATATCCTTGATCTCTGTGCCAAGCTATTGATTAATGATGCATGAGTTAGATGATCTAATGGATGGTATGCAGATGGTTGAGAATTATACGCCAATTATAAATAAATTAAGATGAGCAAATTTTGGGGTGCAACAGAGCCCTAACTCATCAAGTATCTAAAAAAAGTATGTGATTTGTCAAAGCATTTTAAAGCCTTTGATATAATGTATGTTGCAAGGGAGCAAAATTTCAGAGTGAACCTTCTGTCCAAGCTTGCTAGCTTGAAGAAAGTAGTGTACAAGTGTATTGTAATTCAAGAGACACGCGTCGTCCCCAGCATCAAGGCGGGCAAGACAAAAACTGTCAAAGTCGCCCAAACCATTGGTTGGATAACGCCAATAAAACACTATCTACAATCAGTCAACTTACTACAAGACGAGTTGGAGATAAAGAAAATCCACAAGTACGCAAAAAGTACACTCTGATGTCAGGGAGGCTCTATAAAATAGGAAGGGCCTATCCCATGTTGAGGTGCCTAGGGGAACATGAAATCACCCTATTCATCGCTGAAGTTCATCAAGGGGCTTGTGGTAGTCACATTGGTGGATGAACCCTAGCTCACAAGCTGTTGATGGTGGGATATTATTGTGCTATCCTAATAAGGGATAATATGGTGTTTGCATATTCTACAGACATTCCAATCTGCATTACACACCAACTAAACTCTTCCATTTGGTCATGACACCCTAGCCATTTTACCATTGGAGTGTAGACATTCTAGGACCTCTTCCCATGGCTCCCGACCACCTAAAATTCCTTATCATTGGAGTGGAAAATTTCACGAAATGGATATAGGGTGAATTCGTATCCAAGATCACACCGAAAAAATACATCATTTTTAGTGGGGAAGAATTAAGTGCAAGTTTGGTTTTGCTAGGGTTCATCATTTAGGATAATGGAACTCAGTTTTCTGTCACTATCGTGGTTAATTTTTGTCACGACCTAGAGTGCAAACAAAATTTATTTTTCTTTGTCCATCCACAAGTGAATAGGCAAGTGGAATCAGCAAACAAAGTAATATTGAAAGGGACTAAGAAGAAGCTAGATGACGCCCAAAAAACTTTGGGCTAAGAAACTGCACTAAGTATTGAGGTCATATCACACCACCCTTCATTTAACTACAAATGAGACTCCTTCCACTCTGGTATATGGGGCGAGTTCCATGTTTCCTGTTGAAATTGACACACATTCTTAGTGAATTTCTCATTTCAATGCAGAAAAGAATGAGGCAGGGTTGAGATGTGTCGCTGATATACTCGATAAAACAAAGGATGTTACTCACATTTTAGAATTTATCGCTAAGAAAAGGCCGACTAAAATATATAAATCCAAAGTAGTTTGAGGGGAAATGCATTGGGGTGAACTAGTATTGAGACAAGTCGTCTTGCCCGCCCAGCAGAGGAAACTACAACCCAATTGGGAAGGACAATATCACATATATCCGAAGCTACCTCATAGAGCCTACATGCTCGAGGATTTAGATGGGTGACTCACTCCCATAATTTGGAACTCAGCAAATCTAAGATATTAGTATAGTTGATTATTTAAAAAGTGAGTCTCATTCTGATGAATGAATCTCGTTAAAAACCTTTATTATTTACAACAGACTTATTTGGTTTTGTAGTCAATATGAATGTTGGACTTTTAAATGAAGATCCTTATCGCATAAAAAGGGCAATATGATGATGAACTTCCACAGGAAGATCCTTTCCTTCATAAAAAGGGAAGTTTGATTTTTGGATTTCTATAAAAAGGTCATTTCCACCTTAAATATTGAAATATACATGTTGGACTTTTACAAGAAGATCCTTGTCACCTTAAAAAGAAAAAAAATATGAATGTTATAATTCCACGAGAAGATCATTGTTTCCTTAAAAAGAGAAATATGAATGTTGGACTTCCATAGGAATACCTTGTCGTCTTAGAAATGGGCAACGCAAAAGTTGTGTCTGTAAGACACATTCCATGAGGTACTCAACAAGAGTATAGCTTGAGGGACTCAACTAAAGTATCGCTAGAGGGACTCGACTAAAGTGTTGCTTAAGGGACTTGACTAAAGACTTTCTAGATGGACTCAACTAAAGTCTCTTCTAAGAGACTCGACTAAAATCTTTCCTGAGGGACTCGATTAAAATCTTGCTAGAGGGACTCAACTAAAGTTTAACCTAAAATGTTCCATTTGATATTCCTTTTGGACCGTCCGAATGAAGGAAATGTAACCAAATTAATTTTCCCTCTTATAAGCCCTCGGGCTTGATAAGCCTGGGTATTGGTATACTTGAAAAGGGCCCATAAGGGGTGAGGCGGAGGCAAGGGATATGACATCTCATCCAAAGTTTCTTCATGGCCTTCTGTTTCCTAGTTTGAACGCCTGTTTTCAAATGATTTGCCCTCTCCTTAGATACACCGCAAATGTCCTCAATAACTCACCCAAAGTATGCAATCGTGGGAGAAGATGTGTATCTAGTCCTCAATGTTGTAGATGGAGTTGGGGGAAGCTAACCATGCTCCCTTGAATAACAGGAGACTAACTATCCACTCCCACATTTTCTCAAAAGCAGTTTCTATTTCCAAAGGGCATAGGATTCCGTCCCAATACGGTTATAAATACCTCAATCTTGAAGTTGAGAGGGGGAAATATTACATTCACACAAAAACCAGAGATACAAAGCTTCTCGCCACCCCTATGTGAGCTAGCTCTAACCCTATAACAAATCCCAAAGTTTTTGACAACCATTAATCACCTAGACGTTGTCATGTATTATACGTTTAGGCATGTGTGTGTGTGTATGTACAATTAATATGAGGAGTCGCCAATTCATCTGGTTTCATTGTATTGTAGTTTTTTTTGATAAAATATTATATTTTAATAGGTATCTTTTAGTATAAATAGTGTCTTCTACCAATTTTTTCACACATCTTCTCATTTTCTTCTTAATTTTTTTTCACTTGTTCTAACATGAGTAGTAAATGACATGGACATGTTTGTTTTTCGAGAACCAAGCCTCTGATGAAGATGTGATTTTGAACATCCGCAGTTTCAAGTAACTTTGGAGATACTTGAAGCTTTGGTTAGATGGAGAGATTAATGATGGTAAATGAATAAGAAGTATCGAGAGACTTGTTCCGGGCATCTCTATTTCGAATGACAATGATGATATACGGCGTATGTGGGTGCCGGTTAAAGAACGCAATGATGTTAGGGACAAGATGTCTGCATTAGATGATATTTTTTTTACTGTTGTATTCTCTTAGATGTGTTATGGTAGTAAGTCTTTTTATTTGAGTTTGTATTGTTGTTTTAGGCATGTCTATGTTTGTGTGAATTTGTTTTAAGGGTGTTTATGTTTGCTTTGTTGTAATCAAAATTCGTTATCTATATTAAATTCCAAGGTTACAAAAAAGTTAACAATATAATAAATTATCATGTAGAGGTTGTTCAAACATTGGGACAATGTTTCCGTGTATGTTTGGTTTCAGTTCTAATACATGTACTGTTGGGACGACCCTCTTTCTTCCTTCTCATTTTTTTCGTTGTGCCAAATTACATCCCCTTGATATGTAGGTCAATATTCCTCTTTTTCTATCTCTGGGAAACTATTGTTGTATACACTGAATACATTTACGACTTTCTAAATACGGATAGATGCAAGGAAGAGTCTTGGCAAACACTTGAATATGCCACAATGACATGGGAGTAAGGCATATGGAAGGCTTGAAACTTTTCGCATTTGTACCAACCTCGTTGTAGTTCGACTAGATAATACCTCTTTGGCCTCCCCTCATTATGGTCCATTGTCTCCTCTACATTGGAAGTGTATCTATGACGATCAAAGCATGTAGCCACATGTGTGCTAGCTTTGATAGTTGCCTTCTTCATAGTTTTCTTACAGCTTTCACTGAATAATTTCCCTGGTTGTAACACTGAACTCCATTTTTTGCCACTGATTGCAAACAATGATCCCAACCAAACATAGGTTGCTCTCACCAATGCGGTTATGAGTATGTTTCTAATGCCTTTGAAGACCGGGTTCATTGATTCCACAAGGTTTATTGTCATGTGGCCCCATCTTTGACCCTCGTGAAAGACCCTAGTCTGCTTCTCCACTTGAATTTTATCGACCCACCTTGATGAATCCCCATTTGACAATCTAATTTCCTCGCAGTAGTGTATGAATGAAGGCTGATTTAAATCACACCCCGTGTTCACAACTTTTTTTCTGAAGACTCTTGTCTTTGATTTCCCGCATGAAGTTTTGTACAATATGTTTAATGCAGTAGACATGGGTAGAAAGAGGATTTTTCCAACCATTATCAGGATTATTGTATAGTCTCTTAATGAATGCATGTCTGTCTAAAATCAAACAAAAGTTTGGTTTTGGAGCAACGTGTGTTTAGAGATTCTTGAGAAAGAAACTTCAACCACCACGAGTCTCACCTTCAACCAGAGCAAAAGCAGTGCGAAAGATATTAACTTTATTTTAACTTTTTCTATTTAGGTGGTTCACGTGTGAGATGAATTACATCATATGTCCTAGACACTACATCACTCGATATCGAAATCTCTTCGATCACCTACCACAAAATGATGTATTGCCACTAAACTAATCATTTCATAATAATTTATTTTTAATATTAACTATTTACTAATATAATTTATTTCTCCTTATATTTTATTTGGAGGCCATATCTAGGTCTAGAATATCATCATGAAATCAACAAAGAAGATGCCTCAATTTAGACTACAACAACATCGATCATCAGGTTCACCACTATGTAGATGCACCATAGTGACCATGTGAAACTCCATTCAACATGCATCAAGAAATATTAGATCCCACGAGGTGCCTCATACAATGGCATCAATGTGAAGTTAATGAACAATAGGCCTTTGACGATTGGAAATACTTCTCTAAAGTTGAGCGCCGTCAATGGAGTCGCAGTCATCAACGAGTCTTAATCGATGTTGTCATGCCAAACGAATCTAAACCAACAAATAATTATATGTATTAGTACATATCGGTTACAATTGGGGTTTTCTAGGAAGATTGATATTCATACAACCCACACTAAATCGCTTACACACAACAAGCTTCAACATCTAACCACTAACAAAATTACCAAACCACTTACACACAACACGCTACAAAACAAAATTACTAATCCACAAACACCCAAACCACAACCAATACATGTTACACGCCTAACCATAAAACCAAGAGCATACCCCATATCACCGCCAACAACATGCTTATTATCAAAACACGCAACAAATATATGCTTCCAACACATCATCCTACCATAGCCAAAACACCGAAGAAACATATGACACCAACATTTTCTACCATATCCAAAACACCCTAACATCACAACATCATAGCATCCAACAAACATGTGGCTACCAAACACCACAACAACCATTTCTTCATTTCTCCAATGAAGCATTCACATTAATATCGACATTCAATCGACCAATTGTTCACCAATAACCCCAACTCAAACAACACAACTCAACAACGACGACATGGGCAACGAATTCATTTACGGGAATGTGTCAATGCAGACATACAACTACGCAGAATTACAAGAACTTATTAGGGAATATGGTGATGGTGATGTTCCAAGGACTTTGTATCAGACACTTGGGGTGAATCAATAAAAACATGTATGAGAAAAGGTACTTAGGAGATATGGAACCAGTGGTATATATGATATAGTGGACCATCGTTAGTGTAAAACATATTCTCATTTGTAATCCGATTTAAATTAAACATTATTAGTTTTTTCAATTTTTTATTAATTAAATAGATAAAAATAAAAATAAAAAATCTAAGCCAGATAAATTAATGTATCCTCTTATTGCTTGTATATAGGTGTCAATTGGATTTGCTTGACTTGGTGCCAATTCAATTGGCTTGGTCTCTTATTTGATAAATGAGGCGTCAATCCAATTGGTTTGGGCTCTATGTTTTACTTTTTTTTTTTGAAACATAAGTAATTTAGAAATTAACAAAAAAATAAGATTATTTTGAAAATTTTATTGAAAAACGTGATTATTTAAAAAAAATTAATTTATTAATTATTTGCCTTCATATATATTTTTTTGGAATAATCTTTATTATATCATATCAAGTTGATTTATAAATCACACTATTGAGACTATACATCTTTTAAATTTAGATAAAATATATTTTTTGGTCATGTATATTAATCTCGAAATTCATTTTAGTCTCTTAATTTTAAAATTTTTTATATTAATCTCTTAATTCATCTAAATGTATCATGTTGGTCCTTTTCGTCTAATTATCCAGGAAAAAATTCAAAAATCGATCGCTAAATCCGTCGCTAATATTACAAAAAAGATTAAAATGGTACATTTTAAAAATGTAAAGGACCATTATAAAACCTTTTGAACTTAAAGGACCAAAATAAAGATTAATATACGGGACAAAGGATATTTTGCCTTAAATTTAACTAATATAATTTACAAATTTAATTATAAATTTAAATTCAACTCATTTAATTTATAAATGAAATTCAACAAATTAATTATTATAATTTAATTTAAAACTATTTTGTTCAACAAACCGGAACCACGTCTCTTTGATCAAATCGTTGTACATTTTTGTTGAAGCATATCTTATTGAACTGTCATTTCAAGAGAGAACAAGTTCAATCAAGTAGATTAAAAGTGGAACATGTTTCTACCAAAGGACAAGATTGCAGATTTTCTAGCAAAGAATATCTTACAAACAAGATAAAACTTAGTTACCGACGGTAGCGATTTTTTTACCTCCATGCCACTAATATGAGATTAAAATCCCATAATGCCACAAAGTGAAAATAAAATACCAATGTGTCACACTTCCAGTTCAGGTCCGGCCAGGCCTTGGATGGACTGGAAGTAAAAAAATTTTGCGTGTTAGGGTCCGGCCAGGGATGGGCCGGACGCAAACTAGGCCCTTTTTTTTTTTTTGTTTTAATTGATTTAAATAATTATTAATTACTATAATTGATTTTTTATTATAAATAAAGATTAAAAAACCATAAAATTAAATAAAAAACATTAAAATATAATAAAAAAAATTTATTTGCCAATATTTATAAAAAACATTAAAATATAATAAATAACATTAAATATGAATAAAAAAATTTTATTTCTAATATTTATTTTATTCAATACATAAACAGGTACAAGGAAAAAAGGCCTATTTTTTTTTTGGGCTTTGGTTGGACCATATGGCCCCCAGTGAGACATTTTTTGGGTATCTTTGATCTCTTACCCTTACCTAACGGTTGCTCAATGTTTGGTGGAGGTTGCCTTTGTGGAGAATCGTCGCTTGAAAGATCATCGTTTTGATGCGACGGACCATCATTCATAAACGTAACCAGTTGTTCTGGAGTTATTGTCGGTAAATTTGCGAGTACTTGATCATCAGTGATGTCAATGAATGGTTGAGTAGAACCTACAAAGGTTTGTGGCACATTTGATGACATGTCTGGATAGTAGACATTTGTGGTGTCAAAGGTATATTGTGGTTGGGAGAGTGAAAGCGGTTGAGATTGGGAGTATGACTAGTCGAAGTCGGGTTGAGGGATAGGGGTGTTATGTAGTGGTGGTCGAAGTGTTGATTGTTGATATTGTTCTTGGTGATAGTAGTAGTTTGTTTGGGGGGTTGAGGTGTAAGGGGTTGGAATTTGAGATGGTGTGGCAAAAAATGTGTGTTGTTGTGTGGTTTGAGTGTGTTGGTATGTTTGTGGAAAGGAAGAAGTTTGTTGTTGGAATTGTGTTTGTTGGAATTGTGTTGTTGGTTGGAATTGTGGTGTTGTTTGAAATTGTGGTGGTGGTTGGAATTGTGGTGTTTGTTGGAATTGTGGTGTTGTTTGGAATTGTGGTGTTGGTTGGAATTGTGGTGTTGGTTGGAATGATTGTGGGATTTCTTGTTGAAAGGCGGTTTGTGGGGTTGATGAAGAGGAGGCATAATGACGAGGGTCAGCCAAATACGTTTCTTTCGACAAATATATTAATGGAATATTTCTTAACCATTGCATATATTCATCGGTGTGGCATAAAGTAGTACTCACCTCACCTGTCATTATTAAGTTTTTTCTACCCTTCCACTCGTTGTTCTCTTGAATGTTCAAATCTCGATAATTACAATCCTTTACATCATTCTTCGTTACCAAGTGATGATCTCCAAGACACCTCGGGGGTTGAGGGATGTTTTGCGTAAAACCAAATTGAAGCCTAACCCTGTCGGCGTGATGCATTTCCACAATATGAAAACAAATAATATATGTAGTTGCACTCCACGCTCGAGCTTCTCGTTGAGTGCGACGAGGATATTTTTCGTAAGGCCTCCACAAAAACTGTAAGACATAAATAAATATAAGAGTCGTATTCACGTAGATGAAAGATTTAGTATATGGCTTGGAAAATAACTTACATCTCCTTGGACCATGTGATCCAAAATGAAACGATATCCATCAAGAAAAGCATTTGGAGATGAGAAATACTCCATACCTCGTTGTGCAAATCTTGCATATTTAAAAAGTTCAATTAGGAATATGCGTTAATTTAGTGGAAAAATAAATATATAGAATAAAGAATTTACCTAGTGGCGTATGGATAGGATGGAGCAATTTCACTCCTTGGAGCAAGTTGTGGAATGCGATAGTAAGTCCACACAGCGAGAATGAGTGAGCAGCCTGCAACACTCATGCATCCTACACGACATGCTTTGCACATCTCCCTGTAAAGGTAAGCCAAACACGCAGACCCCCAACTATATTTGCCACATTCATCAAGATCTTTGACAAATTTGAACCAGGAAGAATGCAATACATTATGAGATTTATCAGGAAATAAAACAGCAATCATACTTAAGATATATAATTTTGCATGCAGTATATTTTCCTCCTCGGTTTGTTGAGAATGTTTTTCTAAATCATACAACTCGTCGTGGATCCATCTCAATTTTACCGCACCCTTCACCCTATCACTAAAAGGTTGTATGCCTAAAGCATCGATACAAGCATAATCGGGACCTTCGGTATCACCTACTACAACCCTCCCATCTACGCGGAGGCCAAACAACATATTTATATCCTCTAATGTGATTGTGCATTCACCGGTCGGCAAATGAAACGTGTGTGTCTCAGGCCTCCACCTCTCAAGCATCGCAATTACAAGTTTAGAATCAACACTTCTAAAGTTGATTTTGGAGACGATTCCAAACCCGGCTCTTTCCAAGTAAGGCTTGATAGCCTCACTTGGCTCCCTATCAAATATATGATTATGTAGTCTAAACCTTTTAGACTCATCCTATACAAAAAATATATAATTTGGTTAGTATACAAAAACAATAAACTGTGAAAAATACGTATAAGAAATACTAGTAACAAATTTAAAATACGTACGAATGCAGCCACGTTCTCTCTTGTTCCTCGATGATTATCTCCCAAAGCAAGCAAACCAGACATATTGTGTGATTGTGTGTTTCAGATGAATATGCAAATTTAAAATTTGGAAGATGTGATGAGTTTGGAGTGATAATGAGAGGTTGAATTTATAGCCAAAGTGAATGCATGCAATAACCCATTGGACTAACAAGTGTAATGCATGCAATATATGGGGCATTCTATTATCCAACATATATTACAATCTCTTGCATGCTTCTACTATATGATGTTCGTCCAACCCGTGACTTACACTCATATTTTTAATAATTAAAATAACATTTTTTTTAATTTTTTATTATATTTTAATCATTATTTATAATAAAAAAACAATTTTCATGATTAATAAATCTTTAAATTCAATTAAAATAAATATTGGCAAATAATTATTTTTAATTATATTATAATATTTTTTATTATATTTTATTGTCTTTTAATCATTTTTAAAAAAAAAACAATTTTTATAATTAATAAATTATTTAAATCAATTAAAACAAAAAAAAAATGGCCTATTCTGATTTTTTTTTTCACTTTGTGGCATTGTGGTATTAAACTTCCATTTTTGTGGCATTCAGGTAAAAAAATCGACGGTAGCCTTATCTTCATATAGAAGCATAATAATTTACTTTTCCTTTTCTACCGCCATCACAAAAAATGATGCAAATTTGATTCCATTCCATATACTACGACTACCACCATTATATAACATGGACATTCACCTGGAAGCTCATCGAATCTGAATTTAATATTCCTTTGTTTCTGTAACAGGGGAATCCGAAGTCACCAAGTGGAGTAATGGGTCATGATAATAAGACTTTTATTTTTTTGTTGGTTACTCTAAGGCAAAGTAGATAGCAACAACCATCGTAAAGAAGCTTAATCCCCAACAAACCTTTTTTCTTGACTACGCTATCCACTATATACCAGCACACGTATAGAAAAGTCATTTTGCATTATCTGCTTTCATTTTTTCTTTCTAATTCGGCATTTCTTTTTAAGTATAGAATTTAAACATGTTGTGAAAAACGATACCAATAACAAAGTATAATAGGGAATTAGGGAAGAGAATAAGAACACAAGAATTGGTTATAACTGCTATTCTTTTACTTTCTCTTAAAACAAGATTACAAGTTTACAAGAATAACAAATAACCTCTCTCACCCTAAATTAGGATTTGCAGCTTAGCAATGATGAGAGACTAGTATGCTATTTATAATAAAACCTAACATACTAACTAATGGGCTTTTTCAGCAAGGCCCATTACACAAGCCAACTTAATAAACAAGCTAACTTAACAAATTAGGGTTTAAACACTAAAACCTAATTAAACATGCTAACAACTCTAGCATCTTCGACATCTGCATGCTAGACCCATCTTCGACTACAGCATGCATACTTCGACACCAGCATGTGAACAATCCTTCGACTTCATGCTTAACCCTGTCGAACTGTCGAACCAAGAAGCTACCCTTCGACAATACTAGAGTTCGATCCAATATCTCACAAATCTCCACCTTGGACCTAACTCTACAACGTCAAGGAACAAACTAGCTTTCTTCATGCAGCTTTATCAACTGCATACAGTGGAAAAACTTGCAACTCGGCAATGTCTTGGTGATCATATCAGCAGCATTGTCTTCAGTCGAAACCTTCAGCACTTGGACTTCTCCACGCTCGATTACTCCTCTGACGAAATGCAGCCTCACATCAATGTGCTTAGTTCGCTCATGATAGGCTGAATTCTTCGACAGGTGTATTGCACTTTGACTATCACATTTAACAGTGATACCTCGACCTTGAAGTTTCAGCTCATTCGCAAAACCTTCAAGCCACAATGCTTCTTTCACAGCTTCAGTTAGGGCAATATACTCCGCTTCAGTGGTTGATAGAGCAACAACCTTCTGAAGTGTTGCTTTCCAACTAATTGCTGTGCCAAACATAGTGAAAACATATCCAGAAATAGATTTTCTGGAATCCATACAACCTGCATAATCAGAGTCGACATATCCTTCTATTATTGCTTTACTATCTTCACCCAAGGCTCCACCATAAATTAGGACTCTATTCAGAGACCCATTTATGTACCTTAAAATCCACTTCAATGCTTGCCAGTGAGCGTTTCCAGGATTCGCCATGTACCTGCTTACAAGACTTACTGCGTATGCTATGTCGGGTCTAGTACAGACCATAGCATACATCAAAGAACCGACTATATTAGCATATGGGATGCTATTCATATAGGCTCTTTCGACATCAGTACTGGGACACTGATCAATACTCAGTTTGAATTGAGGGTTTGTTGGAGTCACAACTGGCTTCGAATTCGACATACCAAACTTTTCAAGAATCTTCCGTAGATATGCCTCTTGAGATAGGCATAACTTCGACTTCTTTCTATCTCTTCGAATGTCAATTCCAAGAATCCTAGAAGCAGCTCCCAGATCCTTCATATCGAACTCCTTATTGAGTTCAACCTTCACCCTCATCACATCTTCGACACTGTTGCTTGCTATGAGAATATCATCCACATAAAGCAACAAAATAACAAATGAATTACCGGGTCGAAATCTGAAGTAAACACAGTGGTCGAACTGACTTCTAATGAAACTTATGTGTGTCATGAACTTGTCGAATCTCCTATTCCACTGTCGAGGAGATTGTTTCAGCCCATATAAAGATCTTTTTAGCTTGCACACATAATCTTCCTTTCCCTTTTCGACATACCCTTCAGGTTGCCTCATCAGGATCGTTTCATCTAGATCACCATACAAGAACGCAGTCTTCACATCCATCTGTTCCAGTTCAAGATCGAACTGTGCCACCATGGCAAGCAACATTCGAATGGACCTATGCTTCACAACAGGAGAAAACACATCATTGAAGTCGACACCTTCTTTCTGAGTGAAACCCCTTGCAACTAACCTTGCCTTGTATCTTTTCGACGTCACTCCTTCAATTCCTTCCTTAACTTTGAAAATCCATTTACAGCTGACTAACCTTGCCCCAGCAGGTTTCTTGATCAGTTTCCAGGTATGATTATCATGAAGAGATTTTATCTCATCATCCATGGCCTTCAGCCATTCAGTCTTATTTCGACTCCTCATAACTTCCTTATAGTCTCTAGGTTCTTCGTCTAGAACCTCACTTGCAGAGATTAAGGCATAAGCTATAAGATCTGCATATCCAAGTCTCTGAGGTGGCTTGATGACTCTTCTCGACCTATCTCTCGACAATAGGTAGTCATCGTCAGTTTCCTCAACTTCAGCATCTTCTGCTTCTTCTTCGACTTCATCTGGGATATGCAATTCAGCATCAACATGTTCCACCTCAACAGGAATCTCTACCTGTTCCAGCTCTTCGTCAGATGTTTCTGTACTTCGACCAACATCATCAGTTTTCTTAAAAGCCATTTCAGCTTCATTGAAAACTACATCTCGACTGGTGATACACCTCCTGTGACCTGGCTCTAGGCACCATAGCCTATAAGCTTTGACTCCTTCAGGGTATCCCATGAACATGCATTTCAGAGCTCTAGGTTCGACCTTGTCTTGCCTAATGTGAGCATAGGCTACGCAGCCAAATACTCTCAGTTTGTCGAGATCTGGTGGATGTCCCGACCAAACTTCTTCAGGTGTCTTCATATCTAACGCTGTCGAAGGACATCTGTTTATCAGATATGTTGCTGTCGAAACAGCCTCAGCCCAGAACACCTTTGTTAACCCCGCACTAGTCAACATGCATCTGACTCTCTCCAAAATAGTTCGATTAAACCTTTCAGCCAAACCATTTTGATGTGGAGTACCTGCAGTAGTTCTATGCCTTGCAATACCAGAGGCAGCACAAAAACTGTCGAATGCCTCATTGCAAAATTCAAGGCCATTGTCGGTTCTCAACCTCTTGACCTTTCTGCCAGTTTGATTTTCAACCAGAGTCTTCCAACTTTTGAAATTCTCAAAAGTTTCATCCTTAGTCTTCTGGATGAATACCCATAATTTTCTGGAATAATCATCTACTATGGATAGAAAATACCTTGCTCCTGAATGTGATGGACACCTTGCAGGCCCCCAAAGATCAGCATGGATGTAATCAAGGGATCCATGTGTTCTTTGTTTGCCTTTGTTGAACTTCACTCTGCAAGATTTTCCAAGTACACAGGGTTCACAAAACTTCAGCTTTTCGACTTTGTCTCCACCAAGCAGATTTTGTTTCCCTAATTCGACCAGACCCCTTTCACTGACATGGCCCAATCTCATGTGCCAGATTTCTGTTTTCGACAAAGGTTTCGTGGATGCAACATTTGTCGAACCACTTACAACTTCAGCCTCAAGGGTATACAAGCCTTGTTTCTTCACGCCTCTCAAGACTTCCTTCGAACCCTTCATGACTCTTAGGATACTTTTCTCTCCTTGGAAAACATATCCTTTCTTGTCGAATTCACCAAGAGAAAGCAGATTTCTCTTCAAATCAGGAACATACCTGACTTCAGTCAACAACCTTATTGACTCATCATGGAGCTTGAATCTCACAGATCCAACACCTGCAATCTTGCAAGCCTTGTTGTTTCCCAGCAATACTGATCCACCATCTTGATCACATAATTCCTCGAACAAGTCTTTGTTTGGAGTCATGTGCCAAGTGCAACCTGAATCCATAATCCACTCCTTCTTAGAGTCACTGCTTGAAACCACAAGAACATCAGATGATTCAAAATCATCTTGAACAATGGCAGTGTTGCCATTATCCTTACCTCCATGATATTTCAAGCGTTCAGGGCACACCTTTCTTGTGTGACCCTCCTTCTTACAATGGTAGCATCGAATGCCAGATGCTTCGCCACTGTAAGTCTTCGACTGGCTTTTGCCTTTCTTCTTGTCGAACTTACCATCCTTTCGTAAGAGTTTTCCTTTAACGGCCAAACCTTCGCCAACAGTTGAAGGTTTATGCTCCTTTCGTTCATTCAAGTCCTTAGAGTACAAGGCTGATTGAACTTCTTCAAACGTCAGGGACTCCCTTCCATACAAGAGAGTTTCTTTGAAGTGAGCATGTGATCGAGGCAAAGAACACAATGGTAACAGCGCTTGATCTTCATCATCGATCTTCACATCAATATTTTCAAGATCAAGAATCAGCTTGTTGAACATATCCAACTGCTCAGCCAATACTTTGTCTTCAATCATCTTGAATGAATACAAAACTTGCTTCAGGTAGAGTCGATTTACCAGCGATTTGGTCATATACAAACTTTCAAGTTTCACCCATAACCCTGATGCCGTTGTCTCCTTTGATACCTGCCGGAGAACCTTATCACCAAGGCTCAGCAAAATTGCGCTGTGTGCTTTCTCGATCATATTCGTCTTCTCCGCTGCCGTCAATTCTGCATTCATGGCTGCCTCTCCCTTCAACGCTTCCAAACAACCCTGCTGAACCAGTAGACCTTTCATCTTCAAGCGCCACAGACCGAAATCATTCACTCCGGTGAACTTTTCAATCTCATACTTTGTTGAAGGCATCTTCTCCACGCTCACCGCACCAATTTGTTGTGAATTCAATGCCAAGAACAAAGTATAAAACAAGGAAGAATAAAGGACAAGGAAGAAGAGGAACACAAGAATTGGTTATAACTGCTATTCTTTTACTTTCTCTTAAAACAAGATTACAAGTTTACAAGAATAACAAATAACCTCTCTCACCCTAAATTAGGATTTGCAGCTTAGCAATGATGAGAGACTAGTATGCTATTTATAATAAAACCTAACATACTAACTAATGGGCTTTTTCAGCAAGGCCCATTACACAAGCCAACTTAATAAACAAGCTAACTTAACAAATTAGGGTTTAAACACTAAAACCTAATTTAACATGCTAACAACTCTAGCATCTTCGACATCTGCATGCTAGACCCATCTTCGACTACAGCATGCACACTTCGACACCAGCATGTGAACAATCCTTCGACTTCATGCTTAACCCTGTCGAACTGTCGAACCAAGAAGCTACCCTTCGACAATACTAGAGTTCGATCCAATATCTCACAAAACATATTTTGTGAATCCCATAAACAAACATTCAATATAAATAATTTATTAAACTAGACGTTCTACCCGTGCATATAGCACGGGTTAGTTTTATTGAATTTTTATATTATATATTAATGTTTTAAAAAAGAATATGTTGATATAATTTTGTTTTATATTGATTGCATTATTTTATAAAAAAAAAAAAAAGTAGCAATGATTTAATAATTTGTAATTTTAATATAATTTGAAAATGGGAAAATTAAAGTATTTTTAATATAATTTGAAAACGGGAAAATTAAAGAATAAAAAATATTAAAATTTAAAGAAAGTAAAAAAAAAACTAATTCACATATTAATCTATGCTCTACAAATAAACTAATTCACATTTGACATGTGATGTCTTTAGTTTATCTTTATTGGTTGATTATTGTATCTAATATTAAATTCATTCATAAATATTGAAAAAGTGTTAAATATAAAAAGAAATAAAAATTAAATAAATCATTATAATTATAATAAAAATTAAAATTATAAAATTTAAAAACAATTTTGTTATTCTCAATTACCTAAAAAAATAAGACTCGAAAAGATTGCATGAAATAAACCAACTAATTCTAATAAAATAGTAAATAAAACAATTAAAGAGTTAAATACAAATTAAAATTAAAAAATAAATTGAACAAAAATATTAGCAAAGTAATACATAATTTAAGACAACAAAATAAGAAATATTTATTATAATATTGAATGATAAAAACAAATTTAAAATATATTGTAAAAACATTCATCTTCTAACCCTCCATATTTTCACAGTTCAATTTATTCAACATATATATGAGAGATAAAATGGAAGAATGATCATGCTTGAAATGAAATAATATGTAATTAATATTGGAGGTGGTGTTGCTTTGAGTGCTTATTGCATTGAGAGAAAAGTACAAATAAACTATATTTACTACATTGAGAGAAAAGTACATAGAGAAAGAGAGAACAAATTATGGATTGAGAAATGAGATGAGAAAGAGATAGTTGTGTTTACTTTGAAGATGGTTTTATATTTGTTTCAGGGATGAAATAGTGAGAAATGGGTAATGGGTAATGACTAATGGGTAGTGGGTAATGGGTAAGGTGGTAAGCCAATGAGAGATAGGAAGTTAAAACAATAGTAATTATTTTTATTATTTATAATATACTTTTGTGGTAGCATCTAGAATGGACCATCTAATAGGTGGTTCACCGGTGCACCACTTTTAGATGCCATTAGATATATTTAAATGGTTGAGATGAATTAGAATAAAAATGGAAACACATAGAACTTTTCTCATACAATTAGTCGCTCCACCTTTTCTCTCTCCTCTCATCTCCTGCTATTGGTTGAGATTGAAGAGTAACTTCTCTTTTTCAAAAATATAAATTTGCCTAAAACCACCTCTCCCACCCCTCAACCATCCATTATGTTATTATTCCATCCTCTTATTGTTGAACCTATTCATCTTCCAAGTTCCATAAAAATATTTTTTAACTTATACGGTGAGATTGTCATTTTTTTCTCATAATAACAATAAATTAGTTTTATAACTAAACACAATTATTGTGATATTTTCCATCAGTGCTTTGGGCTTACTTTCTCTTTGCATGATACTTTACTGCAACTCAGTCAATAAGTGAGACTTCATCCTTAACATATTTATGCAATTGGTTCATTTAACGGTCACTGCTTTAATTAAGAATTTAAATCCAACTTTCAATACATTTATTTACAAACGTAAAATTAATAATTCACTATGTTGTTATTTATAGAAGGGGGTATAAAAATCAACGGAGAAGGAAAAAGAATTATTAGATAGGTTAAAGATGGTGTTTTGTTACATTACATATGCTTATTACCATTTGCAAAAGTGGAAAAAAGACTTTTCTAACAAATCCATTTTTGATTTAGAAGTTGGGAAGGAACACAAATATGAGAAAAATGGAACATGAATTTGTCGTTGATTGAGAATGGAGAAAAATAAACAGCCATATTGTTTAAAGAGATGAAATATATATGGTGGGAAAGAAGAGAATATGAATAAAAAATCTAATTTAATACGGTAGTTAATAATATAATCATGTGGAATTGTTTCATCTAAAGGTCATAATTAGTGGTACATGGGTGAGAGACTTAATAGGGTCCTCATTCTAGAATCCACCTACTTTTGTATATTATGTAAAAAAATAAGTGTAGAAAGAATGCGAAGAGAGAATTTGTAATTAATTAAAATTAATTTAACTAACTAATTATTATTAATTAATTAATTATTATTATTATTTATTATAGATTTTGACGGAAAATTTTAGTGGAGTTTTATTAATTGTTAGTGGGTTAGTGGTTTATTCTATAACAACACGATTTCATTTAATTAATTAGCTAAAATATAAAGGATATATATTGATTCTCACATTTTTAATTAATAATTAATTATTTAATTATTTATGTTTTAAAATAAATTTAGAAAATTTGGGTTTTGAAATGTTCACGCGAGGTGCAGTTACCATGCATAGATAAAAATCTATGAATCATGCATGGATTATTATGAATCCTTGGATCATTGAATCAAATTCTAGACATCAATTATTATTACTCAATACTCAATACTCACCACTCAATACTCAATACTGGATTAAAAACATGATCCAATGGCTTATGTAGGCTTATGCATGGTGCATAAGTAAAATCCTTATGCATATTAGCCAAAGCCGTTCACGTGGGTTAATGTTATTCTTGTTTTTTTTAATTAATTAATTTTTTTAAAAATAAATTTAAGATTTATTCTATAACAACACGATTTCATTTAATTAATTAGCTAAAATATAAAGGATATATATTGATTTTCACATTTTTAATTAATAATGAATTATTTATGTTTTTAAAATAAATTTAGAAAATTTGGGTTTTGAAATTTTAACGTGGGTTAATGCTATTCTTTTTTTTTAATTAATTGATTTTTTTAAAAATAAATTTAGGAATTTTAAAATTAGGAAGTGGGTAGTGGGTTATTTTGGTTAATAGTTAATGGATAAATGGATTTTATTATTCTTAATTTTAATTTAACATCTTTATTTTTATTATTATTATTATTAATTTATTAATAAATTTAGGAAATTTTAAAATTAGAAAGTGGAAAGTGGGTTATTATGGTTAATAGTTAGTGGGTAAATGAAATTCATTATTATTATTAATTTAAGATTATTATTATTATCATTAATTTTAATTTAACATCATTGTTATTATTATTATTATTAATTTTTTAATAAATTTAAGAAATTTTAAAATTAGGAAGTGGGTAATAGGTTATTGGGTAAATGAATTTTATTATTATTAATATTAATTTAAGATAATTATTAATATTAATTTTATTTTAATTAATAAGTGAATTAATTTTGATGGGAGTTTTGGAGGGAAGAAGTTATAGGATTATAAGTTAGTATGGTGATAAGATTTAACAATAACATAATACATATACATCGACAACATCAACAATAACAATACATCAATATTGGTTGAGATAATAGTTGGTCCTTCAATTCACATAGTTTAACTTTGACATTGATTCTAAATAAATTAGATATCACGTTAGTTTTGTATACCACAACTATGTTAGAGATCATTTTAATTGAGTAAGGGTAAGAGCTCATTGTTTTGTATATTGAGCGAAAATGAACCAAACATTTCAATTCTTACAAGTTTATATACATTATAGTCCATAAAATCTTTTGATACAATCTAGACCGTGCGTTCAAAACTCTTGAATTGAAGAGGTTTAGATGATATAATTCAAGTGTATAATTTCTACATTCAGATTTTATAATCTAAATTGAAAATATACACCCTATTTTATAAGGACGGAACAAAATCAATTTGTGTACAAATTCTTTAATCTGAAAGATTAAACTTGAAAATTACCTAATATATACATTTTGATTATACAATTTTTTTTTATAAGATTTTTTATTATACAATTTAAACCTGTGTGTTTACAGCAAAATGCATGTTTTGCCTATATTTGAACATTTATTTTACACAACATCAACAATTAACCATAACATGACAACATAACGTAATATTATTATAAAAATATTCAAAATATTATGTAACCATAACATGACAACATAACGTAATATTACTATAAAAATATTCAAAATATTATGTAATATAACACTTCATCAAGAATAAAATACCATAGACAAATACATAATATCAAAAGATCATAATCAAAAAATATAATATTAATATACATTCTATTGTGTTGCATTCAATCTAACCTTTCTCCTCCTTTACCTTTAATGATGCAAGACATTCTCAGTCTGCCTCAAAATTTGAGGCACATCATTGTGTATTGTAGTACCCTCCTCTAAATTTCCATCACACATTATTCCAACATTAATATCTCAAATAGACGTGCATCCAAATATCAGACTATCTGCATGAATGTCCTTATAAAACTTGTGCTTGCATGTATAATCAGGATGTGATCAAAGCTCATACACAAGCAAGATATGATTAGTCGTGATTATGTCATGATTTTGATGATGACACCATCTAAAGTTGTAATAACTCTTGAAGTGGTTTTGATGACAACAACACATGAAGACAAGCAACTACAAAAGCTAGTTTAAGCATTCAAATATGCACAAGATATCTCAAGTCTTAAGAAGATTCAAGTGAAGTGCTTATATGATTGGTATATCCAGCAAAAGGTCTTAAAATTTTAGAGTGTGAAAGAGAGGAAGTATGAAAGCTTGTCTGATCGCATTTGTCTGAGTGATCAGAGTATTGTAAAAACACAAGAAAATTTCATAAAGCTTTAATCGATAAATCACACAGACACACACTAAAAACTACTTTTTAAGCCTCTTTTTTTCAATTAAAGTCACCAAACATGTTTTTGGAGCATAGTTAGATGACTAGAAAAATATCCATTGATTAAAAGAATTTTTATAACTATCTAATGGATTAGATATTTATCCTTATCGAATAGATAAAGGATAACAGAGTCTATAATCGATTGTGACAATGTAAATAATAAATGATAACGATTCTCTATCAAAATCTTTCAATTTGGACAACAATAATCAATTATTGCAATTACCTAATCGACTTGGTCATTTATTTTTCCCATGGATTATTTCCTAAAATGCATCATTTCTTTTCCTAAAATTAAACCCCCCCCCCCCCCCCCCCGCCTTCATTTCAAACAATCGATAAAATGCGAAACTTCTCCCTTTTCCTGTTTCTCAATCTCTCTAAATAATTTCTTAATTTTCATATTTTTAGCCATAGCGCTTTGAGAGTGTTCTTGAGTTTAGTGAGAAAGTTGTTCTAGGTGTGGGCTTTATTGTAAAGTTTACCAAGAGTTTTTTTTTCTTGAGTAAATTATTATTCCTTAGGAAGTGTTTGTTTTTGTTTTGGATTCAAACCAGTGTAAAAGATCTTTGGGGGATTTGTATAAGTCTTTGTTTAGCTCGTTAGCTATGCCCTTAAAGAAAATCTCTCCTTTTGAGTTCCAGAAGAATAACCAGCGAAAATATTCACAAGAGTTCTCAAAATATGATTAAATGCTAAACCGGTTCAGGATTAGCCTGGCATAAAATCTCATTTGATTTATGAGTTCAGCCTGTGTAAAAACTTAGTAGGTTCGAGATCATCTCGATTAGATTCGTGGTTAACTTTTATAAAACCAGAATTCGGTTTGAAGGATAGAAAATTCAAATTTCAAGCTTGGTTCGAGATCAACCTGTGCAAAATCTAAATTTTTCTTAGACCACTCGAAGCTCTGCTCACTGTTTCGAGGAAAATCGCTTCATTTCTCTATTTGTTGTTTGCATGGAAGTTAACCTGAAACTTCATTTTCCTTGTATAAGGAGGTTCATGGGATTTACCTTATAAAGCTCTAAAGAGTTATTGGATACTCACAAGATCAATTCTTGGAAAGAGGAGTAGGTTACTTCTTTAAGAACATACCTCTATAAATCTCTACTGTAATCTCTCTTTCATTATCTTTTTTATTGTCTGCTTAATTTCCGCTGTAAATTCAAATGTTTTTGCTAAAAAAATTCAAACTCTTTTTAAAAGATAATTTTGTTTTAAAATATCTTTTTCAAACCTCCACTACTCACCCCTCTCTTGTATATGGAGTCACATGTTAGACAACCCTATTCTTCAAATACTTTTTCTACATATATTTCCTTCTTAGTCATCCTCAACGGATCTCCCTTATGCATCGATAGAATATTAAGTTGTGATATGATTTGAAAACCCACCTTATATACCTTGCCCTAGTCTTCCAATCATTCAAAATATGGTTGGCTCGGTCCACTACAGACAACATATGATCCATATACTCTTCATATCTCAAGTTAACACTCTTCAATTGAGTCATCATAGGTCAAGGAGACACACCTAGATGTCTGGTAATAATAGACCCGACCCAAAGGACAGGCAAGCTAGGCAATGGCTTAGGGCCTTTAATTTTTTTACTACCTATACCATATAGTATTAGCATCATTAGTACTTCTCTAATGCTCTGTTTTCCTTTTTCATATTTTGTAGCATAGTATTAATTTTATGTGATTCTTTATGTTCCTTTTCCATAAATTGAAAATAAAAATGCTTAAAAGTGGTCTAATATTACGTGACTTTATTATTCAATGAAAAACACCATATTATTTTTTTTAGTATTAATTTATCATTGGTTAAGTTATTTGTCCATGTTTCGCATATTATTTTCTTTATCATTTCTTTCTTTTTAGGAGTCTATTGTAAATATTTTAAAAAAATATTAATGAAAAATATACAAAAATTATACTAATTATATAAAGATAATTTATTCTATTTTCTTTGAAAGCGTCTGACTCGACTGATTTTTCTGGTATTAATGTTGAAGGAATTTGTAAGATGAACATTCTGCAATACGCAGATGATAATCTTTTGGTCGAGGATGGAGGTTGGAAACATGTTTGGTTCCTCAAATATGTTCTAAGTGGGTTTGAACTCGTGTCGGGTCTCTGCATCAATTACTTTAAGAGTAGCCTAATAGGATTCAATTTAAATACGGATTTTATGAGAGTTGCAGCTAACTTTCTATCGCGCAAGATAGAAGATAATCGGTTTAAATTTTTGGGGATTCAAATTGGGTCCAATTCCAAGAAAGTTTTTGTTGGCAGCCGTTGGTTGCCAAGCTTCATAACACACTAAGTCGCTGGAAAGTTAGATTTCTCAATATGGGGGGAGAATTACTCTTCTGAAATCGATCCTCAATAGCTTATATATCTTCAATATGTCTTTCTATCGGGCACCGATTTCTATTTGTAATCAAATAACGAGAATTCAGAGCAAGTTCCTTTGGGGAGGAGCTGATCTTAGTAAGAAAATCCATTGGGTGAAGTGGGAGTCGGTGTGTTTACCAAAAGAAAAGGGTGGGTTGGGCCTCAAGCTGGTTGAGTAATTCAATGTGGCGTTACTTCTAAAGTGGAGTTGGAGGATTTTTCAAGGGGAGGTTTCGATGTGGACGAAGGTTTTATCCGCTAGATATCGTAATTTGAAATTTTTGATCAAATATGGAAATTTTGGGAGGGTTAGTAGGGGCGCGTCTTAGTGGTGGAAAGAGATTGTCAACGTGGAGAAACGACATACCGTAGGTGAGTTTGAGGCAAGATGTCGCTTTAGTCTTGGTTCGGGGAAGGATATCCTGTTTTGGCAAAATATTTGGTTTGGTAACGTCAACCTTAAAAGCTTGTTTCCAAGTCTGTTTGCAGCCTCTGTGTTTAAATACCAGGCTGTGAAAGAAATGGGGCATTGGAGAAATTTTTTATGGATTTGGGGAGATTTTAGGGTATCGGCCATGGAGGCATCGGAAGACTGGCGTTTGCTGCAGATCCTTTGCTTGCTTTTGTCTACTGTTGTGCCTATTTTAGGGCAGCAGGATACGATTTTGTGGCTCCCTACTGTGGAAGAGGGTTTCTCGGTCAGAAGTTGTTACGGTTATCTCGTTGAAGATGCATCCCAGTCGGTTTTTGAGAGGGATTGCGAGAAGGCTATTGGTTTGATATTGAAATCCCCGGTTCCATTTAGAATAAAACCTTTTTTATGGAGATGCCTTATTAACAAGTTACCGATGAAAAAATTGCTTTTTATCAGAGGTCTCTTCACTTCTCAATATGAGCTTCTCTGTGTTAATTGTAATAATTGCGAGGAATCTCTTGAACATGTTATGTTATTTTGTTTCTTTGCAAAGGAGATTTGGAGGGCAATTTCCGGCTGGATAGGGGTGGTTTTGGATGTTGGGGATAATCTTTGGAATAGTTATCTTAATGCTTCGGCTTGTTTCAAATCTCTGAAAGTTAAGAAGGGGTTCGAAGGGGTCGTTTGGGCCACGGTTTGCTGGAGCATTTGGGTAAACACAAATGCGGTGATCTTTAGGAATGAGCGGTGGAACATTTTTGACTCTATTTGGAATATTAAGTTGTTAATTTGGAAGTGGTCCTTTTTTGGGGAAATTGCTTATGCCAAATGTAATTTTTATGAGTTTTGTAAGGATCTCATACATTTCTTAAGCTAAGCTTTATTCGGTAGGTAATTTTCTTTCGAGGATTTCCTCGCTTTTGTATTTGGGATTGAGTACCCCTAGTACTCTGTTATATTGAATCCTTGATTACAAAAAAAACACTAAAATTCTTTTTAACTTTCTAACTCTCTCAAACTAGGTGGTTGAAGGAACGAGACATTAAAGCAGTGTATTTCCATGTGTGTATTAAATTTATGGGTAAAAGGAGTCATAATGTTACTTTGCTATGATGCATAAGTACGAGTACGACTGGTACCGGTACGAGATACGACATTTTAAAAAAATTAAGGTACAAGTACGTTAATAAAATATAAGAGTTTTCTATAAAATGTACAAGTAGAAAACTAAATTGTTAGATTCACAATAAAATATCACTATAAAAGTTTGAAAATAAAAAATAATAATAATAATAATAATAATAATAAGAAGAAGAAATTAAAATACATAAATACTATATTATATTTATATTTAAGAAAATCACAAATTTTACTCAAAATTTAATCATAAGAAAAAAAGAAATACCATAATTACGGTATGTGTATTCAATACGGGTGCGTATCCGATATCGGTACTTCTCCATTTTAAAAGTGCACATACTTCAGAGTTGCTTTGCGAATATGTGATAAATGAGTTAAAGAGATTTTTGAAGCTTTTACAAAATCAACCCAATTTTTTACATGGCATTTTTCTTAGCCTTTCTTTAATTGAAAGACCATGAGTGGTATATCGTTCGCAACTCTATCTTAGGGTGATAGATCGAGGATAATAGTACAGTATGTTTTTTCTCTCTTATATTAATAAGTTTAGAACAAGATCCATCTAAAAGTTTGGTGAATTTAATTTATCTTTTATCAAGTCCTTTTGGACGATGTTATGTGATGAGTTTGTGTTCTCTTTGATCAAATTTTCAATATTGTCCATCGTCATTCTAACTTCGCGTCCTACTTTGTTACCCTTAAGATTTTAGATGGAAATATAGTGTGTTTCTTTTTTGTGATCTTATAACATTGATTTTGTTGTTGTACCTGTTTGATTTTGGTCTCCTCCAAAAATATAATGAAACATCTATTTATAATATAAGAAAATTTGATGTTCTGAAATGTACCATTTTAATTTTTTGTTTTTGTTCGGCACCTCAATATTTTGGAGGCATTTTGTGTTTAAAATTTATTTTTTACAACTAAATTATATTTTGGTTCTAAATTGTATTTTTGCAACTGCATTATATTTTTGGTTCTAAATTGTACTTTTGTAACTAAATCGTACCATTTTGGAAGTATTTTATGTTCAAAATTTATTTTTTGAACGTGTAAAAAATAATTCTATACTTATGGTGCATGAGTATTATTCTTTTTTTTTTAATTCACAAGTAAATTAGTTTCTAAAATATATGTTATTAATCTAATTATGTGTCAAATGCTTGTTATGGGTCAAAGTCAAATTTTATTATTAATCTAAATATTATTATAAATGATGCCTACCAAAAATAATATTTGTGTATGGGGTAAATTATATTTGATCCATGTATTTTTATAAACGTTCTTATTTTTATATATGGGGAAAAAATTATTATTGATTTAAATATTTTTATATACGAAAATTTACTATTGATCCAAATATTTTGTAACTGATACCTAAACATAAATAATATTCGTATATGGGAAAAACTCTATTATTGATCTAAATATTTTTATTTATGAAAGATGGTATTTATGATTCAAAAATAATATACGGGAAAATATTTATTGTTGATCTAAATATTTTTATATATATGAAAATTTGCTATTGATCAAGATATTTTTGTAAATGATACCTAAACATAAATAATATTTGTAAACGGAATAAAAATATTATTGATTTAAATATTTTTATATACGAAAAATATATTTATGATCCACAAAATTTTGATTCAAAAATGGTATACGGGAAAAAATATTATTGATCTAGATATTTTTATATACGAAAATTTACTATTGATCCAAATATTTTTGTAAATGATACCTAATCATAAATAATATTTATATACGGAAAAAAATTTATTATTGATCTAAATATTTTTATATACAAAATATGATATTTATGATCCAATAATGATATACGGCAAAAATTTTATTATTAATTTAAATATTTTTATATACGAAATTTTTTTATTATTAATTTAAATATTTTTTTAACTTTTTATTTTGAATAAATATATTATATAAACAAATACGCAAATCAGATCAGAACGTGTACGGTTTTGTTACTTGTTTTTAATAAAAGAAATGGGACTTCTAAAATGTGTGTCTCTCTTCTAGAAAAATTGAGCATAGTAAAACATTTTTAATACAAAAATAGAAACCCATGAAAAGTATTTCTTGGAAATAGGGTTGGGCTTCTAGAATGGTAGTTTTCCTTTTATTTTCACAAATGTAACACTGAAAAAGCCTAAAAATGAATATATTTGATGTAGACCTTGAATTAAAGTCAAACTTTTGTTAACTTTAGTTGTTGAACTATATTGCTTGCAAGGGAAACAAAGCATCGTAGTACTAGTTGTGATAGATGTTATTAAATATAGCAATAAATCAATGATCTAAAGGATCTAAAGGGCATTCGGTAATATTTGCAGGGTTCTAAACTTGTAACTTGTAACCAAAAAAGCAAATCACGTGCGTTGATGAATTAAAGTTCTCATACATCAGAGCAGTAAAGCAAAGTTTTCTCATCATATACCAAATGCGTCCTCATACATATTACTTCTTCAGTTTTTATTAGATGTTATGATATTTTAAAAATATATTTTGTATTAAATTATAAATTGTTTTATGATATTAAAAATTATTATAATTATTTATGTATTTAGATATTTAATTTTTCTAACTTTTAATTCTTTTTTTATATATCAATAAAAGATAATTTTATAAAAAATTTATAATTTGTATTTTTTTATAATAATAATATTTTTATTTTTTTATTTGTAAAAGTGTTAAAGGACTTATAATATAAAAAAATGAGAGAGAAATCAATTTTTCCCTATAAGATAATACAACAGGTGGTTGTTGAGGAGTTCGGGAGAGTCGAGAGCACTAATGAGACTAATGTTCCAAGATCAAAAGAGAGAGAGAGAGAGAGAGAGAGAGAGAGAGAGAGAGAGAGAGAGAGAGAGAGAGAGAGAGAGAGAGAGAGAGAGAGAGAGAGAGAGAGAGAGAGAGAGAGAGAGAGAGAGAGAGAGAGAGAGAGAGAGACCACATCTCAACCCAAAACCTTAAGGTGTTAGGTAAATGAGTCATCACTCTTATAAATTAAACATTTCACCCATTCATAGGTGTCATACCCCAAAATTTGCCCATGCTATTTTTCATACACAAAACCAAATCAAAAGACAAAGCTCCAAAACACAGTCTCCCACACAGAAGTTCTAAACTAGGGTTTGAATAATTCAGAGGAAAATCATTGAATCAATGGCTCAAGGTGGTTCCATAGGGTCACTAACATCCCAAAGTATCTCCATATAAAGTTTCAAGTCAAACAGAGCAAATTTAGTCCCTCAAATCCTGATTAGGTCAACAGTCGACTCCCAAGGGCAAAACAGTCATTATACAGTCAAAACTCAAGATATTTGGTCAACAACATTCTCATAACCCTAAAATCATCATTTGATCAAGGGTTGATCATGATGATGCAAGGAAAGATCAGAGAAGTCAAAAGTCAAGAGTTACTATTTTGGGCATGAACTGAAAAAGTCAACCAAACTTTGAAAATTCACCAAATATTCATACTTCATCAGAAAAATTCCCACCAAAGCTCATTTTGAAGAGAATTCATTCCTCTATCCAATGATCCAAGAATCAAAGCTCACAGGTCAATGGTTTAAGAATTATGGCCTCATACATTACAGGTCCTTTTCAAAAGTCAACAAAAGGACATGTTTTTCAAAAGGTCATAAAATGAGAATGGAAAAGAATTTTGATATGGGACCAAAGACATTGGTTAGAAGACTCTCTAAGGTTTCTAAAAAGTCCTAGAACACCTCCATACCTCAAAAATTGAGGGAGATACACCTTGTCAAAGTCGGATTATTTTTGAAAAAAAATGTGAAGAGAAAAGGTTCAAAACTCCAAACATTTTCAAATGGGCCTATAATCTCTCTATCCAATCTCTACCACAAGCCCATGCACGCCCTAAGACTAGGTTTCTTTTTATTTCTAGGGTTTTATTATGTATTTTATGATTTTTATTATTTTAAATCATAAATTAAACATATAAAATCATAAAAATAGTTAGAGATTTTAGTTCGCTTCAATTCCAATCAAATATATCACATTAATGATACAAATTTCGTGATCCATAAAGTTTGATTAAAAAAATATTGGAATTGAACTAATTTAGAAAAAATTGAAAATATATTTCAATCAAATTTTCTCAAAACTCAATCTCAAGATTCAAGGAGATTTCTTTCAATTTTGTTGACCTAATCACCTCTCTATAAGTATCTGAGCAAGGCCAAAGCACAAGGGTTACCAAATTTCGCTCTGAAGAACCCTAAAATCCGAGTGCAAAAGTCAAGCAAATTGCAAGAGAGTTTTTTGAGTTTGAGGGAGATTCGAAGAGTCCTAACCACTGCTGCATGTTCCTGAGATTGTTTTGAAGCCATTCCAGTTCTCAAACACGAGTAACAAGCCCGGAATACGTCCCTAATAGTCACGGTTTGCCCATTCTTTCTTTTCTTCGATTACGACTCATCACGCATCATAAACTGATTTCAATTACATATTTGTGTTGTCTTTGATGTTTATGATCTTTTGGTGGAATTAATTTGATTTTGGATGCGTTTTAAGGGTTTTGCCATGTTAGGGTTCGTGACCTTCAAATTGGGGGTTTTTAGTTTAGTACAAATTAGGACTTAACACCTATACCAGTAGATTCGTCACGTCTGGACGATACTTTCTATGTGATCGCGACACATTTTTGCGTTGGTTTGGTAGGGATAACGTTTTCGCAGGTGTAGTATATAAAGAGTTTTTACAACTTACGCGCAATAAGTGGTGTAAAAGGGTTCTGCAGAATTTTGGTGAGGAAGACGACTACGTGTCGTCACCCGGGTGGCCAATTTCAAATAAAAAAAGGCGCGCAGCTTTTTTGGTGTGTTGCAGGATCCCGTGTGTTGCTTCCCCACGCGTACGATGCATTCCCATGCCATCAGCCGTCAGATGCTTTTTCCCTTTAATCCAACGCTGCCAGTCCTGAGGGCACATCATACACCTCATACGCGTGCCACATGCGATCAAGATAAGTACTTTTTGCAATTTTTTTTACTTTTTATTGCATAGCGCTTTTGTTGTTTTATGATATATATAATATTTGTTTTAAAATTCTTTTTTTCTATTATATAAAAAAACTAGTATCTATTTTTATTTTCAAAAAAAACTTTTTATATAATAAATGTTTATTTATTTATTTTATTTTATATACTCATCTAGTTTATAATATTTGTTTTCTTCATTTATATTTATTTATTAATACATAATATGTATATTTATTATATTATATTTATCTATTTATTCATATGATTAATATTTATATTAATATACTTATTTAAATTTTATTTTAAATTACATTTAATTACTTATATATTCAAAAATTCATATTTATTCTATTATAACCTTGAAAAATTCATAAAAATTATTCTTACATTTGATTTTATTTTCTTATCCTGATCTAATTAATTAGGTCACGAGACCAATAATTAATTAAATCGTATGCATTTTCTTATTTAAACCATGCCCTAATCAGGGTTTATAATGAACATTCCAATACACTGAAAATATTTTCTTTTCTTTTGTGCCTTGCCTTTTCAGGGTTATCGACATGGTTCACTCCGACAACGCGCCTGATCAAAAACCCAGAGCTAAGTATCTTATCTTTAAAGCCTATTTTGTTTTCTTTTAAAATCAGGGGTTTGTCTTGCCTTCACTATTTTTGCCTGTGCCTTTTTCAGAGTTACCCCGAGGCTTTCCGCCAACCATATCAGATCAAATTCGAAGCTAAGTTCCTTTTATTATTATTTTATTTATTAATTATTCTTTTTACTTTCATGGTTGATAAAGTTCGCCTTCGAACCGATAATGCGCTCACTCTCTGTTTTCTGTCTCTTCTTTTTCCTTTTCAGGGTTTGTCAAATGCCAAAGCTACGTCATTGGTAACCCTAAATCTTTTTTTTTCTTTTTTATTTTATTATTACTTATGCCAAACCCTATTAAGGGATCCGCTGGTTACAATTCCCCTCTCCTCCGCTGGTTTCATTTTCCCCCTTCCCTTTATTGCTTTATATACTGCGTGGTTAGTAATCTTAGGGAGTGCAAGCCTTAAACTGAATTAGAATAACTAATTAAAAGATAAATATCTGAATTGAATCACGTGATTGGTGCACACACACACGCTTTTTGGGTAACCCTCTCTGTTGCCTGTTGCCTGTTGCCTTGTTGCCTTGTTGCCTGTTGCTTTTGTGTTTTTTGCAGAATAAGCCACGCCCCTCGAATTCGAGGATACCTCAGCCATGTTGCCTCGATAAAAAGGTCACGACCCTAATGATGCTGCCTTCGATACACAAATGACCTCGACCCTCGGATGTTGCCTACGGAAAAAGGCTGAGGTATCTTCTGGCTGCCTACGAAAAGGCTTATTCTGATCCTTGCCTTAGACTACCTGCCCTTCTATGGCATGGGGCAGTCTTATGGCAAAGGATGCTTCGATGACCCTTCTACCTCCAAACGAAAGGCTTCCTGCCCTCTTATGGCAAGGATAGACCCTTTCATTCTGAAAGGCAAAAAGAGACCTATCATCTGAGTTTAAGGTAATTGCCCCTAATTGCCTTGCAATGCTCAAACCTTTTTATCATATTCTTTCTCATAATTTTTCAAAAGGGCAACGCTTATTCACAAGCTAAAGTCCCTATCTCTTTCATCTACATTTTCTAAACAAACGAGCAAGCAAAGCAATTAAGAGCCCATGGAAAACCATGGATGCAAAGGGTGCCTTACACCTTCCCTTTGCATAAATTACCCCCCGAACTCAGATTTCTTTAAAAGGTTTTTTTTCTGTTTCTTTTTGCCTTTCTGAATTTGTTTGGATAAAATAAAAGTCGGTGGCGACTCTTGCTTACCGCGACATTCCGATCGATTAAAAAGTCAGTTCACCGTATTACAGAACTGGCGACTCTGCTGGGGAGAATTTTCTTATAAAAGAGGGGTTACCTTAAAAGTTTAGGATTCACTTAAATGTTTTCTATTATTTGCTTTGTTTGTTTTATTTTCAGGGACGTTTTGGGAATTAACTGAAGGACGAATCCTATTCCCGGATTCAAGAACCCTTAAGATTAGGAGTGGCATAGTCATAAGGACCTCTTTCACATATGTGGGAGATGAGTCAGTATGAAGTTCACGCTTGAGTTAGGACTCCATAGCATATGCACACCTTTCTCAAATGAGGGAGGTCTATGTATGTGTCTATGGGTGCGCCGGAGCTCAAGGACCTTTAGTTACCCTTAACCCATCCTGGCCTTTAGGAACGTAGTGGGGGGACTACCCTTGACAAATGTTAAGGACTAGCCGCTACCCGATGCTACAATTCAGATAGGTTCTTTCTCAAAGTATCATTGCATGGTGCAAATGCATCATGTCCGAGGGTGCTTTAGAAGGGCTTACAATTCTGGATAACTTATAGAACCTGTTGCTGAAATCTCCATATCCATAGAAATGCCTTTGGGAAGGACGCCTGATCTAAAACTCCATGCAAGCCTTAAACCAAAAATTGTGTGATTTGTGTGGATTTGTTTTTCTGTGATGCATCACGCATACATGCATTCATGACATGGCTAACTCATCTCAAGGAGAAAAAAGGTCTTTTAACCATAATTTGTTTTGTAGGTTATTTAAATAATGGGAATCCTAATCAGAAAACCTTTCTTCCTCAACTTCAAGAAAGTACCTACTACATTAAGACTCTTATGTGATGATATTACTGGTTCTCTTGTTCTTTCTGAATCTCTCAACAAACTGATAAGTTTAATGCGAACCAAAGTGGATGAAGCTCTCCTCAACTCTATGATGCAATTTTATGATCCTCTTCTCCATTGCTTCACTTATAGAGATTTTCAACTGGTGCCTACCTTGGAAGAATTCTCTTACATAATGGACATGCCCATACCTGATCAAATCCCTTACACTGGTGAGGAAGGAGGTCCTAAGTTGGAAGACATTGCTGCTGCTCTACACCTACCAAGATCAGAAATTAACAAAGTTTGGATCAACAAAAGAGACTACTCTGGGATACCTGTGGATTTCTTGATCGAGAAAGCTAAGATCTTTGCTAAAGCTTTAAGCATGGATGCCTTGGAAAGTGTTCTAACCCTGTTGATATATGGACAAGTTCTTTTTCACCGCTGCGACAAAGTTGTTGATAGGGCTGCTATCAAAATCTTCCTTAGCAAGAATCCTGTTCCTACTTTACTTGGTGATTTATTGCATTCCATCAACGCTAGAGTGACAAAGAGACGAGGTTGTGTTCTAGGGTGCATCCCTCTCTTACATAGGTGGTTTATTTCTCACTTACCCCGATCCTCAATAAAGAATGAAGAAGGTTTGACTTGGATTCAAAGGATTATGGAGCTTTCATACGACGACATCATTTGGTATCCAAAGAAATTCGAGGGAGTTCAGTTATATGACCGCTGCGGAGAGTTCCCTAATGTGCCTCTTCTTGGCATTCATGGAGGAATTACCTATAACCCTATACTTGCTCGACATCAGTTTGGTTTTGCTTTGAAAGATAAGCCCCGCTCCATATATCTTAGTGCGGAAAATTTTGACTATGGTTCAGATACAACTGAAAAGAAGAATCGCTTCATTAAAGCTTGGTATGAAGTAAAAAAGGTGGGTGCAAGAGAATTGGGAATGAGGATCGATACTCCTTCAGATCTCTACTTTAAATGGATTTATGACCGAGTCGTCGAGTTTGGCATACCACATCCATCTGACACACCCGTTGTTCCGAGGATCACTCCTCCCGAGGTTCACATAGAAATGGAGCCTTATGTACCCGCTCCAAACGAAGACCTTGCTGCCACCGTTGCTCATTTAAGACAAGAAAAGGCTGATCTTGAGAAGCGTCTACAAAAGGTTGAAGCAGAAAAAGCAGTATTAGTGGCTAACGCTAAAGAACGAGATAGTATGCTTGACTATTTCTCTCGCAAGTGGAAGATTGAAGACTTCATCTCACCTGATCAGATACAATCATGGGAGCTAGAGATTGATAGGCTTATTCAAGAAAAGAACGAGATGGTCAAAGCCCATAAAGAGGAAATCAGAGGATTGAAGAGAAAGCGCCGACTTAAAGATTGACTTCTTTTATTTTATATTTATTATATAGTATTTCTTCGATGTAACTTCAAAATTAATAAACAATACATGGGTTTTTATTTTTAATTAATTTATTTTGCTTCTATTTTCTTTTCTTTTAAATGTGTTAAAAAGCCTTCAACTCTTTGAGAACATTGCATATGCATAATCATATCATTCATAAACATCGCATCGCAGGTTTCATAAAATCAAATGCCTCATCTTTGTGCTGTTTATTTCAGTAACAAAGATGAATCTCGAACAATCTGTGAAGAATCTCCAAACTCAGAACAACCAATTCCAAGAAATGATCCTTAACTTGGCCAAGGGGCAAGAAGAATTGAAGGCACTTCTAATCGAGAAGGAGAAGAATCAACATAAGCACCAAGGCGGTCAAGATAATCAGAGATCCAAGACTAAGCGGTCATTTACTCCATTACATATGTCGCTGTCTCAAGCTCTGCAACAACTGCTCAATCAGAACTTGATAACTCTATTGCCTCCATATTCACTTCCTGCTAATCCCACTCCTGGGTACAAGTACCATGCAAGATGTGCTTATCATTCAAACAGTCCTGGTCATGATACAGAGGATTGTGGACCATTGAAGCACATGATCCAAGACCTCATTGATTGCAAGATCATTGACGTCATTTCACCTGAGAAACTTCATATGGCCAATACTAGGTACAATCGGAAAGGTCACAATGAACCCAACCAATCTGTGGGGACAATTCTGACCTTTACACCAGTTCCACAACAAGGACACAAGTCAGATACACCCAAGCGCCAATTCGCAAAGATCAATATGACTCTGGCCGAAGCGTTGCAACAATTGCTGAAGAAAGGGCTAATCACTTTGAAGGACCCTCCGAGGAATCCTAGTACTTCCTCTTCTCGTTATAATCCTAATGCAAGGTGTGCGTATCACTCTGATAGTCCTGGACATGACACTAATAACTGTTGGACACTGAAGAATAAGATCCAAGACTTAATCGATGACAAGATCGTTGACTGCCACCCTCCTGAGGAACCTCATGTTGTGTACGACCAGAAAGATCACGACGAACCCAAACAATCTGTGGGGACAATTCTGACCTCTACATTAGCTCCGCAACAAAGACGCAGGTCAGAACGTCAGTTTACAAAGATCAATATGTCACTGGCTCAGGCATTACAACATTTGCTGAGAGAGAACTTGATTACTTTAAGAGATCCTCCTGTAAAGCCCAACACCTCCGCCCCTAGCTACAAGCCCAATGCGAGGTGTGCATATCACTCCAATAGCCCTGGGCATGATACGAATGATTGTTGGCCATTGAAGAACAAGATTCAAGACATGATTGATGCTGGTGAAATTGAATTCTATCATCCCAAGACCCCCGTGGTGATCACTGTTCCCATGCCTAATCACAAAAAGATTGATTAATACCTAGAAAGATGAACTTTTTAGATCATTAGATTTACTTTCATTTGCAATTTCTATTCTGTTTGTTTAAACACTCCAATTATGATAGACATTATTTGTTTTAATAATCATCATCAGTGCATTGCATATGTTTGTCTTGAATAAATTATTTCGCTATCACTCTTTTTTAAATTATGTCGTTACTCTGCATATGTTTTGTGATACTCAACTCCTGCTAAGCTGTAAGCCTTTTAAAGGAGGATGACGAAAACGATACCGCAACTTCATACAATATGCTTTTGAATGGACTATGTTGACGATGTACAGGCATTATTTCAATTCCTAAACAGTGGAGAAATAAGGATGTTAATCCCTCGTCAACCCCCTTGAGCCTAAGAAGTAGAAGTTTCTTTTTTTGAACTAAAACCCTTTATCATAACCTGGGGCAGGGTAGTTCTCAGTTAATTTGGCTGTGCATTCTATTTTAAGAGAATCATTCAGTACACCTTTCAACAAAGGTTTCAATCATAAACGTTCAACCGCACACATCAAAGAAGTGTTGGAGACACCAATCAAAAGACAATGACGGTTCATCAATCATCAAACAAGGCAGTCAATAGCTTTCAAAAAAAAAAATGAAAAAACACATATACAAAGAAAAGCCTACTAAGTCAAAAATCAAAAAAGAAGATTTAGGCAAAAATCAAGGCGTCCCGCTGACTGTAAGTTCAAAAATAGACAGTTCAGGCAAAAGTTAGGGATATCAAAAGATGAAAAAAGAGAAGTCAATAAATTCCTGAACAACACAATGTTGTGACAACCAAAAGAAAGAAGCGACTGCCATCTCAAAAGTTCTCTATTGCTTGTGAACCATCATCATTATCAAAGGTGCAAATCCAAAAGTCTCTTGGAACCTGAATGCATAAGTCGAATTAACTGAGCTTAGGACTGAAGATCATCACGAAGAGGGGTGGGTACAATCAAATTTTGAGCTTTTATCCTTTGTTCCTTAAACCGTGAACCAAGCCACATTACAACCCTTGAAAGTCCTAACTGAAGCATGGTTAGTTCAAAAGCATACTGTTACCAAAAGGGTATCCTGACTCCTTAAGGTCTACCACAAATGCCGAGTTGATATCACGTTTTTACAAACATCACATTGTTACAAATATCATGTTTTTACAAATATCACGCTTTTTACATCTCCTGTTTTAAAAATATTTTCAAAAACTCAAGACAGACGTATGCATTGCATCTCATGAATTCATTATTAAACAAATTCTGCTACATAATTTCAAACGTTAGCAACAGAAAGAACTTGCACATGGAACAACTAATGACTGAAAGTTATCCCGACAGACGATATTACTCCAAGAAACCATGTCTCTTACGTATACAAGGGGCATGACACGTTTTGCTCAATCAATCTGGGGCAATCCAGTCAAGTTTCCGAGAATCTCTCAAGGATGCCAAAATAATCAGGGGCACGCATCCAAGAAGATCTGAAGCTACTTCTCAACCAACATAGGACATCATATTGGGCATATGATTACTAGGGGCATGTCTCCTAAAGTGCACATCTTATAAAGTCCTCGCAAGGTGAATCTTTCCAAAGTTCCTGCTAACTGGGGCAAATCTATACAAGTCCCGTTTGACATTTTAAGTGACGTGTCCTAAATCAAGTAGTAGTTACTATAATACTGGGGGCAACTTTCACCCATGTCTCCCCACAAAGCCGGGTTCACAAGATCATATCCCCACAGAGTAATCATTAAGAAGATATCTTCAATCGCTCTCGACAAAGACATGGTTCCCCAACAGAGTTTACATCTTCAACACTGTCGCTTTCCTCCAACACGACTTATCAATATCTTTATCACCAATCAATCAGGGAACATCAAGTCACTGATCATCTCCAAGCAGAAATAATAAATTCCCAGCTGAGCATCTCCAAGACAAGATCAGACAGTACAATTACAAGGACATAAAGATCTACTTTCTTAATCAAAGACAACATAAATCATATTCACATATCATATGTCATAAACGTATTCATACATTGCATACATTACCTCATAATGAACTCATACATAACATGCAAAAGCTCTCATTTATTTTGAGGGATTCATTACATAACCCATGCATCATGACATTGCATAAAGATTAACTTTACCTTTTTCAGAATACAGGTACCGACAAATGAACGAAATCCCCAACTTTCCAAGATCTAATTCAGCTACTACGAACGGTACTGACACGATCAACGCTCGAAGATCTAATTCATTTACCACGAACGGTAATGACACGATCACTTTCAAAGTCTAATTCAGCTACTACGAACAGTACTGACACGACAAAAGATCTAATTCGGTTACTACGAACGGTACTGACACGGTCAACTCTCAGAGATCTAATTCTATCATCACGAACGGTGTAGACACGGTCACTGACCTTCTCAGTCTAATTCAGCTACTACGAACGGTACTGACACGACAGAAGATCTAATTCAGATACTACGAACGGTACTGACACGATCAAATTTCAGAGGTCTAAGTCTATCATCACGAACGGTGTGGACACGATCACTGGCCCTCCCAGTCTAATTCAGTCACTACGAACGGTGCTGACACGACAAGAGAATCTAATTCTATCATCACGAACGATGAAGACACGATTATCTCCTCAGATCTAATTCTATCATCACGAACGATGAAGACACGATCATCTTTCCAAGATCTAATTCAAGTATCACGAACGATACTGACACAATCAATTCCCAAGGATCTAATTCATCTACCACGAACGGTAATGACACGGTCAACGCGCAAACAACATCTTCTCAAAATTCAACTACCAGATGGCATCCACAAGCCCATCTCCGACAAAAGTCCTTACTTCAAATAGGGCAAATTTCTTGGTATTCTTATGTTCAATCATCTTCCACCTTCAGATACCGACTGGCGCGCAAACCACTCTACATCTTCAGGTTTAAGATAATTGAACAGGGGCAGCTGTCATACCCCAAAATTTGCCCATGCTATTTTTCATACACAAAACCAAATCAAAAGACAAAGCTCCAAAACACAGTCTCCCACACAGAAGTTCTAAACTAGGGTTTGAATAATTCAGAGGAAAATCATTGAATCAATGGCTCAAGGTGGTTCCATAGGGTCACTAACATCCCAAAGTATCTCCATATAAAGTTTCAAGTCAAACAGAGCAAATTTAGTCCCTCAAATCCTGATTAGGTCAACAGTCGACTCCCAAGGGCAAAACAGTCATTATACAGTCAAAACTCAAGATATTTGGTCAACAACATTCTCATAACCCTAAAATCATCATTTGATCAAGGGTTGATCATGATGATGCAAGGAAAGATCAGAGAAGTCAAAAGTCAAGAGTTACTATTTTGGGCATGAACTGAAAAAGTCAACCAAACTTTGAAAATTCACCAAATATTCATACTTCATCAGAAAAATTCCCACCAAAGCTCATTTTGAAGAGAATTCATTCCTCTATCCAATGATCCAAGAATCAAAGCTCACAGGTCAATGGTTTAAGAATTATGGCCTCATACATTACAGGTCCTTTTCAAAAGTCAACAAAAGGACATGTTTTTCAAAAGGTCATAAAATGAGAATGGAAAAGAATTTTGATATGGGACCAAAGACATTGGTTAGAAGACTCTCTAAGGTTTCTAAAAAGTCCTAGAACACCTCCATACCTCAAAAATTGAGGGAGATACACCTTGTCAAAGTCGGATTATTTTTGAAAAAAAATGTGAAGAGAAAAGGTTCAAAACTCCAAACATTTTCAAATGGGCCTATAATCTCTCTATCCAATCTCTACCACAAGCCCATGCACGCCCTAAGACTAGGTTTCTTTTTATTTCTAGGGTTTTATTATGTATTTTATGATTTTTATTATTTTAAATCATAAATTAAACATATAAAATCATAAAAATAGTTAGAGATTTTAGTTCGCTTCAATTCCAATCAAATATATCACATTAATGATACAAATTTCGTGATCCATAAAGTTTGATTAAAAAAATATTGGAATTGAACTAATTTAGAAAAAATTGAAAATATATTTCAATCAAATTTTCTCAAAACTCAATCTCAAGATTCAAGGAGATTTCTTTCAATTTTGTTGACCTAATCACCTCTCTATAAGTATCTGAGCAAGGCCAAAGCACAAGGGTTACCAAATTTCGCTCTGAAGAACCCTAAAATCCGAGTGCAAAAGTCAAGCAAATTGCAAGAGAGTTTTTTGAGTTTGAGGGAGATTCGAAGAGTCCTAACCACTGCTGCATGTTCCTGAGATTGTTTTGAAGCCATTCCAGTTCTCAAACACGAGTAACAAGCCCGGAATACGTCCCTAATAGTCACGGTTTGCCCATTCTTTCTTTTCTTCGATTACGACTCATCACGCATCATAAACTGATTTCAATTACATATTTGTGTTGTCTTTGATGTTTATGATCTTTTGGTGGAATTAATTTGATTTTGGATGCGTTTTAAGGGTTTTGCCATGTTAGGGTTCGTGACCTTCAAATTGGGGGTTTTTAGTTTAGTACAAATTAGGACTTAACACCTATACCAGTAGATTCGTCACGTCTGGACGATACTTTCTATGTGATCGCGACACATTTTTGCGTTGGTTTGGTAGGGATAACGTTTTCGCAGGTGTAGTATATAAAGAGTTTTTACAACTTACGCGCAATAAGCGGTGTAAAAGGGTTCTGCAGAATTTTGGTGAGGAAGACGACTACGTGTCGTCACCCGGGTGGCCAATTTCAAATAAAAAAAGGCGCGCAGCTTTTTTGGTGTGTTGCAGGATCCCGTGTGTTGCTTCCCCACGCGTACGATGCATTCCCATGCCATCAGCCGTCAGATGCTTTTTCCCTTTAATCCAACGCTGCCAGTCCTGAGGGCACATCATACACCTCATACGCGTGCCACATGCGATCAAGATAAGTACTTTTTGCAATTTTTTTTACTTTTTATTGCATAGCGCTTTTGTTGTTTTATGATATATATAATATTTGTTTTAAAATTCTTTTTTTCTATTATATAAAAAAACTAGTATCTATTTTTATTTTCAAAAAAAACTTTTTATATAATAAATGTTTATTTATTTATTTTATTTTATATACTCATCTAGTTTATAATATTTGTTTTCTTCATTTATATTTATTTATTAATACATAATATGTATATTTATTATATTATATTTATCTATTTATTCATATGATTAATATTTATATTAATATACTTATTTAAATTTTATTTTAAATTACATTTAATTACTTATATATTCAAAAATTCATATTTATTCTATTATAACCTTGAAAAATTCATAAAAATTATTCTTACATTTGATTTTATTTTCTTATCCTGATCTAATTAATTAGGTCACGAGACCAATAATTAATTAAATCGTATGCATTTTCTTATTTAAACCATGCCCTAATCAGGGTTTATAATGAACATTCCAATACACTGAAAATATTTTCTTTTCTTTTGTGCCTTGCCTTTTCAGGGTTATCGACATGGTTCACTCCGACAACGCGCCTGATCAAAAACCCAGAGCTAAGTATCTTATCTTTAAAGCCTATTTTGTTTTCTTTTAAAATCAGGGGTTTGTCTTGCCTTCACTATTTTTGCCTGTGCCTTTTTCAGGGTTACCCCGAGGCTTTCCGCCAACCATATCAGATCAAATTCGAAGCTAAGTTCCTTTTATTATTATTTTATTTATTAATTATTCTTTTTACTTTCATGGTTGATAAAGTTCGCCTTCGAACCGATAATGCGCTCACTCTCTGTTTTCTGTCTCTTCTTTTTCCTTTTCAGGGTTTGTCAAATGCCAAAGCTACGTCATTGGTAACCCTAAATCTTTTTTTTTCTTTTTTATTTTATTATTACTTATGCCAAACCCTATTAAGGGATCCGCTGGTTACAATTCCCCTCTCCTCCGCTGGTTTCATTTTCCCCCTTCCCTTTATTGCTTTATATACTGCGTGGTTAGTAATCTTAGGGAGTGCAAGCCTTAAACTGAATTAGAATAACTAATTAAAAGATAAATATCTGAATTGAATCACGTGATTGGTGCACACACACACGCTTTTTGGGTAACCCTCTCTGTTGCCTGTTGCCTGTTGCCTTGTTGCCTTGTTGCCTGTTGCTTTTGTGTTTTTTGCAGAATAAGCCACGCCCCTCGAATTCGAGGATACCTCAGCCATGTTGCCTCGATAAAAAGGTCACGACCCTAATGATGCTGCCTTCGATACACAAATGACCTCGACCCTCGGATGTTGCCTACGGAAAAAGGCTGAGGTATCTTCTGGCTGCCTACGAAAAGGCTTATTCTGATCCTTGCCTTAGACTACCTGCCCTTCTATGGCATGGGGCAGTCTTATGGCAAAGGATGCTTCGATGACCCTTCTACCTCCAAACGAAAGGCTTCCTGCCCTCTTATGGCAAGGATAGACCCTTTCATTCTGAAAGGCAAAAAGAGACCTATCATCTGAGTTTAAGGTAATTGCCCCTAATTGCCTTGCAATGCTCAAACCTTTTTATTATATTCTTTCTCATAATTTTTCAAAAGGGCAACGCTTATTCACAAGCTAAAGTCCCTATCTCTTTCATCTACATTTTCTAAACAAACGAGCAAGCAAAGCAATTAAGAGCCCATGGAAAACCATGGATGCAAAGGGTGCCTTACACCTTCCCTTTGCATAAATTACCCCCCGAACTCAGATTTCTTTAAAAGGTTTTTTTTCTGTTTCTTTTTGCCTTTCTGAATTTGTTTGGATAAAATAAAAGTCGGTGGCGACTCTTGCTTACCGCGACATTCCGATCGATTAAAAAGTCAGTTCACCGTATTACAATAGGCAACGTGGAACTTTAACGACTCACACTTGCACTCAACATTCTCCCTCACAAGTGTGAGTCCCCCACATCTTATAATAGGATCCAACACCAGATACATCTCCCGTTCTCCCACCAAACTGAACCACGACTCTAATACCAGTTGTTAGGAAAAATCAATTGTTCCTTAAGAATAATGTGATGACTTTCTCGAAGCTGATAGGGAGAATCGACAGTGAATATTAAGTGTTGCGGATTAAGGATTGTTCGTATTCCAATGTAGCTTGGCTACTCTTCTTATGGTGCTTGTCTCGTGATGGCATTATCTCATATTTATAACTCTTAATTGCCATGGTTCCCTTGTCGCCTGGGAAGTCATAAAGGGTATTGAACTCTATTTGATGAGGATGTCTCTTGCATTGAAAGGCGACTTAATAGAAGGAACAAACAGGGACGAATTGGTAGTAATGGGCGAGATGTTAGTTAATCCTGATTATATACGTCTCGAATGTACAATATCTTTTAAGGGTGGCTTGGCAAGAGGCGAGATGTATGGTTGAGGTGAGATGTATGATTAATCCAGGATGAATGTCCTAGATGTTCACAAACCTTCAAGGCCGGTTCGATTAGGAGACGGGATGTCTAGCTAATCCAGGATGTATGTCCCGGATGTACATAAGCCCTCCAAACGTGAGGCCTGAGAAAGGCGAAGCACCTTAAGTCTCTTGGTGGTTTGTGAATCTACTCCGGGATATACATCCTGGATGTACATAAGCCCCCAAGCATGAAACTTGAGAAGGGCGAAGCACTTTTACGTCGCCTAGTGGTTTGGGGCTCTACTTCGGGATATGCATCCCGAATTTAGCGAACTCTATTTGATGAGGATGTCTCCTGCATTGAAAGGCGACTTAATAGAAGGAACGGACATAGGTGGTTTGGTAATAATGGGCGAGATGTTAGTTGATTCGGGATATATATCCCGGATGTACACTATCCTTTAAGGACGGCTTGGTAGGAGGCGAGATGTATGACTGAGGTGAGATGTACGGTTAATTCAGGATGGACGTCCTAAATATTCACAAAACTTCAAGGTCAGTTCGGTTAGGAGGCGGGATGTCTAGCTAATATAGGATGTATGTCCCTGATGTACATAAGCCGCCCAAGCGTAAGGCCTACGCTTTAAGTCACCTGGTGGTTTGTGAATCCACTCCATAATATGCATCCAGGATATACATAAGCCCCACAAGCGTGAGGCCTGAGAATGGCGAAGCACTTTAAGTCTCCTGGTGGATTGCGAATCTACTCCTGGATATGCATGCTGGATGTACATTGGCAAAGAGAAAATAAAAGAACATAATCACAACACAAGGATATAACGTGGAAACTCTAAAACCGGAGAAAAAACCTTGATCGTTGTCGAATGAAAACCAGAGAATTATATCATGTGAAAGTTAATATAACATATAATATACCCTTAGTTATCCCAGACCTCCAGTACACACACTATAACATCCCGATTTTTATTAATATTTTTATTAATTATATTAGTAATTATATTATTTGGTGTTTTTAATAATTACTTATTTATTTAGTTATTATGTGATATAATAATTATTTAAGTATTTAATTATGTGAGTGTTTGTATTGTTTGACTTAATTGAGTTATTAGAGAGATATAACTAAATGAGCCTAAGTGATAGAAACATAATGGATGGATTGGTGGGTTAAGCTCAATTGACATAAGAGAGATAGTAAGAGTAGAAAGTTAGGGTTTTTGAGTTGGAGTCTCATAACTCATTTTGGGGGAGAAAGAAGAGAGAAGAGAAAGAAGGGAGGAGCACTTGAGAGAAAAAGAAAAATTATGGAGGAAGCCTCAATTTTCACAGCAAGTTTCAGCATAGAGTCACCTTGGCAAAATGGGCGTATCTCTCAATCCAACCGTTGGATCGTTACGGTACTTGGACACATTGTTTCTGACCCTTAGAGGTAAGTTCTGATCGGAACGATTTTGATTTTGAGGGTTTTAAGTTCGTCTGATAAGCTGATTCCCGAACTGGTTTTTAGGTGTGTCTCCAAATGATGTTAGAAAATATTTCTTTTGGAGAAAAGCTTAGAGCTATGGTGAAAGAGTCCATATTTACCAAGGTAAGGATGGGGTTCTTTCATAATAAAGGGGTGTATGATAGTGGGTTATGGTGGGTAGATTCTATACTTGATATCCATGTTCTTCTATGTTGCAATTTTGGGTATTTTGTGGTTTGTTAGAATGTGATGATATAAATGTGATAAGTTGTGTGCAATTGTTAATCTTTATGTATTAGATTGTTGTGTTTGTTGTGGGTAAACCATTGATAGTGAAATAATGGGTTTTATTGTAGAATTAGAAATGGAATAGCAATAGAAGTGAATTGAATTAATATAATATGATTATTAATTGGTTAATTTAATTAATAGTTGAATTAATTTAAATAAGTCTATTTGATTGGAAAATACTTAGAATTGGATAAATTATTCAGTTTATCGATAAACTACGGTATTTTGAGAAATTGACTGTAATAGTGTTTTGGTTCAATATTTACGTTGAGAATAATATATTGATATGCCAATGATGTTGTTTTGATAATTAACATGATATCTAAATTAGTTAAATGTTAGTTGGAAGTTGAATTGGTTTACTTGATATATTGGCATATTGTGATTATTTTGCGAATTGAACCAAAATTGTGGTTTTGGTTTGGATGCCTTTGTTGCGGATGATGTTGTGGTTGCCAATATGATTATGATTGTGCATTGTTATGTGGATAGCCTTATGGTGTGAATCCTAGCGAATCTTGATATTTTATATATATGTTGTTGTGTCATTGATTGAGTTGTGTCGTGAGCCTATGACTAAAGTTGAACGGTGTGATGTTGATATGTTACTGTTGTTGTTGTTGTTATTATGTTGTTGTTTCGTTGTCGATTCGTGGTCGTTGTTTGATGTCGCATAGCATAACATAAAGTTGAATGGTGTGATGTTGATATGTGACCGTGTTGTAAGTTGAAGGCTTTGCCTTATGCCTCGGAATTATGGGTAATTGATAGCGTTGGTAGTTTACTCCAATGGTACCACATGCATATGCACAGTTGAGTCGCATTTGAGTCGTTGTATGTTGTTGTTGGTTGGAGTTGTTGATTATGCATTGCGATCCTTATATGAAGATATAGATTCTTATACGTTGACTTATTGAAAATGCTTATATGTTGATAATGATGCTTAAATGTTGACTTGTTGAAGATAGTTATATGTTGACTTGTTGAAGATGCTTATATGATGATATTAATGATTATATGTTGACTTGTTGAAGATGCTTATATGTTGAGTTGTCTAAAGATGCGTATATGATGACTTGTTGAATATGTTTATATGTTGATATTATGACTATTCATTGATGATGTTATTGGTGTTGATTACGTTAATGTTGTGCAAAGCGGTGATTCATTTATATTCTTTACCAGATATATGATTTATCACAATCCTATTTATATAGTTTGAGTCGCATATTGAGTCGCATTTTGAATTGTTGTGTTTATGAAGTGAATGTTATGATGTGTGAATTCATAGTCTGCGAAGTTGATATCATTTGATATGAATTGTTGATGTGTGTAGATGTGATATATGTGAATGAAACATATATGATGAGAATGCGAATATATATGTATTAATGATATATGTATATATGTGGAATATATGAACCATGTTTTTGCCATTGTTGATAGTTGTATTAATTTTCGTTGTGATTATGAAGTGTATGTTATTATATGCTTGAATGACATACTTGTAAACTTGAATGCATTGTTATAGTCGATAATTAACATTATTGTTGTGATGCAAATTGCTTATATTGAGAAGTGGTGAATTGTGTGTGATCTTACCTTTGCTATATGTATTATCATACTTTCCTTTATAATGTTTGATATCTCACCCTTCTACTAATGTTTCCCCTATCATGGGAAATGGACAGGTACTCAAATATAGCTGTGGAAGTTTGTAGCTTCATCGTGTCCGGTTGGTGTGTCGCTCTGATACGTAGCACTCGGGGGAGTTGTCTATATTGTTGTTTCTATGTTGTTCATGTGTTAGTTGTTGAGTTCCAAATTGGATAATGAGAAGTAATATGATGTTTGAAGTTGTTTCTGATTAAATAAGATGGTTTGTTTATAAAGTCGCATGTTATGATTCCGCTGCATATTAAATAAAAGTTGGTTTGCTTCTTAGAGCTGATATAAGTCGTTTGTGATCCTCTGAGATTGGAGTGCTGCGTATCTGATTATGTGTTGTTTATATGAAGTAAATGTGATATCCCAAATGCTTGTTGATAGTTTTTAAAATACTCTGATTTCTGCATTATAATTTCAGGTAGAATTCGAGGTGTTACACACACACCCTCAAAAACTAATATTTAACTATATCTCACAACACTTTAGTACAAGAGTCTAAAAGAACAAAGAAAGTCAAATACAAACTTATAATGCTTTTGACTGGTGCATTTTGTAAAGAAGAACTTGAATCCTACATATAGCCTTAGACTCTCTCTTCCTTCGCCAAACTAAGCAATGTGAGACTTTGAAGAACTTGAATCCTACATATATAGCCATGGACTCTCTCTTCCTTCACAAAACTAAGCGATGTGTGAACTCTTCAACATGTATATTTTCAACCAACCCTAACAATCTCCACCTTGATTGAAAATAATACATTATCTTTCATTGTCTTTACTGATAATCATCTCCACCATAAAGAGTATAGTCACTTGAAATTACACCACTCCAAGAATTTTTATATTGTCTTCACAGACAATCATAGTTTCAAAAACTATCCTACTCCACCTAAAGAAGATTATACTTCACTTGAAGCTAAACCACTTCAAGAAATTTCCACATGTCAAAAACCATATTGAAACTTTATGGTGCAAATTCCATATTGGTAGGAAGCTCTTTAACCATCGACATAATCTCTTCAACCATCGATGTACACTTGATTGTATCAACATATCTTTAACTTGAACTTTCTACATGTCAAAAACAATTCTTCCATCAATTTTCTCTAGTCTAAACTGCACATTGGAAATTGTAACTTCAACTCAACAACTCTTTCACAATATTACCTTTCTTTTCTGATGTGGAAGAGAAGACAATGTAGCAACTACAGAGCATACTAAGAACACTTGTCCCCAGATCAAACCAAAAACTCTAATACCAGTTGTTAGGAAAAATCGGCAAAGAGAAAATAAAAGAACATAATCACAACACAAGGACATAACATGGAAACTCTAAACCAGAGAAAAAACCAATGTCGTTATCGAATGATAATCAGAGAATAGTACTATGTGAAAATTGATACATCACATAATATATCCTCAACAAGCTCAGACCCCCAGTACACTCACACCCTCTAAAACTAATATTTAACAACACCTCACAACGCTTTAATACAAGAGTATAAGAGAAAAAAAAGTCAAATAGAAGTTTAAAGTGCTTTTGACTGGTGCATCTTGTAACGAAGAACTTGAGTCCTATATATAGTCTCAGACTCTCTCTTCCTTCAACAAACTAAGCGATGTGAAACTTTGATGAACTTAAATTTTATATATATATATATATATATATATATATATATATATATATATATATATATATATATATATATATATATATATATATATAAACTTCCTCTTCTTTTACAAAACTAACCGATATGAAACTTCTTCAACGTGTAATTTTTCAACCAAATTCAACATTTGTTGTGCTGGACTTTTTAATTGTTAGGGTGGGGTTTGAACCAAATTTTTCAACCAAATTCAACATTTAGTAATTTTGATTTTAAAACAAAATTCTCCATAAATTTTGATCATTATTGTTAGAAAAATTTAACATAAGTTGATGTGGCACTTACACATATATATTATTTTAATAAAATAATTTATATTTTTAATTTTAATCATTATAAATATGTTCAATTTTATTTTTACTCCCTCAAATTTTAAATAAGTTTTGCTTCCTCAACAAATTTGCTATAGTCTTCAGTTGTTTTTATACCTTTTTCTTAAAAGAAATTAACACTATTGCGTGCACAGTTGAAATTAAATCTAAAACCTCTAATCAATTAAAAAAAAATATTTATCATCTGGATGTTCTTAGATCAATAGTCTTTATTGTTAATTAAGTCTAACGAAAAATTAAGTTAACACTATCACATGCATTATTTTAAGTTTTTAACAATTTTATATCTTAAATAATAAATGATATGTACTAAATATTAGCAAAATAATTATATTATTTGTGAAAATTCTAATATATTTTTGGATAAATTATTTTAAATTTCTTTTAAAAAATCACTTTTTCTCATTTAAATCTCTCATCCCAACACACTTTAAATAAAAATAACATAAACATTAAATTTTAATATAAAAATAGTATTTTAAATTTTTATACTCTAACTAAAAAAAATTAAAAATATAAAGTATAAAAACAAAAACTATTTTATGTATATGGAGTAACTTTTGGTTGCAACAGTGAAAATAAACACACTACATCATCATTACATGATATGACCCGAAATTATAGGATCCAGTGCATCTTATAATAAAACCCTTTCAACTTCCACTCTTTTGTGAGAATACACTGAAAACAAAGAGAAAGAATCCATCCCCAAAAAGTAAAGCCAAAGAGAAATCATTAAACATTAACAAAGAGTATAACAGATTTTCCTTATTATTATATTCCACTCTAAGATCTCTCTATAAACAAACAACTGTAACATACAATATACTTATAACTCTTTCTTTATCACCTATTCTTTCTTTTTCTATCTCTTTTTCATTGTTTTTAAACCTATATTTGTTCATTGTTTTCTTCTTTAGCTTCATGCATCATTTCTCAAACATGTCATCAAATCCAGAAGAATTCTTACTTATCAAAAATGATAAACAAGAAGAGATCAGTAGGGTAGAAATCGAAGAAACCTCAAAAACTCCGTCATCATTATCACCATCAGAAGAAGAAGAAGAAAAGCTTGAAGAGAAAGATGAAGATTTAGATGAAGATGGTTTCAGAACTCCAACAACATTGGACCACAAGATTACAGTGCTCACATGTCCACCTGCACCAAAGAAAATGAAACAGTCTCTGAAAAGAAGAGCAGAATACAATGATCAGTACTGCAACTGCAGACAGTTACCACTTGATCTGTCAAAAGAGGTTGAATTATTGTTCCAAACAAAGCATATTCCATTTTCTGGATCACACGGCGCCAAGAAAATTCGAAGAGATAATAATCAGGAAACTACCAAATGATGCTACTTTTGTAACTGTACGTATAATTCTTAAAGGGGTACAATTAACTTCTTCCAGATTTTTTGTGAGTATCATTTTTCATATCTTTTTGGTAATTATGCTTTAATGTAGTAAGTATACTTTTTTTTTTCATTAGTGAGATTTTAAATGTTGGTTGGTGAGTATATATTTGAAATAATAAAGAGATCATAGCTTCAACTTCTCTACTAACAACTAATATTTATACATATTAAGATCTAACTTCCATGATTTATATTTTATACATATCTAAGATATAGTAAAGATGTCACAAATTATTGTATCAAAAAAAAAAAGATGTCACAAATTATTTATTTTTTGTTCTCTGAAAAAGTATATACTAGCTGGACAATTGTTTATAAGTATAGTTTAATTGATAGTTATGATAAGAATTAAAGTATCTCAAATGATTTAATTATTATAATTAATTGATAGTGTAAAACATTTTAAATTAATAAAGTATATGAATTATATATATATATATATATATATATATATATATATATATATATATATATATATATATATATATATATATATATTTCAGAAAAATATGAATATTTGAAAAATGTTTCAGTTTTTTATATAAAAATTTGAGTTAAAAGGTAGTGCACAGAGGGTGTAAAATAATTTTACATTGTCATCCAATAGAGAGTCGTCAATCTACCATGTCATTAAAGTTTTTTAAAATAAAAAAAAATATTTTAATTGGATACAGTGGTGGTGATTGATTGAAAGTGTAAAAATATTTTAGTGCATGACCCCTTTTCTCTAAAAACATTCTATAAATTTTGATCATGAAAATATTACTTCCAATTTTATTTCACTATTTTATATATTTACTCAATTTTATTTTCATAATTTTTATCACAATTGTATCTCTTTGTTTATTTGACAATAACTTTCTAGATTAGTCTAAAAATATTATAAATTTTTTTTCATATTAATATTAATTGAAAATACTTACTATTTTAAGTAAAAGAATTAAATATAAACAAAATTGTGAGACTATCTTAAATTCTTAAAAGTACCATTATATGTGCTCAAAGATTAAAACTATGATGGGTAGGTAACGTAATTAATTGTTTGCAATATAAGCAATAACAAAGTAAAAATCACCCATCTCAATATTTTAAATTGTAATTGCAGCATAAATACTTTTTTTTTAATGATTTTAAATTGTATTTGCATTTACCTTACGACTTTTTATATTTGAGAAACCATGATCAAAATTGAGCCTTCAAATCTATGTTTTCTCATCCTCATAGCTGCCAAAAAATTTTAATTGTCAGCTTTATCTATCCATATATAATTTTTTATAATCTTAAAGAAACTGTTATCACACAATTTAAAATCTTATTAATATTTTAGGATCAATTTTTAACGTGTAAAGCTAAAAGTTTTCAACCAAGTAGATATAAACGGTTATATTAAGAGTATAAATATTTTATAACTTTACTGCACCGACCAGTTACTTTAGTACCAGATAACATGTTGGTGCAACACACAGAATAAAGGAAGAGAATTTATTCTGATTGATTTATTCTTAACGTAAACAAACAAAATCAAGATTCATATATTTCAAATGGTTTTCATTTGTCTCCTATATGATTCTTCCTTCCAGTTTACGCTTGAAGATGTTACCTTTGGATTCCATTGAAAGAAAGCATGAACAAGTTCTTATCACTAGGGCCAGCAAATGATAGCATAGTATATTATTTTCTGTAACGTTTATAGTGTGAACTTGAATACTGCAATTTTTCTGCTTTATTTGTACATCTTGTCTAGGATTTATGTGTGTGTTTGTGGTTTGGGAAATGATGTGTATTTGTACAACTTTGTCTAGGAATAATATTTTGTATTTTTGTGTGTTTGTTATTTTTCTATTAGGTGTAACTTAATAATAAGAAATTGAAATTGTGACATTTGATAACCGGATTAATACATATTAAGAAAAAAATTTAAATGCAATAATAGTCTATTATTGTTATTGTTATTTTTGGTTTTGTTAATAAACAGAGATTGTAATAAAACTAGCACAAAGGTACTCAATCTAATTATAATGTAAGAACAAAGACCAACTATAAAAGCGCCTCTATAGGATTTCACATCCAAAACGATTTTAGAAATAAAAAATGGACTAAAAGATTTTGCAACAAGGAAAATATCCTGACTCCGTTCACCCTGTCTTTGAACAAAATGTCATTTTTAATTAATCCAATAATTCTCATAACACGAGTATAAACAATACCTACAAAATGAATAGAAAACTATCAAAAGGTACAAAAATGAATTAAAGCACGAGTATAAACAAACTAAACGTATTTACACACTAAACGGAAGATTATTCAACGGAATTTACATAAAAACACGATAAGTGCCACAAAATTATATATACAAAAGCACTACAAATTAGAACTTATCACATACCTTGTTCTTTCCTTCTTGCATATTTATCTTTATTATCAATAAACTACTTCTTTTAAAAGGGAAAAGCTTTTGGTGTTAAAACCCTATTCAAACCCCCCCCCCCCCCCCCCCCTTTCTAGTGTTTTTCACACCTTCGGTTGACATCAGAGCTCCGGTTCTAAGTTGGTAAAAGGTTTGAATTTTTATCAAGCACTTAACAGTGTTCAGTACCGGTCCAGACTGTGTGAAAAACAATGGCTGAAAAGTTGTTGTTGTTGAAAATAAGGATAGAGATCAGTATAGTGCAAAACCTCCCATGTTTAATGGAGAAAAGTTTGACTATTGGAAGGATAGAATTGAAAAGTACTTCGTGGCTTTTTATTTTGATCTATGGGACCTGGTAGTTGATGGCTATAGTTATCCAATAGATGCTAATGGTGTCAAAATTGCAAGAAGTGCAATGTTAGATGATCAAAAGAAAGCTTACAAGAATCATTGTAAAGCTAGGTCTATTCTACTATCTGCTATTTCCCACGCTAAGTATGAGAAGATCATAGAAAAAGAGACTGCCAAGTCTATCTTTGATTCTCTTCAAATGACTCATGAAGGCAATGCTCAAGTTAAGGAGACAAAGGCTCTAGCCCTAATCCAGAAATATGAAGCATTCAAATGGAAGATGATGAATATGTGGAAGCATTGTTTTCAAGATTCTAGATGCTTGTTGCAGGACTCAAGGTTCTAAACAAAGGATATTCTATGGTAGATCATGTCAAGAAGATTATCAAAAGTCTGCCTAAGAAATGGAGACTAATGGTTACTACTTTGAAGTTATCCAAGGATCTGAACAATACTAGTCTTAAGGAACTGATAAGTTCTTTAAGAAGTCATGAGATTGAGCTTCGGGAAGATGAGTCTCAAAAGAAAGATAAATGTGTGGCTTTGAAGTCTAGGTCTGAAAAGACAAAGGCTTTTCAAGCTGAAGAAGAAGAATCAGAAGGATATGAAGAAGATTCAAGTGAAGATGAACTTTCTCTCAATCTAGAAGAATAAGTCAGATATGGAAGCACAAACAAGCAAGTTCAGAGGACCAAGAAGAACAAAAGGTAGATCTGAATCCACATCTGGTCAGAAGAAAGCTTCTGGAAAAGAAGTTACTTGTTATGAGTGCAAAGAACCTGAACACTACAAGAATGAATATCCTAAGCTCAGAAAGGACAAGAAACCCAAGAAAGTATTCAAGGCGAAGAAGGGTCTCATGGCAACATGGGATGATTTAGAGTCAAAAGAAGAAGATTATAATGAAGAGCATGCAATTGTGGCACTCATGGCTAAAACTGTCACTAGTGAAGTCATCTTAGAATGTGAGCCAACATCAAATGATGAGTCAAACTCTGAAGATGACACAGAGGTATTATCTTCTATCTCACGCAACGAACTTGAATCTTGTTTATCTGAAATGATGAAAAAACATCACCTTCTTCTTGGTAAATACAAAAATTTGAAAAAGAAATTTTTAGCGACCTCTGAGAACTCTACTAAGTCTGATCAAGACAGTCATTTATGTATGCATTGAGGGAATGAAGATGATGAAACAATTTTGTGTATATTTTTGGTTTCAATAATGAGAAATGATGCATGAATGACTATTTATATGTGTGAGTGTGTGAAAGAACAAAACAGATAAAATAGGGTTGCAAAATTACAAAATTGACCATTTTAAACTACGGGAGTCGACTCATTCGAAGTGGGAATCGACTCCTGAAAGCAAGGGAGTCGACCCATATTGTTTGAGAGTCGACTCCAAATGGATAGAAAGGAGTGAACAAAATTTTCAAATATTTTGAAGAAGTTAAGATTAAACATACTTTACAAACAGATAATTAAGTAGCCTAATAAAAAATCCATTATGTTAAAATTGATCAAATAACCTCATTTATGGATAACATTTCTTGAAATACCTAAAAGAAATTATCAGAGAAATTCACATTTTATATCAATTTTTTTTCTTTTTACAAAATCATAAATTCAAAAAGAAAAATACTTTTTTTATAGCCAAAACAATAAATACTTACATAGAACATAATATTTAATTTTCACAAAAATCAATTATAACTTTTTATTTATTAATAAATTAATAAAATATTTCTCCCTCTTTTATTATCTCCACACTCTATAATTTAAATTCAAAATAAATAAATTAAAATTTTTCGCTCATTTTAATTTTTTAAAAATATAAATATAGATAGATGCCTTTCTACGTAAATATTTCTCGTCCAAAACATACTTCTTAAATCTTATTTTTATAGACACATTTCATAAAAAAAAAGTTAAATATGTTTTTTATCCATATAAATATCTCAATTTTGACTTTTAGTCCCTATAAAAAATATATTGATTTTTAGTCTCTATAAAATTATTTTTGCACTCACTTTTGGTCCCTCTACAAAGACTAAAACTGAATGCAAAAATAATTTTATAGAGACTAAAAGTCAATATTTTTTTTACAGGAACTACAAACTATTTTGAATAATTTTAGAGGGACTAAAAATATATTTAACCCAAAAAAAATAAAAATTCAAGCCAATTACATATTAAAAATACGATTGCTAAACCCGGTCCATTGTGAGCAAAATAATACCTACAGTTCAAGTACCCATTTAGCCGGTTTGGACTCTGAATATTGGATAATGGATACCCACTTTCACAACCACACAATCGAAGAACCCTAAACCTAATCCCTAATTCATCTCCGATCCTCTTCCATTTCTCCCTGCATTTCCATCACAAAATCCGATTCATTACTCGTAATTTCACTCGGATCACTCTAACATCAACGATCGCTCTGTTTCGTTTTGTGCGATTTCAAAAATCTCAGGTTTTCGCGATTTTATTCATGCATAATACTAAGGTATTTCGCTCGTTCTGTTTGATTGTCGCTTAAATTTTGGTTTTTTCATATGATTTTGATTTTGGTTTTCATCCATTAGCTTAATTGATTTCATTTTGTTGTTTGAAGTTTGATTTACTCAAGCGAGGTTAAAGACTTCAACAAGGATTTTTTTCAGCTGCTTAGTTTGGTATTTGATTCCACTGACGCTTTTAAAGTCACTGTCTTCAGGTATTCACTCTGTCTCTATTATTTTATTTTTTTGGTTTTTTGCTTCCTTAGAGTATAGTGCTGTTAATATCTGAATGGTTGTGATGGTTTGATCATATAAGATTTAAGAACTTCCTTAACCAAATTAAGAAAAAGTTTATTTTTTAATGGGATAAGAGCATGCCAAATCTATTAGCATTGCGTTTCTTAGCATTGATTTTATGTCCTAATTTCTAATGTAAAACAGAAACACTGTGAATATGGGTGATTGTGATGACATGTTAGCCTCGGAGACAGCAGAACACATGGTTTCTATCCATCCACTTGCTATCTCTCCACCTCTCTCTAAGCCGCGTAGGAATCGATCTGAAGCTTGGAATCACTTTACAATAGAGTCAGAAACAACGAAGAAAGCTAAATGCAATTACTGTGGCTCCTTGATCAAGTATGATAAAGGAACTAGTGCCATGAGGGCTCATTATACGAGATGCAAGGATAAGGATGAACCCAAGAACGATGTTAACAAGAGGCAAAAGTCAGTTTCGTCCTCAACGGAAAATGTGGAGGGAAATATTTGTACTTCTCCTTTGACACCCGTGTTTGACCAAGAGGGAATCCAAAATGTAGTGGTGAAGATGTTCATAGATATGGATATTCCTCTTGAGCGCGTGGAGCATGCAGGTTTTCACAATTTTATGAGCGTTGTGCTACCGAGATTTAAGGTCCCCTCAAGCATTGAATTAGCTCATGATGTTTTGAGACTGTGGGGTACAGAAAAAACAAGGTTGAAGAAGTTTCTTTCTCAACACTGTCAACGAGTCTGCCTCACTGTTGACACATGGACTTCTGCTGAAAGCTTTTGTTACATGTGTTTGACAGCGCATTTCATCGACAATGACTGGAAGATGCACAAGAAGGTTTTAAATTTTTCTCAAGTCACAAGCCACTCACAAGTGGTTATGGCTAAGATAGTGGAGCAGTGCTTGAATGAATGGGAGGTAAATTGTGTGCTTAGTTTAACGAACGACATTGTCTCACTTAATGATGGTGAGACTCCACATCTGAAAGACCAGCTTGTGTCTCAGAATAGTTTAGTTCTGAATGGAGACTACAGTCATATGCATTGTTGTGCATATTTTTTGAATTTGATCGTGAAAGAATGTTTAAAGGAAGTTGATGATTCTATTGTGAGAATTCGTTCTGCCGTGTGGTACATAAGATCTTCTCCTTTGAGATTTTCTAGATTCAAAGCATGTATTGAGCAACAAAACATTGAATATAAAGGTTTCTTTTGTCCAAATTTTGAAACAAGATGGGACTCGACATATTTAATGTTAGATGATGCATTGAAACATCGTAAGACATTTGAAAATCTTGAGGTGAAAGATCTTAAATATGTTGATGAGTTAAAGAAGGAAAAAGGTGTCCCTACAATTGAAGATTGGGAAATTCTACGCTCAATCCTTCCTTTTTTGAAATTGTTTTATGACGCTATTCTACGCATCTCTAGTTCCTCTTGTGTGACTAGCAATCTGTATATGTTTGAGGTCCTTGGTATTGGAATTGCAATTAAGCAAATGTGCAATTCTGAAGATATACATATAAGTTTAATGGCCAAAAACATGAGAAAGAAATACGATAAGTTTTGGGGAAATCCCCGTAGCCTAAACATGTTGTTGCTGGCAGCTCTCGTATTAGACCCTAGACACAAAGTGAAATTTGTAAGTTGGTGTGCCGATAAAAATTATAATGGCGGGGAGGCAACTTATTTGATAGATAAGTTAAAGTCTTCTTTGAATTCCCTTTTTGAAGAGTATAATGGTGGATCAGAGGTGTCTCACACTAACTCTAACGAAGGCGGTTATAATGATCCATATGGCTTCAATAAATTTTACCAGTCAAGTGAGTTCAACAAATCTGAATCCGAGTTAAGTAAGTACTTAGACGAAGCTTTAGAGAGTTGTGGAGATTTGGATGTCCTAAACTGGTGGAAGGTAAACTCAAGCCGATTTCCAATCATTGCAAACATTGCAAGAGAGGTTTTGGCAATACCTGTCTCCACCGTGACCTCTGAATTTGCCTTTAGTCTCGGTGGAAGGGTGCTTGATTCATATCGAAGTTCTCTACCGCCAATAACAATGGAAGCTCTTATTTGCGTCCAAGATTGGCTTACGGCAACTTCTTCACCTTTGCATACAAATGTGGAATTTGAGAATCTTAAAAAGATTGAGCAAGGTAAGAAAACAAGATGTTTTAGATAGTATTCTATTATTTATTGTATTATTTTATGCCTTGATACAAAATGAGATTTCTATCTTTTGTAGAACTGATTTCTTTACATGATGTTGCTGGTCTTGATAATGATTGATGGAGACGAAGCATGTAAAATGTAGACCCTATTTATAATAGGACTGACATGGTAGAATTAACAACATACGGAAAGGGAGAAAAGAAGCGAATGATAGAGATAATTGTTGGAGATGCAAGCATGGCTGCTGTTCCATTTGAGATACGTGCACCCCCAATGTGAAAATGATTTTAATGCCAAGGAAGGAAGGTTTGAAACATTTTGATTCAATTCAAGGGTTAACCTTCCAACTTGGAGGAGAAAGAATGAACTTTATCACTAAGGTGATGAAAATTTTTGTTTCCAGAAAACTAGAGTAGTGTCTGGCTATTTGCTACTGAAGCACATACATACAGATCAATATCACTTTAAGTTTGATTACAATATGAAGCAAAAGTGTTGAGGTATCTGTAACCCAAAAGATAACACACCTTGCTCCCTGCAACCATAAAAAGTACATGTAAAAAATAGTGTTGAACTTGAACATAGGTTGTCTCATAACATGGATAGATATGTTAATTATACTTTTTGGATGCCGTGGCTTGCATCTTGTCCTGTCTTGATCATTTTGGTTTGTACTAATCGAAAGAAAACTTCTTATTTCTGTTGCCAATGAATGAATGCACTCATCTAAACCTATAGTAATTGTGTTGTAGTTTCCAACTGCAAGAACATTTCTTGAATTCATGTAATTCTATAGAAGAGAAGGGATGGGCTACCGAAGTGAAAGTAGTCTTGCTGCAATTAAAAGTTGGGGGTTACTCTTTCCACGTCCTTAGGGGTGCGCCTTCACCACTGTGGAAAGTTACTACTGCTATTAGTGTTTGGATATACATTTTCGGACTATTTTTTTTTACACACCCCTCAGTGTGCAAATTGATTAGACACTCTATTTTGCTAAAATTTAAAGTAGAGATGCATCATGTACACTTCTTTTGTTTCAAATTTCTTTTGCAAATGAAGACGAGAATTTGCACACAATCCTTAACTTCGAGAATTTGTTTCCAATTACATTAATTTTTCAAATAATTTTTTATGTATCATAAAAAAATAGTAAATAAAGTGTTAATTTAAATATTTATTAAATTAATATTATTATTATATCTTGATTATAATGATATATATTTAATAATATATTTTAATTAATATAATTAATTATACTATTAATTGTATTGATTTACTTTAATTTTAATTTTTTAATAACTATTGAATTTTTTTTAGATATGCATATCCGAAATATTTCCGAAATGCATCCCCGAAGACACCCCTCTAAAAAAAAAGGTGAGTTCAGAAATGCATCTCCGAAAACACTTTTCTTTTTGTGTTTTTGAAAGTGCACTTCCAAAATAAAAAAAAAATTTTGGAGATGCATTTTTAAAATATTTTTAGGGACATTTTGATATTTTCGCCCAGGTGTCCAAGAAAGTTTTAGGGACCATTAAAAAATTTCCAACATTAATGACCAATTCACGTCACCTTAGGGTGAAAACATTTTTACTACGAAATTCCCTATTAAAATAAGAAGCCTGATGGAGAACTTTTGGTTATAATAAATGTCATATGAATATCATTTTTTTTTAGTCTAAGTGTAATTTTTTTAGAAAATTTTATAATAAATGTCATATGAAAATCATTTTTACATTTTTTTTACTTAAAAATTAATTCATATCATTCAACAACTGTTATTCAATACAAGGACGTTACGTCTAGTTCAAAAAATTGGCTGTTCTAGCTAATAAGTGAGCAACCAAATTATTTTGGCGCCTAACAAATTTTACCTTATAGTTGAGAAAAAGAAATAGTAAATTCTTAATAAATTTGATAATTAAGCTAAATTTCGAGCTTTCATCTTTACTAGCATGGATAACTTGAACAACAATTTGAGAATCACTCTCAAATTGAACATGGTCCACCTGCATATGTATTTCCGTCTCAACTGCTTTCTTCAACGCCATGGCTTCGGCCTCAACAGTTAAGAAGAAGTTGTAGTCCCGAGTTGTACTTGCACGAACAAAATTACTATAAATGTCTCTAAAGCACCAGCTTCGATTGGTCGTATTCCTTTGAAGATTGAAACCGGCATCCATATTACACTTCAACCACCCATTATTCGAAGGAGTCCAACCCGAGTGGTGTTGGTTTCAACCATTGTCGTTACTATGATCCTCTTGGACCTTAAACCAATCTTGCAAAGTATGAAAAACTTGGATACCTAACTGCACAAAATCATCTCTTTCATCATTCCAAATGAAATTGTTCCTATTATTCCACAACATTAAAATCATAATTGCAAATCTCCCTGCAGCCTGCCTATCTTCCTCGCTAAAAACATCCATGATTATAGATTTAGTGTCATTAAAAATTTGTAGCCTAGGTTCTATAATAGATGGCAACCCAACCACTCTCTAACACTGGTTGATATAGGTATACCTAAAGAACACATGACAATCATCTTCCTCACCATCTTCACATAATTGACAATGCGAAGGACAAGGAACAAAGTGTTGTCGAAGTTTGAATTGAGTTGGAAGGAAACCTCTACATATACACCACAATAAGTGTTTAGCTCCATGACGGGCTTTAACATTCCATAAACTATCCCAATCTCCTTCCACCCTACAATTCGCCTGACTCGATTGAATCCTCCTCATTAATCGGTACCCTAATTTTACGTTATATTCACCGTCCTTATCATCCCTCCACACTATCATATCTTCCACAACATCATCTAATACCAGAACATTAAGAATTTCCTTGGCCACTTCTTGTGAAAACACATGTCTAATTTTCTGCGTGCCCCACCTCAACGCATTATCCACCAAAAGATCCTTAACATACATATCACAAACTTCCTGAATTCAAGGTGCTCCTAGCCAACCCTATCTCTATCTCCCCTAAGCCACGACTCTGTCATCACCTTGATCTTACTTTCATCCCCTATCCTCCACCTACAACCCAAATTCAAGACACTCTTAGCTTTCCATAAACTTCTCCATACAAAACTCAGTTTATTACCAAGAGTAGATTCAACAAAAGAGGTACAAGGATAATACCTGGCTTTGAATATACGTGCTATCAATGATTATGATTTTGTCAACAAACTCCACCCTTATTTCACCACCATAGCCATGTTGAAAGATTTAAAATCTTTAAACTCCAAACCCCCTTCCTTCTTAGTACAAGTTAACCTCTCCCACGCAATCCACCTTATGCCTTTATTATTACTCCCACCCCCATCAAAAAGAGCTCAACATCTTCTTAATATCATTCACAATTGCATCCGGTATAATAAAAACACTCATAATGTATGAAGGGATAGCTTGAAGAAATGATTTAATCTTTCCTACTTTAGATAACGACTTACGCCTCAAATAATTAATCTACTTCCATATCCTATCTATGGTACAAGCAAATGTAGCCTTTTTTACTTCTACCAATCATCAAAGGTAACCCCAAGTAAGTCCCTGTATCTAACACCCGACGAACACCCATTATTCAGACGAGATCTTCCTGAGCTGGACGACTAATATTATGGCTGAAAAACACTTTCGATTTTGTCATATTTATCTCTTGGATCAATGCTTCTTCATAGATGCTAAGTAACTCCATAAGATATTTATACTCTGAGATGTTAGCCCTGCAAAATAAAAAACAATCGTCAGAAAAAAGTAGATGGGACACACTAGGCGCCCCTCTACATATCTGAACTCTGTGAATATCACATATATCCACTCCTTGATTAATGAGAGTTGATAATCCTTCTGCTACAAGAATGAAGAGATAAGGAGAAAAAGGATCTCCTTGTCTCAAACCTCTCCCTCGCTGAATTGGTCCAACTCTAACTGAATTAAACATAACGATATAATTCACCGACGTGACCCACATCATCATCATCCATTTTATATATCTCTTTGCAAAACCCAACCTACTGAGCATCCCTCTCAAGAAACCCTAGTCAACTCTATCACAGGCTTTACTAATAGCAATTTTAAGCGCCAATTCTCCTCTATTATCTCTCGTCTTTCTCTTCAGAGAATGAATAATTTAAATGGCAATCAACGCATTATCAATAATAGATCTCCCTTCCACAAATTCTAACTGCTACTGTGAAACACATTTATCTATGTAGTTTTTTAGCCTATTGGCAAGCAACTTAGAAATTATCTTTTATACCACATTACACAACGAGACTCGTCATAACTCTTTCACGTTGTTAGATTTAGAACATTTTAGAATAAGACAAATGTTTGTATCATTGATGGAGGTAGGAAAGAATCCACGCTCTAATATCTAATAAATTACTTTCGTACAAAAGACAAATATTTTGACAATTATATTTATATTATATTACTTACCTTTTTAGAAAAAAAATCCAAATAACCATGTTTAAAAAAAAATTTACACAAAAAACCAGGTTTTCAGGAAAATTACCTGTATGACCAGGTTTGGGAGGTGGTCTCCACATAGGAGCCACCTCCCATGGCGCCAACACCCAAAATCCCCCTTCATATGCGCCACCTGGGGTGGCGCCATAGTGCAATTTTTTCATTCAAGCCACCTTGGGTGGCGCATACATGTATTTTCTTTTTTTTTGTTTTTTTTCTTGTTTTAACATATTTATTTTATTTGGTTTTTGATTTTTCTTAAATTGTTTTAACATAATTAAAAAAAACTATTAAATAAATAATTAGACAGGTAGTGTTTAATGATATAAATAGGGAAGAAACATTACAAATACGAGAAATTCAGAAAAAACATTACAAGGACGGGAAGTACGGGACAAACATTACAAATACGAAAAAAAGAGAATATTTTTAAAACATGGATATTATGCTATTCATGACCCCTCGGTCCATGACCCCTCAGACCATGACCCCTCCGACCGCCAATTCTGCAATCTGGAATTGTTCGAATCCGATTGGAAGGTTCTCGAAGACCCACTTCTCCACGACCCCCCTATTCCTTGGTTGTTCTTGTTGTGTCTGGGTCGGTGGGCCTCGGATTAGCCCCTCCATGCGCTTGTTGGACATGTAGTCTTGGATCCTGCTGTCAAACAGTCGGGTCCCCATGCCCTCAAAGATTGTTCTTGGCGGTGGAGTTGCGTCATATGGTCGGTAAAACCCAGCGCTTGATTGGCCTTGGAAAAAAGGCATTGATTGTTGGGGTGTGGTGTAGCCATATTGTTGGTGTTGTGATAGTTGGGGTGTGGAGTAGCCATGTTGTTGGTGTTGTGATAGTTGGGGTGTGGAGTAGCCATGTTGTTGGTATTGTAACGATTGAGTGATCATTTGCTCGTTTGGATCGTATTCGTCATCTAGACCCATGTCGGGGCTGGGTTCCCTGTTGGAGTTGGATGGGTCGGCGTCGTCGTGTTGTTGGGTGAAGCCCCATGATTGTTGTTGGATGGGTTGCCTAGTGGAGGTGGAGGGGCCTGCGTCGTAGTGTTGTTGGGTGAAGCCCCATGATTGTTGTTGGATGGGTAGCCTAGTGGAGGGGTCGGCGTCATGGAGTTGTTGGGTGAAGCCCCATGATTGTTGTTGGATGGGTTGACTTTGGTAGGGCGTTGGTGTTGTTTGATATTCTTCATGGTAAGGTTGTTCGGAGGCTTGATATATGTCAAGAAATCTTGCCTCTAGTTGACAAAGATCCATCGTTAAAGGTGAAAACGATAATCTCTCATATCGTTGCAACTTACAATTACACTCCGTCTTATAGAAAGGCGTGGCTGGCGAAGACCAAAACGATCGAACTTGTGTATGGAAATTGGGAGGATTCGTACAAACGACTCCCACGTTTCTTATATGCGCTTCAAATTTATGCTCCTGGAACCGTTACTATTTTAGAGACCCTTCCGACGCAATCTCCAGACGGAACGTGCCTTGAAGGAAATGTGATATTCCACAGGCTTTTCTGGGCTTTCCGCCCATGTGTTCAAGGATTTACGTATTGCAAACCAATTCTTCAAATAGATGAGACTTGGTTGTACGGAAAATATAAAGGGACCTTGTTGATGGTTGTGGCACAAGACGGAAATAGTAACATTTTTCCTGTTGCGTTCGCTCTTGTGGAAGGAGAAACTGCTGGAGGTTGGGGTTTCTTTCTCAGAAATCTTCGGACACACGTTGCCCCCCAACCTGGACTCTGTTTGATTTCAGACAGACATGCTTCCATCGAGAGTGCGTACAACAATCCAGCAAACGGGTGGCAAAACCCACCTTCAACACATGTTTACTGTATTCGACACATTGCACAAAATTTCATGCGAGAGATAAAGGACAGGGCTCTTCGGAAGACTCTTGTCAATGCCGGATATGCATTGACTCAACCGACGTTCCAATATTATCGAAATGAAATTGTAGCTGCAAATCCAGATGCAGGCAGATGGGTGGACAATCTTGCTAGAGAGAAATGGACCAGATCATACGACAACGGGAAGCGATGGGGGCACATGACTACAAATCTTGTGGAGTCTATGAACGGAGTGTTTAAGGGCATCAGACACCTTCCGATTACTGCCTTGGTGCAAGCAACATACTATAGGATGGCTTCTCTTTTCGCACGAAGAGGTGGGCGTTGGAGTGCAGTTCTAGAATCCGGGCAAGTATTCAGCGAAACCTGCGTCAAATTCATGAAAGAGCAATCTGCCAAGGCCAACAGCCACATTGTGACATCTTTCGACCGATTCAACCGGACCTTTAGTGTTAAAGAAACAATTGACCATAACGAGGGCCTTCCGAGACAACAATACAGGGTTCTTACAGACGAAGGGTGGTGCAATTGCGGAAAATTTCAAGCCTTTCGCATGCCATGCTCTCATGTAATTGCAGCATGTTCTTATGCGCATCAAGATCCGTTAGCACTTTTATCTCCCATTTACAAGGCGGATACCTTGCTCGGAGTGTACAACAATGCATTTCAAGTGATGGCAAAGGAGGATTATTGGCCTGCGTATGAAGGGGACGTGGTTTGGCATAATGACAACATGCGGAGAAAGAAAAGAGGTCGACCAAACAGCACCCGGATCAGAATCGAGATGGATCATGAGAAAATGGTACGAAAGTGTGGCATATGTCGTGAAGTCGGGCACAATAAAAATACCTGTCCTAACCTTGGATCAGCCTCCACCAACAATTAGTTGTATGTCATTTGTATTTTGTATTTGTATTTGTACTTCTTAAGTATTTGTATTTGTATTTGTATTTGTACCGCTTATGTATTTGTATTATCTCTTATTAAATCAACTAGTTATGTATTTGTCTTGTAGTGAAATTGTCTTCATGACCCATACTTTCAGTCTGTATTTTGGACAGTCAAATACGCATGCTTTCGTCTAGTCCCATCAAGCCATGCATTGATCAGTGTGCCTTCATTTATCATACAAGTTAGGCGTGCTTGTAAACAGTACGTAACAGTACTCCTTTTCTACCCACTACTATTATAAATTAGGGGTTCCTAGGGTTGAGTTTACACACAGAAACACAAACTCCAAACACCAAACAATTACACAAACACAACAATGTCTCGCATTCGGCCAGATGGATGTCACCGGACAACAGAGCCGCCGCCCCGGAGATCAACATGGCGTTTCGAACCAGAACCGGAGTATCGCAGAAGGAACGGACATGTCATATTCTCTCCAATCAAACCTCCCATGCCGGTTATGTTTTGGAATATCTCTTCCGTGGAGCAACTCAAGAGGACTCTCATGACTTTTTTAGATGGGGAGTATGAATCAGGCGAACAAATAAGAAGCATCAAGAGGCTTAAAACAAGGGTCGATGCTGTGACTGGAGCAACGATAAGTTTCTGGGATAACGTGGAATACGACATTGATTGCATTCAAATGATGCATGGACCCAATGACATTGTTTTAACCGTAGTAATTTCTTAGATGTTTTAGTTTTTTTTTGTTGGTTATTTTCAATGTACCTTTTAATTAATGAATGAATTAATGTTTTCCATGAACGCTCGTGTTAGCTGATTCACTGATCTTATCTGCGCTAATTTAACATATATATATATATTTTTTAAATATGTTAAAATAAAAACAATTTTAAAAATAAAAAAAATAAACAAAACATATGTTAAAACAAGAAAAAAAAGCATGCATGTATGCGCCACCCCAGGTGGCTTGTTGGTTGGAAAAGCACTATGGCGCCACCCCAGGTGGCGCATATGAAGAGGAGTTTTGCATGTTGGCGCCACGGGAGGTGGCTCCTACATGGAGACCACCTCCCAAACCTGGTCATACAGGTAATTTTTCTGAAAACCTGGTTTTTGGTGTAAATTTTTTTTTTAAACATGGTTATTTGGATTTTTTTCACCTTTTTAATCTGACATTTTTAATTTGGCGGTTGTTATGATTATTGATTTTTTTTTATTAAAAATTGAAGTAGTATTTGGTTGGAATGTTATTCCTTACTTGTTGTGGTGAAGACTTTTAAGAATACATAATTTATTCTAAATGAAAGATAATAATAAATATATGCTCTAATTCTTTGAAATAGAATATGTTGTTTTTTATATTAATTTTCTTTGATAATCGAATTTGCATTTGATACTTATGATTGTTGGTGATTTTAGTATCATCAATGTATTTTGGTAATAATGTGATTTACTTTAGGCCAATGCAATTATGCGTTAAGTTTGAAACGAGTTAGGGTAGTGCGGAGTGCATGCTCGTCGAGCCAAACGTGTAATTGAATATGAATAATAGAAACCGGGTTCCAAGGGGCGTAGCCCCTGGCGGGGTGCGGGGCAGCGCCCCGTTCGAAAAATTCGTTTGAATAGTTGCACCCTTTCCCAACGGACATAACAATTCGTTTGAATAGTTGCACCCGTTCCCAACGGACATAACAATTCGTTTGAATAGTTGCACCCGTTCCCAACGGACATAACAATTCGTTTGAATAGTTACACCCGTTCCCAACAGACATAACTGTTTTCCGAAAAGGTGTGTCTGTTCGTTTCTATTATTGGTCTCCTATATAAGGAGTCTTTTGATCTCGATTTGGTACACAAAAAAACATACTTCCTCTACATTCTGATCTGTTCTCCATTGTCAGAAACAGATTGTTCTTCGAGAATTATCCCCGCAAAGATTTCGTGAACCCAGACAAGAATAAGGTCGAAATACTTTGTTCGAAAAGTGAACGAACACGATTCTTAAAGATATCCAGGATTATCATACCTATATCTAACAAACGAACAAAGTATCATATTCTGATAATCATGGCTGGAGGAGGAAGCACCGTGAAGGAGATGACTAAAAATTTCGGAAAATTGGACAAGTTTCAAGGACAATTTACATATGGTGAACACATGAAAAATTTACATCATAAACCGGGTACATTTTATTGTTTTTCATAGAAATTAGAGTATTTGTCAATTTTATAATATCAAGATTTAAATTGAAAATTTTCTAACAAATGATATTGAAACTGAGTTACTGAAATTATGATTATTGGTAATGATTATTTTCATAATCAATATGATATTCAAAATATATATTTTGTTTCACTTTTAGCATGAATTTGTCTATTCTGCATGCGAAATAATTTGAAAACTGTGTGCAATGTTAAAATTTTACTGTGTGCATTCTTTATGTTAGAAAATGATATTAAGTTACATGACTTGTATTGGAAGATCTTAGGATGCGTTTGATTTGCTAAAAAACAAGGTATTGGACAAGACAATTTTTTTTATACCCTGTTTGATGCAAAAACTAACCATAGTACTGGACAAAAAATATGGTAAGGTACTGGACAAAACTATAATTTCTTGTCCTTCACTAAACCATGGGACAACTTTTTGTTCCAAGCACTAATTATAAAAAAATATCAAAACATTATTTTTTTTACTCTCTTTCTTATTTATTTAATATTTTAATTCATAAATATAATATTAATATTTTATAAATCAAAAAATGTTATAATAAAAATTATACTGTTTTTACTCGGTTTATTGACATATCAAATAAAGTAGAGAAAAAAAATCTCAATTTATTATTTTTCTTCTCTTCTCATTATTTAATATTTTGATTCAAAAATATTAATAAAAACTATTATAAAAGAAATTATATTATTTTGTCTGTTACATAAACATATTAAACAAAGTAGAGTAAAAAAACTATTTTTTCATTTTTTCCCTCGTTATTTAATATTTTGATTCATAAATATTATATTTTATATATCAATAAATAATATTATATTAGAAATTATATTATTTTGTCTGGTGCATAGACATATCAAGCAAAATCGAGAAAACAATTGTCCAGTCCAGTAACCATCAAACACAGTACAATACAAAAAGTTGTCTTGTACTGTTCTGTACTGTCTAGTACTGTTCTGTCCAGTACTTCATATTTTGCAAATCAAACGCACCCTTAAGGTCATATGCATGAAGATGTTGGAATGCGTTAGCATAATATAATGCATAGTTGATTGTTTTTATTTTTTTTTATTTTTTAAAAACGCATATATGTATTTAGTCATAGTGTTTCACTTTGATTAGCATTGTTTCATTTTGATTAACGGACATGTGCGAAAAGGTGCATACGCTATTGTGATAAGAACCGTGACACTTTATTAAGACAGAATTGGTGTCACTGGATCGTTGCTTTTATTCATTTTTAATTTGAACGGAAAACTATATACTTTATTTTTACACAACCTTTGGTTTGAAAAGTTACTTTTCTACCAACTGAACCACGACATTTGTTAATAGTGAAAAGGTATGCAATATATATATTGCGCAATCAGTGACATTTAATTTATGAAATGAAAGTGTGTTAATCATCAAAGTGATTAAATTTATTAAAGTATATGATTTCATATCATACAATTAAAATTTGATTTGGATTCTATGAGAATAACATGTTTTATGTTTCATGAAATATATTATAAATTCAGAAATATAAAGATGATCATTTAAAGATGATTCATGATGAGATGTGGAATTTTGAGAATCATATCGCGGAGGATAAGGATTCGAGGTTCCCATAAATAAAGAACTTCACGAGGAAAGTTCTCTGCGGATTGTTGAAACACAAACCGAAAGTTCGTCAATAATTGTTGAAAAACAAATCGAACTTAGAATAAGCAGAAAGTCTAAAAGGCTAAGGATCTAGGACCGAATAAAATCGATTGTCGGCATATTTTCTTGTGTCCAGTAAAAGAAAAATGGGAGAATTTTGTTCGTAATATTCATATTATCCTTCGAGTGGAAGTTGATCCTAAAAAGTTACAATGAAGATGTAATTTCAAGGAACTTCTCAAGTGGATGTTTAGAAGGAAGTATTATAGTGATGATACACTAAACATCTACAAGAATTGATTAGTAACCAAAGGCTTCAGACAAAAAGAAGGGATTGATTATTTCGATACCTATGCTCCAGTTGCCTGTATCACTACTATTAGATTGTTGATTGCCTTGGCGGCTATTCATAATCTAGTGATTCATCAAATGGATGTCAAAACAGCATTTTTGAATGGTGATTTGGAAGAAGAAGTGTATATGAAGCAACCTGAAGGTTTTGTAATGCCTGGTAATGAGCATAAAGTGTGTAAGCTAGTTAAGCCGTTGTATGGGCTAAAACAAGCTCCGAAGCAGTGGCATCAAAAGTTTGATGAGGTTGTTTTGTCTAGTGGTTACATTCTAAACCAAGCTGACAAATGTGTATATAGAAAATTTGATACATCCGGTAAAGGAGTTTTCATTTGTCTATATGTTGATGACATGTTGATCTTTGGCACCGACCAAAATCAAGTTGATAAAACAAAGAATTTCTTGCCGTCAAAGTTCTCCATGAAAGATATGGGAGAAGCAGACGTTATTCTTGGTATTAAGATTAAACGGGAGAATAAGGGGATTGTAATTACGCAATCTCATTACATTGAGAAAATACTCAAGTTCAATTATGAAAATTGTTCTCCAGTAAGTACTCCCATGGATCCAGGAGAAAAGCTTATGCCAAATACAGGTAAACCTGTGGATCAACTCGAATACTCAAGAGCTATAGGCTCTTTGATGTATGCTATGATTAGCACTAGACCGGATATTGCTTATGCGGTTGGAAAGTTGAGCAGATTTACTAGTAATCCTAGTAGACATCATTGGCATGCGATAACTAGGGTATTCAAGTACTTAAAGGGTACTATGAATTATGGATTGTCATATATGGGATTTCCTTCGGTGTTAGAAGGTTATTCGGATGCTAGTTGGATAAATATTGTTGAAGATTCATCCTCTACAAGTGGATGGATGTTCTTGCTTGGGGGAGGTGTCATCTCATGGGCTTCCAAGAAGCAAACATGTATAACTAGTTCCACAATGGAATCTGAGTTTGTAGCATTAGCTGCTGCTGGTAAAGAAGCAGAATGGCTAAGGAACTTGGTATATGATATTCCGATATGGCCTAAACCGATATCACCAATTTCTATCCGTTGTGATAGTAGTGCCACATTGGCTAAAGCATATAGTCAAATATACAATGGAAAGTCTAGACATTTGGGTATTAGACATAGTATGATTAGGGAATTAATCATGAATGGGGTGATATCTATTGAGTTTGTTCGGTCGCAACAAAACTTAGCTGACCACTTGACGAAGGGGTTAGCAAGAGACTTAGTGAAGAAGTCGGTAATTGGGATGGGATTAAAGTCCATTTAAATCTATTAGTTATGGTATACCCAATTCCCTTCTAATACAACGTTAGAAGCAGAATTCAATGTGGAAAGATCATAGTTAAAGATTGGAGCAATTGTGTTTATCTTCCCAAGGTATGTGCTCAGACCTGCAAGTGATGGCTAGGTTGAAGTATATGTTCTTAATGGTTCTTTTGAAAAATTGCTAATGCAGGTGCAAGATTAAAAGGATCACCTATGTGAGCATGAAGTTTTGCCGCTTCAAGAAGCTTGGACTTAGCTTCCTATATGCTTATTAATGGATAAAGACACATGGCTTGTAAAGTGTCAAGTATGAATAGTAGAGTATTGTAAGAAACATATGTGTACTATATCTTTAGATATTCAAATGGATTGACGGGTTCAATCATTATGACACCCCGATTTTCGAATATTTGAAATGTGTATTTGTACTAAGATGAAAATTCAATCGTAAGACATTTTCTTCTATGCAATTGTTTGATCGTTATACCTGTAAGTAAATCAAGGATTATACTAAAATGGGGGGGAGTTTGTTGGTGATTTTAGTATCATCAATGTATTTTGGTAGTAATGTGATTTACTTTAGGCCAATGCAATTATGCGTTAAGTTTGAAACGAGTTAGGGTAGTGTGGAGTGCACGCTCGTCGAGCCAAACGTGTAATTGAATATGAATAATAGAAACCGGGTTCCAAGGGGCGTAGCCCCTGGCGGGGTGCGGGGCAGCGCCCCGTTCGAAAAATTCGTTTGAATAGTTGCACCCTTTCCCAACGGACATAACAATTCGTTTGAATAGTTGCACCTGTTCCCAACGGACATAACAATTCGTTTGAATAGTTGCACCCGTTCCCAACAGACATAACTGTTTTCCGAAAAGGTGTGTCTGTTCGTTTCTATTATTGGTCTCCTATATAAGGAGTCTTTTGGTCTCGATTTGGTACACGAAAAAATATACTTCCTCTACATTCTGATCTGTTCTCCATTGTCAGAAACAGATTGTTCTTAGAGAATTATCCCCGCAAAGATTTCGTGAACCCAGACAAGAATAGGGTCGAAATACTTTGTTCGGAAAGTGAACGAACACGATTCTTGAAGATATCCAGGATTATCATACCTATATCTAACAATGATCTTATACTATAAATAACTTATATAGTTGTTAAACATTTCTAAATAAATTTATAAATTATAAATTATAACTTATATAGTTGTTAAACATGTCTAAATAAATTTATAAATTATAAATTATAAGTTCAAAAATATATTTAATATATTTTTGAACTTATAATTTATATAATTTATAAATTCAAAAAATATATTTAATACATTATTAAATATATTTTTGAACTTATAATTTATAATTTATAATTTATAAATTTATTTAGACGTGTTTAACAAATAACAACTATATAAGTTACTTATAGTATAAGATCATAAGTATCAAATAGTATATATTTATGGGAGAGCATTAAATAGAAAATATTTATGGTAAGAATTAAACCACACGACGTCGTTTATCGTTGCTCATATCAAACTTAAATTCAAATTTCCCTACCCGCGTTCACCATTCACACTTCAAATTCACATTGCCTCAACAAATGAAGATTCATCTTCTTCCCGATTCAAACTCCTCATCAAAACCCTAACAAAATTTCCCAATTCCAAACCCTAAATCTCCTCAAATGTCATCACCAATCACATATCCAGTAATCACCGACGACAAAGATCTCGACGACGCCGCATTATGGGCGATGATCGACTCCGCCTCCGCCTCACATTCTTCCTCCAAGCACAAACCACTCGCAATCAAATACCATCACAACCGCCAATCACCTTCTCCAATCACAAATCACTCACCACCGCCTCCACCGTCAAAGTTTCCGAAATACTCTAATAATATCACTGACAGTGGCGAAGTTGTTCAAGATCCTTGGCCTTATGGACCGCCGAGGAAGATCGCAAGAATCTGCAGTTCGAGCTCCTGTGAAACTAGTCCTTTAGCTATAGTTCAAACTGCACAGAAGACGCCGACGGCAATGGTTTATTCGTCACCGGAGATCAGAAAAGTTAACGAGGTATCGCCGCGGTGCTTTGGGAGGAATGATGAAGAGAGAGATAATGGGATGCGGCATAGCTTGTCTGGAATGTTTCCTACGGTTTCTTTGTTTAAGGAGTATCAAAATGCAGCTATGGCGGTAAATACTCTCATTCATTTGCTTTGCAGTAGACTCCAATTATTTGCAGTAAACATGATATTTAATTTTCATATCATATAACAGATTTATTTTCCTTCTCACAATTAGTTAGGATATGGAATTAATCTTTATGTTAATCTTAAACTATGATAAATGTTTTAAATAACAGCCGCAATTTCGGTGTACATGTGTTACGATACTGATTGATTGCGGTCGTCGCTATGTGAATTAACCACCATTTGTTTTAAATATAGAAACAGTGAATAATGGTATCTACATACCGATACCGTTTTTGAGGTAGCGGACCGGTTTCTAAAATCTATTAAACACATCGAATTACTATAATGAAATGAATAGTGCTAACTATAATGATAAATTGACAATTACTTTCACAAATTTCAATTAAGCAGTTAAAATTTTTTTTTTTCTGGAAAACTGCTTGCTGAGTACTGCTCATTGTTACTAATGACATTTTGTTAAACCAACACAACCATTGTGCTACATAACCTTATTACCAATTGATTGTATAACATAATGAATTGATGATAACTTATTCAGTGATAGTGGTAATAAACTGATGGTAGCTTATTCACAGTGATACCCTGTATGGTATTAAACTCATCAATTAATCTCTTAAAAAAGGAAGAGAAACTGCTGTCACATTCTCATTAACTGGTCATAACATATACTTAATAAATTTTGCCGGTATTACTTAGAAATTTTCTAAGGAATATAAACTGTATTCCTTAGGATTAGAAAATTTTGCCTGCAAAAGATTAAAAAAGACATAACTTGTTGATGTGGTTACAATACTGACTATACCACCATGTTTTAAGAAAATAGTTAGCTTCAAAATCATTTTGACACGTAACCTTGATAAATTAACTCATGATATAAGCTTTGTCTATATTACATATCCTAGCTAGCTGAAATCATGTTTTCCTGATTTCCATAACTTACTGGGACTGGCCCTTCTCTGGATAAATTCAAGATCTTTATTGTGTGTTCAATGGACAGATTTTGGAGAAAAGTGATTACACTTTGATTTCGGGGAATCCTTACATTAAAAAGACAGGTAAAGTACAGAGTTTGTCTTCATTCTTAACTGTTAAAACAAGAAAGTAGACATTACTTGGCGCACATGTTTCTTTTATAGGTTGGAGAAAGATTTCTTGTTATTTCAATATTTCTTACGAAATTAGAGACAAGAATATTGAGTTCGACGGGGATCGCAATGTTCAGCGAGCTGAGTTTGTCATTCGTGCACACATGCAGTATGTTTCGTTTTTGTTAATTTTTCATCCAAATGATCACTATTCTAACCTCTAGATAATCTACTGTCGCTATTGATTTTTTGCTACACTAGGGGTGGCAGGTTCTCAGATGGATGGGGCTCTTGTGATCGACGTGAAAAGAGATTTCAGAAACCAAATCATGATGTACCAAGCACAGCCGAAACGAGAGCCAAAAATAAAGCTTGTCAAGTATGTCATATTATCTATCATGTTATGCTATTTTTGAATTTATTTCAACCATTTGGTTTGTCCTTCAATAGGCTCTAGTTTCTTCTTTCTCATATATAAATTGAGTAATTGCAATTAAAAATTGTATGCTAAGTTGGATCATTGTAACATGTTGAAAAATTATGCTATAACTAATCATGCAAAGTTATGAATTATTTTGTATACTAAGAAAGATCATTGTAAATGTTGATACTTTTACAGGACCTACTAGGAATTGGGGAATATCGACCAGGTGCAGCAAGTCAGTTTCGGTGACATGATTATTGAAGATTTTTGTTACGATTTAACATGACCTAATATTTGTTGAGGTATAAAGTTAACAGAAAATAAGTTGTATAAGAAATGAATTTTTCTTATTTCTTTGAATGCATGATGAATAGTTATAAATCCTAATAAAACTGTCATTTAGCATGTATTTTGATGGAACTCCAAAATCCATTCTAAGAAATTAAGTAAAGAAAATATATCAATGTAAAGGATTCAATAGATGAATAAAGAGAACAACATAAAAAAGAATGAATTTCAATTTACTCCTTTGCAAAATTCCTTTGTGGAGATGACTCCCTCTGTCTAACCATAATGATACATTTAATATTCTAACATAATGGATACAAATGGTTAACATCACTATTTATACTAATAAGATATATTTAAACTCCTAACTAGCTATCCTAATTCACTATTTATTTACTATATATGCTATATGATTTCTACTTGTTTTCTATCATATTTAGGGTATTCGGAGATCTTTAACATGTCGAATTAATACTTTTATAAAACCTTAAAGAGACTGCAATGGATATGAAAAATGTTCTTATGGTTTTACAGAAATTACAACTTTAACAGATTAAGTCAACAATTACTTAGTAGCCTGTTTTGTCTTGCTGAAGCGACAATAAAAATTACAACAATTTCTTGAAAAAGCATATTTTGTTGATTTAGAAAATTAATGGCGGAACAACACTTTATAAGAACATTTGGATGTTTATGCTATTCTTCAAATGCTCAACCTCAAAGGACAAAATTTGATCCAAGAACCTATAAAGCTGTTTTTCTTGGATTCAACCAAGGCATGAAGGGATACATTACCTTCAACTTCCACAAAAAATCCATCTCTGTGTTTAGGAAAGTACAGTTCTATGATCTTGAATTCCCTTATGTAGATTCCGGCCTTACCAAAATTACTAAACTAAATGACTACAAAGAGAAAATTATACCCCGTACCCCTACATTTATTCCAATACCCCTACAATTTTAAAAAAATCCCAATTTTGTCCTTATTAAATTTTTAACTTTTCTTTTTTATTTTTTTTTCCAATTTTACTGAACCGGATATCCCAGGGATGGGTGTTCGGTTCCTTTTTTTTTTCAATTTTACTGAACCGGATAACCCAGAGGTGGGTGTTCCGGTTCCTTTGTTTGTGATACATTAAGTTTGTTGTTGCTTATTATATGATGGCCATGGTTTGTTTGTTGGGGATCCATCAACAAAGTGTGAGAATTTGTTTTGAGAAAGATTAACGTGAAGCTGAAAGTAGGGTAGCGAGATTAGCGTATGTCAATATTTTGGTACAATGTTAATTAAGAATTCCTGTCTGGTTTCAGTTACAATCTGAGTTTTTTTTTTCTTTTCCTTTTTCAAGTTAACACATGAAACTTCTTTTTTCAAATAAGCAAAACCATAAGACACCAGAAAACCGAAACATTTCAAGGCGTCCGGCAACGTAGAACCATCGTTCGACGGCGGAGGAAGAGAATAGGATTGAGGAAACAAAAACTTGCAGTCTTGGCAATACAAGAGATTGTCCTTCCCAGGCCATCGCCAAACGGGAACGAAAAAGAGCTTCAAAACTTTGTCGTATTCAACAAGATCAGCGCGTGAACTGTAGTTGATGCACTTTCCGACACCGGATTTCACTACCTGTCGGACTTGTTGTTCTAACCCTCCTGCGAAAAAGAAAAACATCGTTAACGTTAATAAAATTGAAAAAAAAAAGGAACCGGAACACCCACCCCTAAAAGTTAAAAATTTAATAAGGACAAAATTGGGATTTTTTTAAAATTGTAGGGGTATTGGAATAAATGTAGGGGTACGGGGTATAATTTTCCTACAAAGAACCTATACCTATAAACACACCACCATTTGACCACCTGAAATTGACACGGATGAGACACTCACCAATGAACAACCCTTAAACCGCATATAACCTGAAAATGATGATGATATCATTGACAATATCATTTCTTATGATAATTCCAGAGCCACTAGACAATCCACAAGAACCATTTCTAAACCTGCATACATGAGTGAATTTGTTTGTCATTCCACTGCCAATCCTGTGTATCCCATTACAACCCACATAAACTACTCAAAGCTCCCACCCTCACACTTGACCTATACCTTGGCTGTCAACACTGAGAGTGAACCTCCTTTATATGCCATTGCTAACCAGGGTCCTAAATGGATTGAAGCTTTGCATGTAGAGATTGATGCCCTTCATGCCAATAACACTTGGGAATACACTGATCTTCCTCAAGGAGTTACTTCTGTAAGAGGAAAATGAATATTTAAAATTAAAAGACATGCTGATGGCACTGTCGAAATATACAAAGAAAGGATTGTGGAACAAGGGTTTACTAAAACTAAGGGCCTTGACAATTTTGAGACCTTTTCTCATGTTGCAAAAATGACAGCTGTGAGAGTTCTTCTAGCATTAACATCCAATAAATGCTGGCATGTTCGTCAACTTGATGTCAACAATGTTTTCCTTCATGAAGATCTAAAGGAGACAGTTTACATGAAAGCTCTACAAGGGGTTCAACCTCCCAATGGCATCTAAGTTCTAAGAAATTTGTACATGGCATTCCAAAGATTGTGAAGTCTGAGAAGTCATGTGAGGTATGCATGAAAGGCAAGCAACCCAGATTGCCATTTGTATCAGAAGTTGCTCCAAGAGAAAAGCATGCTCTGGGAGTAGTGCACTCTGATATGTGTGGACCATATCCAGAACCTTCACTTGGAGGAAATAGGTAATTTGTGTCTTTTGTGGATGAGTTCACAAGAATGAGATGGGTAACACTTATCAAGTTTAAGACTGAGGTGTTCACAGAATTCCAGAAGTTCAAGGTGAAGGCTAAGAAGCATAGTGGTCAGAAGATAAAGATTCTCAGAACGGATGGTGGAGGTGAGTATAACTCTACAAAATTCCAGAAGTTCTGTGATGATAATGGAATTGAGCATGAGGTTACTTCTCCTTATACTCCTCAACACAATGGCCTTGCTGAACGTAGAAACCGTACTTTGCTTGATATGAAGAGAAGTATGCTAAAAGAGAAGAAGCTTCCTCATAATCTATGGGGAGAAGCTGTTGCTACTGCAGCATATGTGCTCAATAGGTGTCCAACGAAGAGACTGAAGGAAATTGTTCCTTTAGAGAAATGGACTAATGAGAAGCAAAGTGTTAGTCATCTGAAGGTTTTTGGTTCTGTGTGCTACAAACACGTTCCAGAAGTTAGAAGAAAGAAGCTGGATGATAGAAGCAAAGTGATGGTATTGGTGGGGTACCACAGTACAGGTGCATACAAGCTCTATTGTCCAGAAACTAATAGAGTTGAAGTCAGCAAAGACGTCATTGTGAAAGAATCAGAAGTTTGGGATTGGAGAGAGTCTCAACCAACTTCTTATGTAGAGATAACTTTTGAAGAAAAGTTAGAGTCAGAAGATGAAGAATCTTCTGAAGATTTGTAGATTTTGACATGTTGCAAGACACAGAAGTTGACTCAGAAGGAGATGTCATTCAGTGTGCCATGTTAGTAGATTCTGAACCAGTGAGTATTGAAGAAGCGCTCAAGAAGAAGGTTTGACTGAATGCCATGAAAGAAGAACTTGAGGCTATAGAAAGAAACAAGACTTGGAAGCTGACAGAACTTCCAAAGAAGAAGAAAGCCATCAGCGTCATATGGGTTTTCAAGGTAAAGCTGAAACCAGATGGATCAGTTGGTAAACACAAAGCGAGGCTAGTGGCTAGAGGTTTTCTTCTGAAACCTGGACTAGATTACTTTGAGGTGTTTGCTCCTGTAGCTAGACATGAAACAATCAGATTGGTGATTGCGTTAGCTGCAAACAGAGGTTGGTCCTTGATGCATCTGGATGTAAAGTGTAACACCCCAAATCTACCCGACGAATATTTAATAAAATCAGAGTGCGGAAATTCAACATACAATTGGGATGTCACATTCAACGTAAAACAACAAACAACTTAATCACATATATCTTAGATACATAGCACATAACTCGGATGAACCGATAAAACCTGTTTACTCTTTTAAAAAATAAAACAACTTTTATTAATAATAATAATATCAATTATTCAACTTCACTTCGCATAATATTTTTATTAAACTAAAACAACTTCACCAACATCATATTACTTCATAAATTCCACTTAAAAGTTAACAACTTATAGTTATAACAACAATAAAAAGACAATCGTTCATCCCCCGAGTGCTACGTATCAGAGCAAGACCAACTCGAACTAACAGTAACTAAAGACTTCATAAAGTTACTTCACTTCCACAGCTATTCTTGAGTACCTGCTCAATTACCCATAATAGGTAACATCATTACAGAAGGGGTGAGATATCCAACAATATAAGCAAGCGTATGATAAATAATATATTAAGATTAGATCATACAATATCACCACTTCATACTTATTCAAACAACAGTTATAATAACAAATAGTAACAACGGTTATAATAATTATTTACCAACAATAATTATGATAACAATATTCAATTACAAGTATAACAACAATTAGTAACAACAATTAGCAACAACAACTATAACAATAGTTATAATAATTATTTCACAATTTAAATCATCATAACTTAATAACAACAACCACTTATAACAACAACAACTTACAATAACGACAACTTATATCAACAACAACAACGTAATAACAACAACAACGAAACAACAACAACAACTTCAAATGCGACTCAACTGTGCAAATGCATGTGGTACCATTTGGAGTAAAACTCCCAACTTAAACATATGCCAGGTTATCGAGGCATTTCAACAAGGCGTAAGCCTTCAACGTGGTGCCATTAAGGCCAAGGCATAAGCCTTCAACTTTTCAACGTGGTGCCATCAAGGCCAACTTAAACAATGCAAATGTATGCATGCAACAACAACCACAACGTCACAACACAACAATGCAACAACTGCAAACAACTTAATCAACCTTGGTCATAAGACCTGCAACTTAATCAACGCATCATCAATAACTTAAACAACATTGGTCATAAGACCTGCAACTTAATAAACGTATCAACAACAACAACCAGAACAACAAAAACGAAAACAACAACTTAAACATGCATCAATTGCATCAACTTAATCATTACAAAACAACCCCTAAACATCTAGGTACTAATTCTTCAATTCTACTATTCGTTAATTCTATTATTAAATCCAATTATGCTACTAATTCAGCCTGCTACATATATCATCGTTATTACTACTGCTATTTCTTCTTCACGCCAATTCCATCTTTATACAACTTAATCCATTAACTACATATCTCATCACTAAGAATCATCACTATAGTTTCTACTAATTAAATTAATCAATTCCAACGGTATAATATTCTAATTAATTTAAACCAATTTCTTCACTAATAATAATAATTATAATTCTTCTCAAGTTAATCCTACTAAGGCTTGATCCTAACAACCAACATAAAACATCAACAGCCAGAAATCAAAACATATTTCTAAAACTCGTATAGCACGCACCGCGAACCTCTCTTTGCGTCGCGAACACCACATAAACCTTCAGTTCGCGCCGCGTCCAAACCTTGGCGCTTACCTGCGCTGACAGCATCTTCCAACAAAATTAAAACTCAATTTTCTTCCTTCGATTCCAGTACAATTCAATTTCGACCATCACAGAAACATAGCAATATTATAGTTATACTCCACCAACATCTATCAATTTTCTACAACTAATTCCTCAATAATAATAATTATAAACCCTAGGTTAATTTCCCACAACCATTGATTGGACTTTTATAACCTTATTCACAGACATCAATCAATTTCAACATTCAACAATACAATCACAACACACAAAACAGAGGCAATCATACAACCATAACCCCCACATATCATTCATCATAATCCCGTTTATAGAGCTAGAACCCCACCCTTACCTTGGATATGAGATTGCTCTACTCTCCCGGTTGCCATAGCTTATGCCGCCGCTTCCAACTTTTCTCCGAAAATCTTTTCTAACAACGTGTAGAGACGCACCAAAAACCTGTTCGGAAATCGCTTTGTCAGACGAACTTAAAATCATCAAAAAGAAAATCGCTCCGGTCAGAAGTTACCTCTACGAGTCTGGAACGTTGTGTCCAAGAACCGCGACGATCCAACGGTTGGATTGGGAGAAACGTCTGTTTTACTAAGGTGTCTCACTGCAGAAACTTGCTGCGAAAATTGGACTTCCTCTAGCTTTTCTCTTCCGCCATGGCTCTCTTCTGCACCTCTCCTCTTTCTCCAACTTTTCTTCTTTCTCCACATCTACTGAGACCTAACTTCTCTTCTTATTTATTTTATTTTATTATAATTATTATTATAATTATAATCTTCATTTGGGCTTACTAATTAACACCCCCATGATTACTATCACCAACGCAACGTCTAAGCCCACTTAAATAAAACACTCTCATAATCCATAATATTAATTCTATTATTATTTCTCTCCACCAAATTGACTAACTACCGACTATAAAATAAATCGTCCGAACCACCAACTCAACATATTCAATATCATTCTCTACGGCTTAAATCAACTTAAATTAATAATAGTCCATTATAGTAATATTATCTCTAATATTATTCTCCGATTAAACCGACTAATTTCTCGATCATTAATTTATCCGCCCAACACAACGTATAATTCCAATTACGCCTCTTATAATAATGTCAATAATTCTAACTTCGACTAATTCCAACAAATAATTTCTATATACAATTTAATTAAATAAATAATTAAGCTCAAGTGGTAGCAGGAATTGCTATGAATATGTACTTAACCCCTAGGTACATGGTTCGATTCCTGTGGGAGGCAAAAACAATATTTCCTAGGCAGCCGATAAGCGGACCTAGGGGGGATTATTGATTAAGCTGGTGACATGCTTGGTAGGCCGGAAGCCCTGCGGGGTAAGCGGAAATCCAGGGTGTTACATTAAAAAAGGCGCCTTTTTAATGTAACACCCCGATATCCGCTGCACGCATCAACCGTGTCGGCCAACCGAGCATGTTACCGGCTTAATCAATAATCCCCCCTAGGTCCGCTTATCGGCTGCCTAGGAAATATTGTTTTTGCCTCCCGCAGGAATCGAACCATGTACCTAGGGGTTAAGTACATATTCATAGCAATTCCTGCTACCAATTGAGCTACTAGCTCAAGTGGTAGCAGGAATTGCTATGAATATGTACTTAACCCCTAGGTACATGGTTCGATTCCTGCGGGAGGCAAAAACAATATTTCCTAGGCAGCCGATAAGCGGACCTAGGGGGGATTATTGATTAAGCCGGTAACATGCTCGGTTGGCCGACACGGTTGATGCGTGCAGCGGATATCGGGGTGTTACATTAAAAAACAATTCTGAACGGTCCATTACAAGAGGAGGTATATGTGTCACAACCCCCTGGCTTTGTGAAAAAGAATAAGGAAGGGATGGTGTACAAATTACACAAAGCTCTGTATGGATTGAAGCAAGCACCCAGAGCTTGGAATTTGAAGATTGATTCATTTTTCAAGAAGCAAGGGTTTCAGAAGTGTGAGATGGAATATGGAGTTTATATGCAACATTCTGGAAGAAATATGATTCTGTTGTGCCTTTATGTTGATGACATATTGCTTACAGGGAGCTGTCCAGAAGATCTGATGAAGTTCAAGAAGGTGCTGATGAATGAGTTTGAGATTACAGACCTTGGGAAAATGTCATATTTTCTAGGGATGGAGATTCTGTACTCAGAAGATGGTATCATTCTGCATCAGCTGAAGTGTGAGTTAGAACTTCTGAAGAAATGCAAGCTGGAGAATTGCAAAGCTGCTGTTACACCGTCAGAAACGAATCAGAAGTTGGACTCTGATTCTGAAGGTGAAGATGTTGATGCTACGGTATTCAAACAGCTGGTTGGTTCTCTCAGGTATTTGTGTAATAACAGGCCGGATATATGCTATGCAGTTGGATTGGTTAGTAGGTTCGTGAGTAAACCTAAGTGGTCCCATTATCAAGCTGCTGTCAGAATCTTGAGGTATATCAAGGGAACTCTGAAGTATGGCATATTGTTTCCTTCTGGGAGAAAGGAAGAATCAGAGTTATTGAGTTATTCTGATTCTGATTCGTGTGGAGACAGAGTTGATAGAAGGAGTACTTCTGGATATTTGTTCATGTTTCTAGGAGGTCCTATTTCTTGGAGTTCTAAGAAGCAACCTGTTGTTGCTCTATCAACCTGTGAAGCTGAGTACATCACAGGCGCTGTAGCTGCATGTCAAGCTGTGTGGCTTCTGAACTTATTAGAAGATCTGAAGATTAAAGTGAAGAAGCCTCTGAAGCTGATGATTGATAACAAGTCTGCAATCAATCTTGCCAAGAATCCGGTGTTACACGGAAGAAGCAAGCATATTGAGACTAAGTATCATTTCTTGAGAAGCCAAGTCCATAATGGAACATTAGAAGTTATGCACTGTAGCACTCAGAAGCAGATGGCAGATGTTCTGACGAAGGCGATCAAGATGGATCAATTTCTGCTCTTAAGGGATGGAATTGGCATTGTCAGCTTTGATTGAAGAATATGAATTAAGGGATGGTATTGAAGAGTAATTCAATATTCAGAAGATGAACATCAGAAGTTCTGATGTGGACTGATCTTCTGATGGTTACTCAGAAGATAGTATTGACCAGAAGAAGTTATCTGGGTCCCATTAGCTTAGTTGTTTAGTAGTAAGGGTACTTTAGTATTTTGTAGTACTGTACTGTTTGTACCTTATACTTGTTCACTAAGTTTACTGTTTTAGGGCTTATGTGGCAAGATTTTCTTTTCCTATAAATAGCCTTGTAATAGCTATCATTAATAGTAGAATACAACATTTATTCTCTCATCTCTTTTCGCCGTTATTCTTTTATTCTCTTTGTCATCATCTTTATTCATTGTGCACCAACACATTTGACCACCTGAAATTGACACAGATGAGACACTCACCAATGAACAACCCTTAAACCGCATATAACCTGAAAATGATGATGAAATCATTGACAATATCATTTCTTATGATAATTCCAGAGCCATTAGACAATCCACAAGAACCATTTCTAAACCTGCATACTTGAGTGAATTTGTTTGTCATTCCACTGCCAATCCTGTGTATCCCATTACAAACCATATAAACTACTCAAAGCTCTCACCCTCACACTTGGCCTATACCTTGGCTGTCAACACTGAGAGTGAACCTCCTTTATATGCCATTGTTAGCCAGGGTCCTAAGTGGATTGAAGCTTTGCATGCAGAGATTGATGCCCTTCATGCCAATAACACTTGGGAATATCTCCGCAAGGAGTTATTTCTGTAAGAGGAAAAATGAATATTTCAAATTAAAAGACATATTGATGGCACTATCGAAAGATAAAAAGCAAGGCCTTTGGAACAAGGTTTACTCAAACTAAGGGCCCTGACTATTTTGAGACCTGTTCTCGTGTTCCAAAAATGACAATTGTGAGAGTTCTTCTAGCATTGACATTCATTAAATGTTGGCATGTTCATCAACTTGATGTCAACAATGCTTTCCTTCATGAAGATTTAAAGGAGACAATTTACATGAAAGCTCTACAAGGGGTTGAACCTCCCAGCCAGGCCAAGTTTGCAGACTCACCAAGTCCTTTTATGACTTGAAACAGACCAACAGACAATGGTTTGACAAACTGACTTGCTTCCTTTTGAACTATGGTTTCATCCAAGGATAGGCAGATCAAACACTCTTCATCGAGTCCACAATTGATTATTTCTTAGCCCTTATAGTATATGTTGATGACATAATACTGGTTGGGCCTATCATGCCAGAATTTGATTCACTCAAGCAAGCACTGAATTCAAAGTTCTGCATTAAAAACCTAGGAGAAATGAAATTCTTTTTAGGATTGATAGTGGCTCACTCTACAAAAGGCTTTTCTATCTGTCAGAGAAAGTACTGCCTCGAGTTGCTTGAAACTTTAGGCACAAACAACTGTAAACCAGCAAGCACCCTACTTGATCCTGATATCAAATTAAACAATGGTGCCAATATTCCAATGGAAGATGTTGGATCATTTAGATGGCTTATTGGTCAACTCATAGATTTGACTACTACAAGGCCTAACACTGCTCATGCTACTTAACAATTAAGTGAGTACATATCTTCACCTAATGTCAATCATCATAAAGAAGCCTTGAGGGTTTTGAGGTATTTAAAAAATCACCTGGTTGTGGTCTTCTTTTTCCTCGAAACTAACTCCTTCAAGTTCAAGGATCTAGTGATGCTGACTCATGTTTGGTAGTTGTTTTCTGTTGTAACTACCTACCTTATTTATATTGTAACACTTGAAGGCTATTAGGACAACATTAATAGGGACTTTGTAACGGATCCTATAAGTGTTGGCAGCGGTTTTATGACTATTAAGTCAGCCCTTTGTATCCGCTGCTCCGAGTTATAGTCCCGGCTACCAAACCTTATCTTCCTTAGTAGCAGTTCGGCACATCCGCCTTGAATACCCGACTCAGAGAATTATGGTATAAATATATAGTGTATGTTTATTGCTGCGAATGTTGTATAATTTTATGTTTGATTATCTACAACAGTATCATCCTACAACTTCATACGGTCCAAACACATTTCATTGTGCAAACATCAAATTTATGTTTAATTATCTTTAACAAAACCATACTGCAATTTTGATGTTTGATTATCTAAAACAAAACCATACTACAACTTCAGACGATCTAAACATATTTCTGTATATATATATATATATATATATATATATATATATATATATATATATATATATATATATAGGGCATATCATATGAGAATGCCTTTTTTATATGAGAATGTGAGAATGAATCTGAACCATTAGATTTTAAAATAAATAGTGGAGATTACATGTAGATCTTTTTTTCTCTCACCTACATCTTTTATTTTAATAATTGAGAAGAGATAAAAAAAGATCCTCACATAATCTCCACCATTTATTTTAAAATCTAATGGTTCAGATTCATTCTCACATTCTCATATAAAAAAGACATTCTCAAATGATATGCCCTCATATATATATATATATATATATATATATATATATATATATATATATATATATATATATATATATATATATATATATATATATATATATATATATATATATATATATATATATATATATATATATATATATATATATAAGGGACGACTCAAGTGAGAATACTTGGTTATTATGAGAAATGAGAACAATGAATCACGACCATTAAATTTTGATTTTGTTGATTTTAATGGACTGTATTGGTCTCTCTTTCTGATTTTGTTGATTTTAATGGACATGATTGGTTTCTCTTTCTATGATATATATATATATATATATATATATATATATATATATATATATATATATATATATATATATATATATATATATATCATCTTAAAAATAATTTCAAATTAAAAATATTAAGTACATAAATAAATAAAAAATAACACTTTTTTTGAGTTTGAATTCATACATTATCTTCAATATATTTAATTTTATTTTTTTAAATTGTAGAAAAATCTAATAATTTGGATATTCATACAGATTTTGACATGGTTAATCGTGCGTTCACATGATACTGGTGTGTTACTCGTACAGCCACAAGGATTTTGGTCTGGTTACCCGTGCGTTAATACGGTACTGGTTGATTACCCGTGTGATCACATGAGTTTTGACCTCGTTACCCGTGCGTTCACACGGTACTGATTTACTACCCGTGCGTCCGCATAAATACTGGCGGTGTATGCTACCCCACGCTTTTGTTTTCAAAAAGTAATAAAATAATAAGAAAAATATAACATTTATACAAAAGATTGATAACAACTATCAAATATAGATTAGCATTGGTTAGAATAAATTGTGTGAGGTTAGTATTGGTTATTTATTATAAACTGAATTGAATAATTATAATAAATTGAATATTTAAACTCAAGACTCATGATATATGCTTATACTTTTTGCTTATATTTGCTTACATTTAATGCTTCAAGTTTATCTTATTAAATTCACTGCTTAGATAAGCTACAACTTGATATAAAGCTTATTAAATTATATCTAGAACTTTTTGGTGAACAACCCTTCACTTCTCATTATATCTGGAAAGCTTTGATTTAAAGTGGCTGTATGACATGAGCCAACTATGAACTTTACAGTTAGTCATGAAATCATTAATTTTTTAAAACTCTTTCCCTAAAGTACACTGCTTTCTTGTACTGTTACTACTATAAAACTGTTTCTCTGTGGTAATAATGTTTGAACACACAATATATATAAGTAAATGGCTCTAAGTTAAAACAAAAGTCTTCTAATAACATCAAATATTTCAGCATAGTTTAGCAGAGTGTCACCACACACAAATTCTACCATGAACCGGCAGATCATACCAACATGACAAATAAAATAGAAAAAATAAATAGAGTACCAATTGACTGAATCATTCCTACATAGTTGGTTATAAGAAAATAAAAAAGATAAATTGTTGCTGAAATAGAAAAGCTAATTGATAGAAACTAACGTTATCACTAGGAATTAGAGAACCTAGTCTCTTCCAACCAATTCAAACATATACAACTGAATATACAGCAAATGAATGTTGGCATTATATAAACCTTTAAAACACACGATAATGTATTTCCCAATCCAATTAAACATAATCTTATAAAAATATGTGGTTTATCAGTACATCAAAATCTTATGTCCCCAAGTACTTGACAAATTTCTTTATGAAATTATAACTAATACAAACCAAAGTTTATTTCAAATACCCAACCAAGTGATAATGCTTTTGAAATACACATCATCATAATCAGTTCCACAAGCATAATCCGCATATATAGGTTCAACAGGGAAACTTTCAATATCCCTCCAAACATTATCACCCAAGCTTAAAATTTTCACATTGCTTCTTAGTTGATGACGAAAGTAACAGGATACCATTACCTTATAAGTGCCAGTAGAATTATCACAGCCAAAGCTGAATCTGTAACAACCTGTAGATGTGGGGCAACCAGGACTATTGCGATATAAGTGGAACAATCAACTCAACCTGAAATATAGAAATCAAAAGTTAACCCAGCATACCATAAATAACTGTTTGTGGACAATAGAATGGAATGAACCTGTGGGTCATTTACGACAACACGAACTGGTGAAGCAATATAAAAGACACCATCACATCCTTCAACAGCAGAGTCAAACGAACCTTGTTCCAAAAGATGTGCCTTAAATAGTTGCAACCTCTCCTTTCTAAAAGATCATTATTAGTCTCATAAAACTCTAAACTTTGAACATATCTAAATAAAATAGAAGAATACAAAACTTGAAAGCCAGTAGACTAAAAAACCAAATACAAACATAAAGACCCCATTCCCTACCTTAGTTGTAGAGCTGTGAGCCTGCTTAAAATACAGAAGCAGAATAGTATGCATCAAAAAGCACTAAGTTGTTGTTATGCATAAACAAACCATGTCAATATTAGCACTCCAAACCACAAACACTCCAAAATAGAATTCCATCAACATTATGAACCAAGTGACAGTAAGCTATTGTAAGCTATTGTCATTCACATCTCAATTACTTTCATTCCCATCATTTTTGCCTTTAGAGGCCAATCAAAGGATTAAATGTAGCTAGCAAGTATAATTTCCTGAACTTCAGTATAAAATTGTTTTGTGTCTGCAATGATTCAAATACACCTGAGAAAACAAATATGTAAAGATAAGTGATGGATAAAAAATATATACCTCTCACAATGCTAATGAATAAAAAATTGCAAATATGTTAGAGGAATCATAGCAAAAGTGTGAATATATAGCTTTCTTCTACGACTTTCAAGACATATGGATAATAGTCAATTAAAAACGGATGTGAACTTCATCATGTGAGCATCTTTGCGTAGGTCGTCCTTGGTTTTGCATAGGAATAAGCGCTCAAGACCGTTACTTTGTTGTAGAATGATCTGAAATACAAAGGATTAGCTTGACAAATTTTAACAGTAAGATTCAAAATCCAAGATTCAAAAAGCATGATTATACATCGAAACCCATAAAATCAAATCCAATAACAAAACCAGTCAAAACCCTAACTATTAAACAACTCAACAACTTACTAACTGTGGCAGAATCACATATGCAACTTCCGATCAGAGAACCCCATACGAAGCGGCGTCGTCGAAGAAGGAGTTTTGAAACGAAAATCTGATAAAGTAAAAGGCGGAGCAAGAGACAGAGTGAGAAGACAGGAAGCTTGAAACACAAAATATCAAAACCTAAATATAAACCTGAATCGCACATCGATAAGCATTTTCATCTCCAAATCTGTAGTAAATCAATGAATATAATTAGTACAATCAAATGTAACCTAAAATAACAAATAGTAAATCAGAAGAAATTAGAGTGAGAAAAATTGAAGAAGGATGAGAAAGAGAGAAGAACCTTCATGAGAGAGGAAGATAGAAAGGATGTAAAAATTTGTGGTTATGGACAGGTCTGAACTTTAGGATGGAGTTTGTGGAATACAAAATCTAAAAATTAGGGTTTGTTGCAGAAAGAGAAGAGAGGAAACGTGGAAATATGAAAGGGAGTGGAAGAGGTGTATGGATGAAGCTTGCAATGACAGAGAACAGTAGAAGACGGCGAAGCAGGTGGATTGTGAGGCTGAAAAGACAAAAAGGAAGAATAGAAGGGGAAAGTCTGCAGGTTGTGTTTCCAAGGTAAGATATTAAAAATATTGTATTTTCCAATAAACCAAACCATGAATCAAAACGTGTATAGATGGTAAAAGCAGCAGAATAGTGGAAGATGCTTAAGGTGTCCACGTGGCACAATGTAGAAGCAAAGGGGCAGAATGGTATTTTCTAGACCATCTTATTTTCTTATATTGTAGATGTCTTTACTTAAATCATGCATTTGTGTGGATATAAATGAAAAAAATTATGTAGCATAAAAGTATAAGGGATAATATTGACCTTATCTTTAGGAGTTTAGTCAATAACTTTCTCCGTAAAACCCTCCCTCCTTCAAATACACCATGGTTTTTTCGATCAGACTTAATCCTCTAACGTCATAGATTTTAATCCAAAACTCAACTTAAAAAATATTAAAATATATTTATTTAAACAAAAATAAATTTATTAAAAAATTAATCAATTCAAAGCCAATCCAAATTTTTAATAAGAAAATCACAAAGTTTTTAATTCAATTAAAAGATAATAAACATAAAAACTCAAAATATGTTGCGATCAATTTATTACTACATCATATTCTTATTATTTTTGTTTGAAAAACTCTTCTTTTTCACGATTACACAACAGGCAACAAATCAATCAATCTAAAATTTGGTTGTAAAAATCACTTTGCATTAATCATATCTATATAATAAAAATTAAATTGAGAGTTAAAAATTAAAAAAATATAAATATATTATATAATAGTATTCCCCAAAATTATCAATAACGGAAGTTTAATCTATATAATAGTTAATTCAAGATTAACAACAATAACGTCTGTAAAGTGCTATATGCAAAATATGCATGTCTTCAAAATTATATGAGCAGAGGATATAGTCACAAATCACTAAGATAACACACATAAATTTTACCTACCCCTAGGGCAACTGCAAGATAAGTATGTCATGGCATGCATAATGAAAATAAAAACCTAGCTAATTCTGCCACTTAGGCAACCACACAGTAAAATTTATTTTGTTTCGGTCTTATAAAATTTAAGCCACGATAATAATAGATATACCCCTACATTTACATGTCCCATTAAATAAATAAGATATGCTTTCACATACTGCACGTACACTAGTACAAAAATGACGCCTACGTTACCATGGCCAAAGGATCAAATATGATAGAATATAGTCAATTAGATGTTTTATTTATTTATTTTCATTTTAAGCCAATTTTCACCACAATTTGACGTTTCAACCGTTATAAAAGGTGGCGCATGGTCATGAGTTTGAAACTTGTTGTGGTTGTTGTTGTTCTACTATTGCATTTTTTATATTTTATTAAAAGACACATACAACAACGCTTGTTTAATACAACTGTTGTTGTATGTAGCGCGCTATCCACTTTACTATTACGGTTGAAAATTCCAACCGTCGTGAAAAGTCATCCGGGGTCATGGGTTCAAATCCTAGCACCTACAATTTTATTTATTTATTTATTTATTTTTAAGCCACTTTTCACAACAGTTGGAACTTCCAACCATGGTGAAAAGTCACTCAGGGTCATGGAGAAATATAAGCGTGTTTATTGAGTTTCTTCAACACCCTTAAAAAGTATTTATTCATTTAGTGAGAATCAACGCTCAAGACACTGCCACTAGTGATCCGCATGAAACCTAAAACTTATAAGAATTTCCAACTGAGACGAACTGTACTACCTTCAAACGCTATCTTTCATTTACGATACTTTATTTCTCCTAAAACCAAGCTCGAAAATATCATTTCTCCAATAAACAAAACTAGAAAACATCATTTCTTTCATTAACAAATTTTAGAACTCCATCATCTCTTCTCCAACTTGAATGAGATAATGAAAATATGGATTCAAGTTAGCAATGTTAGTTATTGTTCTTGTTCTTGTTGTTCTTTTTTTGTCATCGTTGTTTTTTTTTCTTATTTTTCTTGTTGTTATTATTGTTGTTCTTGTTGTTGTTATTAATGTTGTTGTTGTTGTTGTTATTGTTGTTGTTGTTGTTGTTGTTGTTCTTCTTCTTCTCCTTCTTGTTTTTGTTCTTCTTGTTGTTCTTGCTTCTATTGTTGTTCTAATGTTGCATTTCTTTAGTTTTACCAAAAGACATACAATAAAGGTTATTTAATACAACAATGGTTGTATGTAGCGTGCTATCCAGTTTACTACCACGAAAAATAGACTATGATTGTAAATAACCCACCTACAACCATACCTTACGTAACAAAGGTTGTTAAACCGTCATTATAGGTATTTCACAACCATTGTTATATTTATTATTCATAGTAGTGGTATTAATTAGTCATAAGTCATTTATAAAAAATCATCATATTTAATAACTCAACGTTTCTTTTGAACTTGCATAATGTTTTTCATGTGTCTAAGTTGAGGAGGTATATTTCCAATCCATCTCATGTGATTCAAGTGAATGATGTATAAGTGAGAGAGAACTTGACTGTTGAGGTATCACCCTTGAAGGTAGAAGATCGAGAAGTGAAACACTTGAATGGTAAGAAGATCGCTTTAGTAAAGGTAGTGTGGGGAGGACCTACTGGAGAGAGCATGACATGGGAGTTGGAGAATCGGATGAGAGAGTCTTATCTGAAACTGTTTCTTTTAGGTAATTTTTAAGGACGGAAATTCTAAAAGTGGGGGAGTTATAACACTTGAATTTCAATTATTTATTTTATAAATTGAATTAAAAATTCTTTTTATATTTTTTTTTGGAGTGTTTATGTAATTTTTTGGGATTTGTTATGATTTATTTGTATTGGAATTTTTATTTAATTTCAATGACAATCAACGCATTATCAATAATAGATCTCCCCTCCACAAATGCCAATTGCTCATGTGAAACACATTTATCTAGATACTTCTTTATCCTATTGGCAAGCAACTTAGAAATTATCTTTTATACCACATTACACAACGAGACTGGTCGTAACTCTTTCATGTTGTTAGGTTTAGAACACTTTGGAATAAGACAAATATTTGTATCATTGATGGAATAAGACAAATATTTGTATCATTTGAGGCGAATTCCAATAACAACCCTGTAAAAAAAAATTCAGATTTCATTCCTGCCATTTGTAGATTCATTTGTTTTGTCTCTCATTGGATTTGGTCAACAAAAATAATGATGTGGTTCTGTTTATTTAAATTATTTATTTATTTAATTTTGATGCGAAATGCTGATATGCTGACATGAAATTTAATTTTTTATTTTGAATTCTTTTTAATACCACGTAATAACTCTTTATTTTTTTTATTTTAATTTTATTTATTTATTTAGTTATTATTATTATTTCAAGTGAGACTTGAATCCAAGACCTCCCACACATTTCTACAACACCCTTGCCAACTGAGCTATTTAATTTCTTAATCTATAAATAAATATAATTTTCAAATATATTATATTTAAACGTTATTAAACAAACAATATTTTAATATTTACTAATTAAAAACTGAAAATAATAAAATAATAATAAATTAAAAATAATTGAAATATAATTCTATTTTATCAATTGAAAGTAAATTGAAAAATTAAAAACAATTAAAATTTTAAAAGAAAATAAAAGTTATTTAACGTTATTTTGAAAAACAATTAAAAAATTAATTTGTTTAATTCCAAAAATTAAAACGTTATTTAAAATTTAGAAAATATATATAAACAGAAAATATTTATAAAATGAAAATATAAATTAAAACCAAAAGTTAATTTGTATTGAAAGTAATAAAATAATAATAAACTGAAAATATAAATAAATTTAGAATAATAATAAATGTGTGTTTAAATGAATGTATGTTATTTAAAATATCTTAAGAAATAATTTCAAATTTATAAAATATTTTTAAATTATAAAGAATAAAGAACATTATTTATAATTCATGTGTTAAACAAATATATTTATTCAAAATGAATTTTAATGTTATTAAAAATTAATTTAAATTATAATTTATATATATAAAAATATATAACATTTCAGTTTTCATATATAATATATTCATGTTAAAACATATAAATTATAATTTAAATTAATTTTTAATAACATTAAAATTCATATAATTTACTGTTGACATTTTTTGTTTGTTTTATATACAATACATAGTAACAATAATTATCATAATGATAATAATAATAAAAAAAATATAATATTCAGACACCACTATTTATAACAATATAAATAATATAATATTTAGATGATAAAAATTATAAAAGAAAATAATTATAGTATAATATCCAGCTACCATTATTATAAAAATTATAATTATTTATATAAATTCTCATTTTAATTATAAATTTAAATTAGAATAAATCTGAAAAAACTTAATATTCATAAAACATTATTAATAATTCTAATATAAATAACAATTAATAATATATTATTTACTTAAAACTTAAAATTATATATATATATATATATATATATATATATATATATATATATATATATATATTATTAAATTGACACTATTGTAATATTCTAATTTTTTATTAAGAGATTAAATGATAGGAATTTCATTTAGTTGAGATGGAACCAAGTGGCATTGTGGTAAATAAAGTCTAGTTAGGGGATACTCTAGTCTTTGCACTCTATCTAAGTCATAAGGATTGTTTGGTTTCGGGACATTTCTGATTTTTAGAAGCCAAAAACAGAATTTAGGAGAAGAAGAAGAAAACATGAGAAGAAGAAGAAGGAAGGAGAAGACCATTCAACTTTCAGCCTTGCATGCACCTTTGATCCATCAATCTTCATCATCCACTTCTGATTTTCGGAGCTTCTTCCTCGGATTAATCAGGTGACTCTCAAAAATAGAGACCTTGGGGTATTCTATGGGGTTTATGCCAACTTTGGGGATTAAGGGTTTGTGAGTAAATGCTTTTGATCCTCATTTTATGCATGTGTTAGACTCTATTGGTAGTAATAATTCGTTTACATATTGTTCCTATATCTCATTATTCGATAAAAGGGGATTGCATGTAGAAATTTGGGGCTTGGGGACCCCAAATGCGTTTCTGCATTTTGCTGATTTTGCAGAGTTCGCTGCAGCGAACTTTCATTCGCTGTAGCGAATGATTCGCTGTAGCGAATGATTTGCTGTAGCGAACTGTGTAGCGAATAAACCTGGGAGTTGAATTGATTTATTCGTTGTAGCAAACTTTCCTTCGCTGTAGCGAATCGGGGCTTCGTTGGAGTTCGCTGTAGCGAACTGACCTGGATTTGAAGAAGTTTAGCTTCTGTTTGAGTTCGCTGTAGCGAACAGAAGTTCGCTGTAGCGAACTAGTCTGGTACAGAATTGATAATTCTCCCCATATGAGTGCAGTTTCGTTTCGTATCGGAATCGAAGGCCTCCTACGACTTGTATGATATGCTAGTACATGTTTTAAGTGTATGAGACTATGATATGATCACCATCTTACTTGTATGCATGGATATTTGAGAGATGCAATTGTTGATTGTGTTATGATGTGATCATTGTTATTCTCGTTCGTTTCGGTTGAACGTTCGAAGACGCTCTGCCTGTGTGGCTTGATTGTGTGGTGGTATGCTTGAATCGGAGTGGGCCTAGGCTATTAGGGGGTAAACCGCATAGAACACTTGATACCGTTGCGATGTGCTTGTGTGGGCCGTAAGGGGGCACTTCCACACTTGCAGTACACATCAGCGTTCTCGGTATGTTCTACACACCTGAGCTACTATTGTGATGTGCATGTGGAGGTCTTATAGGGCGTTTCTCCACTAGCGGTTACACATCGGCGTGCTTGGTATGGTGGAGAAGTAATGCCATGTAGGCAACATTACTTTCGATTCGCCTCTAGTGATGCCACATAGGCAAGATCACTAGGCTTTCGCCCGGTGGTCTCGTGTTGTCAAGATGGCGTTTTGTACTGAGCTGGCTGGGTCCCTCACACGTGCGTTTTGATGGTTGATGAGGCTGTGACGCCAAATAGGCAAGGTCACCGCGGTAACTCGTCACGAACGGTGTGCCACTTAGGACTCGTTTGTTCCATCTTTCCGTTTACCGGTACAAGTCTCTTGATGCGATGCACGGGTGTAACTCACCGAGGGTATGGATTGCGTAGCCTAATGAGCGGGCTGTAACTTACTCCTAGATTCCTCGTACATGGGTACGGGTTTGCATACGGTGGTTTTGACTGTGTGATTATCCTTGTGGCCATATTGGATAGTTATGGGACTTCCAATGGTGGTGTACCTTGTTTGTACTTATACCTAGTCGTGAGGTAACCCGGATTCTCGGTGAATCTGTTGATTGCATGTTCCCTGTAGAACTGAGTGAACCCGTAAGATAGGGAGACTCACTCAGATTTAGTAATCTCACCCCATTACAGTTATTCTTTTTACAGGTGGTTCGAGGCAGGATCGAGGCAAGGGTAAGATGACTTAGCTTCGAGCTGATGTTTCTTGGCGATGCTTTCCGTTGTAGTCTATGATATTTTGTATCTCCATCTTTTGTACTATGGATATGTATTTGTACAAGTTGGAACTCTTGTATTTTGGCCATGACAGTTTGGGCTTTTGTACTTGTACTTATACATTATCTATTCTGCTGCTTATGTTTATGATTTTCGAGTACCATTTTAATGCCGTATACGTATATCCTAGGCAATGTATGTATGGGGTGTTACAGTTGGTATCAGAGCAGGTCGATTCTCGGCTTTGCCACGAAACATCATAAGTCAGCATAATTCTGCCTCATATGTGTAGTTTCGGCATGATTCCTTATGTCTTACTTATGGCATTAAGCCTGATCAACTTGATTCAGTGTGTAGGACTAACAGGAAGATGGTTGAACAACGCAGAGGTCCCGGAAGGCCCAGGACGAGAAATGTGGAGACTGAGCCTGAAACTGAGAATGCGGGTGTGCCTTGGGTGCAGATAATGCAACAGATGCAGCAGCAGAATCAAATGATGCAAGGCATGCAAGGGCAACAACCAACCGCTCCTGCTCCTACTCCTCAGGCTACAGCAGAGCCTAATTTTCGTGCCTTCTTTCGGATGGATCCGCCAGAGTTCTTGGGTGGCTTAGATCCTGTGATTGCTCATGATTGGTTGTATGGCATGGAGATGATATTTCAGGCCATTCCGTGCACAGAGGAAGAGAAGGTAATATTTGCTGCCTAGAAGATGAAGGGACCGGCAGGTAGATGGTGGAATACGGAATCCACGTACTTCACTAACCAAGGTATTCCTAAGGATTGGCAACATTTCAAGACAGCTTTCTTGGAGAAGTACTACCCCAACAGTGTGCGTGCTTTAAAGGAGCGTGAGTTTCAGTCCTTCAAACAAGGCAACATGTCGGTGTCTGAATATGCTGAGAAGTTTGAGGACATGGCTGCCTATTCCAGACAAGCAGCTTATGCACCAGATGAGTTGTGGAAGATTGATCAGTTCCTCATGGGGCTGAATGCTGATATTGTACACAGTGTGTCTCAAAGGGAGTTTACCACTTATGCTGAATGTCTGAGACAATGCTATGTTGCTGAGAACACATTGAAGAGGGTCCAAGAGGAAAGAGAGCAGAACATGTCGGTTCGTAGGGATCACGAAAGGTCGGGGCAGCATTTGAAACCCCGTACTCCTCCAGCGGCGAAGAAACAGACCCATGGTGGTAGCTTAACTCAACCTCCTTGGTGTGGCAAGTGCAACAAGAAGCATCATGGGAATTGTAGACCGAATTTTGGAAATTGTTACAGGTGCCATCAACCAGGGCATTATGCAAGGGATTGTACTGCCCCAGATGTTCCTGAGAAGACTAAAGGTCGTGTTTACACCTTGGACGCTAGGAAGGCCCAAGGAAACACTAATCATGTTGCTGGTACGTGTTATGTTAATGATCAGCCCTTGTTTGTGCTAGTTGATTGTGGAGCAACACATTCTTTTATTTCTTATCCTTGTGTGCGGAGGCTTGGCTTTGAAACGAGTCTTCTTCCTAATCCTATGATTATCTCGTCGGCTACGGACGATGTGGTAGAAGCTCGGGAAATATGCAAGGAGTGTTCTATTACCTTCAATGGTCGTAGATTCGTGATTGATCTCGTTTGTCTACCTCTTAAGAAGATCGATGTAGTACTTGGTATGGACTGGTTGTCAGCTAACTCGGTGTACATCGGTTGTAAAGAGAAGGCTATCTTCATTCCTGCTGAGGAGACTACATCAACCGATGCCATTGAACATTTTCTTGAAGGTACGATTAACATAGTCAACTACCTTTTTGCTCAAGAGAAGCCTTTCCTTTTGGTTCTTACGTCGGACTCCAAGGACAAGAAAAGTGTATTGGAGATTCCGGTTGTGTGTGAATTTTCCAATGTATTTCCTAAGGATGTTACTTCTCTTCCGCCGAAAAGGGAAGTTGAATTCTCTATTGATCTTATTCCGGGTACCGCTCCAGTTTCTATTGCCCCTTATCGAATGTCTCCTGTAAAGCTAAGAGAGTTGAAGAGTCAGCTAGAAGAGTTGTTGGTGAAACACTTCATTCGTCCTAGTGTTTCTCCATGGGGAGCTTCAGTCTTGTTAGTGAAGAAGAAGGATGGTAGTATGCGTTTGTGCATCGACTATCGTCAGCTGAACAAGGTAACCATAAAGAACAAGTACCCTGTACCGCGGATTGATGACCTTCTAGATCAATTGAAAGGAGCCTGTGTGTTCTCAAAGATTGACCTAAGGTCGGGATATCATCAGATTCGGGTTAAGAGTTCGGATGCATCTAAGACTGCTTTTAGGACGAGATACGGTCATTATGAGTTCTTGGTCATGGCATTCGGGGTAACCAATGCTCCTGCTGTCTTTATGGATTACATGAATCGGGTGTTTCAACCATATTTGGATCAGTTCGTGGTAATCTTTATAGACGACATATTGATATACTCTCGGACTATCGAAGAGCACATGGAGAATTTGAGGATTGTGTTGTCGGTTCTCAGAGAAAAGCAGTTATTTGCAAAGTTTAGTAAGTGTGAGTTCTGGATGTCCGAAGTTAAGTTTCTTGGACATGTCATATCTGGCGGCGGCGTAGCTGTAGACCCTTCAAAGGTAGAAGCAGTGATAAATTGGGAACGATCCAAGAATGCAACCGAGGTCCGTAGTTTCCTAGGCTTGGCAGGTTACTATCGGAGGTTCATTACGGGCTTTTCCAAATTGGCATTACCTTTGACCAGGCTTACAAGGAAGGAAGTTTCATTCGAATGGAATTCAAAATGTGAGAAGAGTTTTCAGAAACTCAAGGAGAAACTGACTACTGCTCCAGTGTTGGTGATCCCAGATCCAAACCGATCTTACAAAGTGTTCTGTGATGCTTCTAAGAAAGGCTTGGGTGGAGTGTTGATGCAAGATGGACAGGTTGTAGCTTATGCATCTAGACAGTTGAGATCTCATGAAGAGAATTATCCTACTCATGACCTCGAACTCGCTGCAATTATGTTCGCGCTCAAGGTGTGGCGACATTATTTGTATGGAGTTCACTTTGAGATGTTTAGTGATCACAAGAGTTTGAAGTATCTCTTTGATCAAAAGGAACTTAACATGCGTCAAAGGAGATGGATGGAGTACTTGAAGGACTTTGACTTTGAGTTGAAGTACCATCCCGGTAAAGCTAATAAGGTAGCGGATGCCTTAAGTAGAAAAGAGATAAAAGTTGCAGAGCTGATGATGTTGGAGTTTGGCCTTATGGAGAAGTTCAGAAATTTGGACTTACAATTTGAGTGGGCACCAACGGGTGTGTTGATGAGTAACTTGCGTATTGAGAATGAGTTGTGGGAAAGGATCCGTCAAGCACAGTGGAATGATGTAGAATTGCAGGCTAAAGCAAACCTTCCAGATTTTGTTCGTACATCTGATGGACTCATTCTTTTTGGACGGAGGATGTGTGTGCCAAATGACACGGAGTTAAGGAGGTTAATTCTGGACGAGGCTCACAAGAGCAAATTCACCATCCATCCCGGATCGACCAAGATGTATCAAGACTTGAAAGGGAATTTTTAGTGGCCTGGTATGAAGAGAGATGTGGCTGATTATGTAGAGCAGTGCGTGATTTGCCAACAAGTGAAGATAGAGCACCAAAGGCCCGGTGGTATGTTGCAACCATTGGATATTCCTGTTTGGAAATGGGACGGTATATCCATGGACTTCATTGTGGGACTACCACGGGTATTAGGTGGGCATGACTCGATATGGGTAATAGTGGACCGTTTAACTAAGTCCGCACATTTCTTACCGGTTAAGACAACTCGCAAGGTTTCTCACCTTGCGAGGCTTTTTGTAGTAGAGATTGTAAGATTGCATGGTGTACCTTCTAGCATTGTGTCGGATAGAGATCCGAAGTTCACTTCCCGATTTTGGAAAGCTTTTCATCAAGAGATGGGTACAGATCTGAATTTGAGCACTTCTAACCACCCTCAGACAGATGGACAAACAGAAAGGACTATTCAGACCATTGAGGATATGCTGAGGGCATGTATCTTGGAAATTGGTGGAAATTGGAAAGATAACTTACCTTTGATAGAATTCGCGTATAACAACAGTTATCATACGAGTATCGGGATGGCACCGTATGAAGCCTTGTACGGACAGAAATGTCGATCACCTTTATGTTGGTCTGAAGTTGGTGAGAAGGGAATTCTTGGACCGGAGATAATTCAAGAAACCACAGAGAAGGTTAAGATGATCCGAGATAAGATGAAACAAGCTCAAGATCGACAAAAGAGTTATGCGGACAAACGAAGGAGACCGTTGGAATTTGATGTAGGAGATCATGTGTTCTTGAAGGTGACTCCGAGGTTGAGGTTGAAAGGACCGTTTAAGACGCGCAAGCTTAGCCCGAGATACGTAGGACCTTATCAGATCATGAGACGGATAGGTGAAGTCGCATACCAGTTAGCGTTGCCTCCTTCACTATCCGGGCTGCATAACGTTTTCCATGTGTCTCAGTTGCGGAAGTTTGTTCCGGATTCATTTCATCCTATCCTACCAGATGCGATTGAAGTAGAGCTAGATCTTTCTTTCCAACCGAAACCTTGTCGTATCTTGGAGTATGCTAGCAATTCGTTGAGAAGCAAAGAGATACCTCTTGTGAAGGTGTTGTGGGAAGAGTCGCGTCCTGACGAAGCAACTTGGGAGCTCGAATCAGAGATGCGGGAGTTGTATCCTCACTTATTCTGCTAAGTTTTCGAATTCGAGGACGAATTATATTTAAGGGGGGAGAATGTAATATTCTAATTTTTCATTAAGAGATTAAATGATAGGAATTTCATTTAGTTGAGATGGAACCAAGTGGCATTGTGGTAAATAAAGTCTAGTTGGGAGATACTTTAGTCTTTGCACTCTATCTAAGTCATAAGGATTGTTTGGTTTTGGGACATTTCTGATTTTTAGAAGCCAAAAACAGAATTTAGGAGAAGAAGAAGAAGAAAACGTGAGAAGAAGAAGAAGGAAGGAGAAGACCATTCAACTTTCAGCCTTGCATGCACCTTTGATCCATCAATCTTCATCATCCACTTCTGATTTTCGGAGCTTCTTCCTCAGATTAATCAGGTGAGTCTCATAGATAGAGACCTTGGGGTATTCTATGGGGTTTATGCCAACTTTGGGGATTAAGGGTTTGTGAGTAAATGCTTTTGATCCTCATTTTATGCATGTGTTAGACTCTATTGGTAGTAATAATTTGTTTACATATTGTTCCTATATCTCATTATTCGATAAAAGGGGATTGCATGTAGAAGTTTGGGGCTTGGGGACCCCAAATGCGTTTCTGCATTTTGCTGATTTTGCAGAGTTCGCTGCAGCGAACTTTCATTCGCTGTAGCGAATGATTCGCTGTAGCGAACTGTGTAGCGAATAAACCTGGGAGTTGAATTGATTTATTCACTGTAGCGAACTTTCCTTCGCTGTAGCGAATCGGGGCTTCGCTGGAGTTCGCTGTAGCGAACTGACCTGGATTTGAAGAAGTTTAGCTTCTGTTTGAGTTCGCTGTAGCGAACAGAAGTTCGCTGTAGCGAACTAGTCTGGTACAGAATTGATAATTCTCCCCATATGAGTGCAGTTTCGTTTCGTATCGGAATCGAAGGCCTCCTACGACTTGTATGATATGCTAGTACATGTTTTAAGTGTATGAGACTATGATATGATCACCATCTTACTTGTATGCATGGATATTTGAGAGATGCAATTGTTGATTGTGTTATGATGTGATCATTGTTATTCTCGTTCGTTCCGGTTGAACGTTCGGAGACGCTCTGCCTGTGTGGCTTGATTGTGTGGTGGTATGCTTGAATCGGAGTGGGCCTAGGCTATTAGGGGGTAAACCGCATAGAACACTTGATACCGTTGCGATGTGCTTGTGTGGGCCGTAAGGGGGCACTTCCACACTTGCAGTACACATCAGCGTTCTCGGTATGTTCTACACACCTGAGCTACTATTGTGATGTGCATGTGGAGGTCTTATAGGGCGTTTCTCCACTAGCGGTTACACATCGGCGTGCTTGGTATGGTGGAGAAGTAATGCCATGTAGGCAACATTACTTTCGATTCGCCTCTAGTGATGCCACATAGGCAAGATCACTAGGCTTTCGCCCGGTGGTCTCGTGTTGTCAAGATGGCGTTTTGTACTGAGCTGGCTGGGTCCCTCACACGTGCGTTTTGATGGTTGATGAGGCTGTGACGCCAAATAGGCAAGGTCACCGCGGTAACTCGTCACGAACGGTGTGCCACTTAGGACTCGTTTGTTCCATCTTTCCGTTTACCGGTACAAGTCTCTTGATGCGATGCACGGGTGTAACTCACCGAGGGTATGGATTGCGTAGCCTAATGAGCGGGCTGTAACTTACTCCTAGATTCCTCGTACATGGGTACGGGTTTGCATACGGTGGTTTTGACTGTGTGATTATCCTTGTGGCCATATTGGATAGTTATGGGACTTCCAATGGTGGTGTACCTTGTTTGTACTTATACCTAGTCGTGAGGTAACCCGGATTCTCGGTGAATATGTTGATTGCATGTTCCCTGTAGAACTGAGTGAACCCGTAAGATAGGGAGACTCACTCAGATTTAGTAATCTCACCCCATTACAGTTATTCTTTTTACAGGTGGTTCGAGGCAGGATCGAGGCAAGGGTAAGATGACTTAGCTTCGAGCTGATGTTTCTTGGCGATGCTTTCCGTTGTAGTCTATGATATTTTGTATCTCCATCTTTTGTACTATGGATATGTATTTGTACCAGTTGGAACTCTTGTATTTTGGCCATGACAGTTTGGGCTCTTGTACTTGTACTTATACATTATCTATTCCGCTGCTTATGTTTATGATTTTCCAGTACCATTTTAATGCCATATACGTATATCCTAGGCAATGTATGTATGAGGTGTTACAACTATACTAATAATTATTAGATATATATGTAGAACAAATGTAACAATTATCTATCAATATAATAAAAAATATATATTGAAGAATTGAAATAGTAAAAATATTATAAAAATAATAATTTAAAAATAGAACTAAAGATTAATTCATATGACAGTGTAAAGTTTATAAGCATTTTTTATTAATATAATAATAAGAAATATAAGGATTAAATATATTTTTAGTCCCTATAAAATGACCTAAAATGGGTTTTAGTCCCTATAAAAAATATATTGACTTTTAGTCCCTATAAAATTACTTTTGCACTCACTTTTAGTTCCTATAGAAGGACAAAAAGTGAGTGCAAAAGTAATTTTATAGGGACTAAAAGTCAATATATTTTTTACCGGAACTATAAACCAAAAATAAAATATTTATAGGGATCAAAAACATATTTAACCCTAAACATAATAATAATTGAAATATAATATTTTGATTTCTAAAAAATTAAAATTTTGATAACAATTACATAATAATATTTTCTTATATTAAAAAAATATAAATATTTACAATTTTTTGTTATTTTGAAAATAGAATTATTTTAATGTATATTTTGACTATTTTTTCATTATGTTTAAAATTATTACTATTTATGTGAAATATATTATTCAAAAATATTAAACTACACTTATATTTAGGGGTCAACTTTAAAAACTTCCATAAATTTATAAAACACAACAATAAATAAATCGCTCTCCTTACATAATAAATATATTAAAGTGCATACTAATAAAATTATAAAACACAATACGTTTTTATTGTATTTCAACTATAATTTACACCAATAGTGTATATTATTGTAAAAGTAACATTCTAAACTCTAGAATTATATGTCCTAACTTTATGTTGAAGAATTTACTCTTCCATCTTTATTTCAGCTCATACAAGATATTAAATGTCTGTTTTAAACATGAAAATAAAAATTTTAATATATAAAAATCAAAATTGTCATGATGGAAATTGATAAGAGCAGCAATTCAAGGCCCACTAGAGTGAAGAAAAGGTCCATTTTACTTAAGAACTTCTACACTTATTAAAAGGTGTATTTAGTAATATTTTAGTTGCTGCACTAGTTGCCTTTTATGTAGGCCCATTGCCCTTTTATTCATTAGAAAAACCCTAGCTATATATTGTAATGAGCTGGTGTGTATTGAATTAAGAAAAATCAGATTGTTGTTTTTATGTATTTATCTCTTATGCAACCATAGATCTAAAGTTAGCTTGAGCATATTCTATTATTGGTGCTTTCATCTCTTTGAACTCATGGCACCTCCAAAACCCCCTAATCCTTCTTCTAGAGAAATCATAGAGGAAGCTGTTAACCTAGCCCAACTTCAACTTAACAATGCTATTCAAGAGACTCAAATACAAATGGATGAAAGGTTTCATTTGGCTGCTACTGAACTTGCACGGCAAGTAGGGGAGCTGCAAACCCGATTTGACAATGAAAAGGCCGCTTCCGATTCAAGACATGAGGCTGTCATGTCAAATCTGCACAAACTGTTGTTGGCTGGGAAGGAAAAACATCACTCGGGCACTGTTCACGTCGGGACTGTTCATAGCGGACCCAGCATTGTTCATAGAGGACCTGGTACTGTTCACAGCAGATCCGGTACTGTTCATGGTGGTTCATCTCACACAGCAGGTATTCCTCTTAATTTTTCACACCCTAACACGGTTTCTACCCCACAAAACACCCCACAAAACACCCCTCTAAGACACACCCCTCTTTTCTCACATTCTCCTTCAATCCCTACTGTTACCCCTATGCTAGGGAACCCAGCAACTCAACCTCAATCTGCTTTTACACCTTACTTCCCACCTCCACCACACTGTCCTCCTAACACTACAATACCAGTTTTCCCTCCACACCCTTTTCCCCAATATGCCAACGTTCCTCCTTTACCTCCCTTACGAACACCTAAGTTAGAACTCGCCATGTTTGATGGTTCTAATCCTCTTGAATGGTTGTTCCAAGCGGAACAATTTTTTAGTTTTTATAATATGCCCCATGAAAACAGATTATCTTTAATATTCTTTTACATGAAAGATGATGCTCTAGGGTGGTTTAAATGGATGCACCAAAACTCATTGCTGTCTGATTGAGTTTCTTTTACTAAAGCCCTAGAATTACAATTTGGTCCCTCATCTTATGAGAATCATCAAGCAGAATTATTCAAGTTAAAACAAGAAGGTTCTGTAGTGGAATATCAAACTAAGTTTGAGAAACTAGGAAACCAAGTGCATGGTCTACCACCGGATGCAATTTTAAATTGCTTCATTTCTGGCCTTAACCTTGACATTCAGCATGAGATGGCCATTCATAAACCCACATCTATTTCCCAAGCTATTGGATTAGCCAAACTTATTGAGTCAAAATTAAAGGAATCAAAAAAAGGCTTTTCGAAACCCAACCACAATCTATACAGCCGCCCAACCCACACCATTCCATCCCAACCAGCAAAATTCGGAAACCCAAATACAGCCCAAATAACCCAACAGCCCAAACCCACTAACTCTAGCTTTTCAGCAAAATTTCCCATCAAAAGATTAACTCAGGCCCAAATGCAAGACCGACGGGCCCAGGGACTTTGTTACAATTGTGACGAAAAGTTTTTTATTGGTCACAAATGTGCTACTGCCAAGTTTCTTTTATTAATGGAAGAAGAGGATTCAGTCGAGTTGGCAACAGCTGTCCATGACAGCACTGAAACAGAACTCCTTGAGGAACAGGCCAATGACACCTATTTTCAATTATGTACTCAAGCCTTAACTGGTCATTTTTCGCCCCAAACCCTCAAATTCAAAGGTATCATTAGTGGCCTACCAGTCATGGTTTTGGTTGATATAGGCAGCACACACAATATATTGCAGCCACGAATTGCCCAACACTTAAACCTACCCACAAACCCACTTCCCAATTTTTCAGTCATGGTGGGAAACGGTTCTCACATCCAATGTCAAGGAATTTGTAACAATGTTAAAATTATTCTGCAAGACAAACCTTTTAACTTGCCATTCTACTTATTGCCCATTGAAGGGGCTGATGTAGTTTTGGGGATGGCATGGTTAAAAACACTTGGTCCAATTCAAGCAGATTTTTCAATCCCATCCATCACATTTACCCACCAAAATACTTCACTTACCCTTCAAGCAGAATCTTCCTCCAAACCACTCCCCACTACTTTTCACCAACTCAAACAAATGGTCCATACAAATTCCATATCATCTTTCCACCTAATGATTTTCAATCAGTTTGACAATTCTAACACACTTGACAATTCAACCTCACCTACAACCACCACACCCACAAACCTTCATCCAGCCATTTCTTCTCTCATTCAGACTTACCCAACCATTTTTCAAACACCCAAAGGCCTTCCTCCTTCTAGACACCACGACCACCACATACCTTTACTCCCTAACTCACCTCCTATAAACGTCAAACCCTACCGTTACCCTCACTCTCAAAAAGAAGCTATGACAACTATTATCCATGACATGTTGAAAGAAGGTACCATTATTCCTAGCACTAGCCCTTTCTCCTCACCCGTTTTACTTGTAAAAAAAAGGACGGAACTTGGCGTTTCTGTGTTGATTACAGAGCACTAAACGCAGTAACAATTAAAGACAGATTTCCAATCCCTACAATTGATGAACTACTAGACGAACTGGGTTCAGCGACGATTTTCACCAAGATAGATTTATGCTCTGGCTACCACCAGATCTGTGTTGCATCAGAAGATACACATAAGACAGCATTTTGCACGTTCGACGGACACTATGAGTTTCTAGTGATGCCCTTTGGGCTAACTAACGCTCCTTCTACCTTTCAGTCCGCAATGAACGATCTTTTGAGACCTTACTTAAGAAAATTTGTTTTAGTTTTTTTTGATGACATTCTCATTTATAGCCCTACGTTTCATGAACACCTAACTCATTTACAGATTGTTTTTGACTTATTAAAATCTAACTCTTTTTATGCAAAGATGTCTAAATGTGTGTTTGCAGTGGATAAAGTTAATTACCTGGGTCACGTTATTTCTGTTGGTGGTGTTGAACCAGATCCTGAAAAGGTGAAGGCTATTTTGGAATGGCCTCCACCCCGATCACTCACGACGCTTCGCGGATTCTTAGGCCTCACCGGATTCTACAGGCACTTTGTGCGCAACTACGCCACTCTCTCCGCTCCGCTCACCGATTTATTACGTTCAAACAAATTTACATGGAGTACAGAGGCATCCTTGGCCTTTACAGAATTAAAGAGACAAATGACCGACATGCCGGTACTAGTTTTGCCTGATTTCAAAAAGACCTTCATTGTGGAAACAGACGCTTCTGGTGTTGCCATTGGTGCAGTGCTCTCCCAGGAGGGTCACCCTATTGCCTTCTTCAGCAAGAAAATGTGTCCAAGACTTCAAGCATCTTCAGTATATGTGAGGGAAATGTATGCTGTCACAGAAGCAATCAAGAAGTGGCGTCAATATCTTTTAGGTCAGCAGTTTCATATTTACACAGACCAAAAGAGTTTAAGAAACTTGTTATTGCAAAAGATACAAACTCCAGAACAACAAAAGTGGACTTCTAAACTGCAAGGGTTTAATTTCGAGATCTTTTACAAACCTGGTAAAACAAATCTTGTTGCTGATGCTTTAATTCGGAAACTTTGTGAAGATCCATCCATCTTGCTGGCAGTTTCTTCCCCGATTCCTGATCTTGTCACCAAACTTCAACATTTTTACGCTCATGATGCCCAGGGACGGAATTTGTTGACAGAGTTTTCACAAACCGGAAAGAGATAAGACGAATTTAGAGTGGTAAAAGGAATGCTTTATTACAAAGAAAAAATTTATATACCTGACTTTGTAGATCTGCGAACATCATTAATGGAGGAATTCCACAACACTCCTTCTGCAGGACACTCTGGAGTTAAGGCGACAATGGCTAGACTTTCTGCATCCTTTTCGTGGCCAGGACTCTACAAACAAGTAAAAAAATTCATTCAACATTGCACTACCTGTCAACAGAATAAATATTTGACACAGAAAAAAAAGGTCTCCTTCAACCGTTACCGATTCCAGCTCAAGTATGGGAGGAACTTACTATGGACTTCATCACCAATCTTCCAAACTCATTCGGTTTTACGGTGATTTGGGTAATCTGTGACCGCTTGACCAAGTACATCCACCTCATTGCCCTACCCACCAAGTTCACATCTCAGGACTTGGCGCATCGTTTTGCCGTCGAGATTCACCGTTTGCATGGCACTCCCAAGTCCATAGTCTCAGATCATGACCCTTTGTTTCTCAGCAATTTCTGGAAAGAATTTTTTAAAGCACAAGGGACTAAGTTAAAATACAGTACAGCCTACCACCCCGAAACGGATGGTCAAACAGAAGTTACCAATAGATCTGTGGAAACTTACCTTCGTTGCTTTGTCAATGACCACCCTCGCAAATGGTTCAAGTACCTTCATCTGGCTGAACTCTGGTACAATACTTCTTTCCACTCTGCGATTCAAATGTCCCCGTTCAAAGCTTTGTATGGCCGCGAACCACCAAACATCAATCAGTGCCTCGCGAGCGAAGCTAAGGGCGACCCTCTCCCTGTTTTGCTCCAAGTACATGAACAAATACTCACACAGTTAAAAGAGAATCTCAGAAAAAGTAGAGTCCAAATGGAAAAACAGGCAAATAAACACAGAGCTGATGTTACCTTTGATGTGGGAGCCTGGGTTCTCTTACGCCTCCAACCATACCGTCAGCAAACAATCCACAAACGCGTTTCCCAGAAGTTATCCCAAAGATACTTTGGTCCTTTTCAAATTGTTAAACGCGTCGGTGAGGTCGCGTATCTGTTAGATCTGCCATCTTCCTCCCGCATACATCCGGTTGTCCATGTCTCCCTGCTGCGTCACTACCATGGAACATACCCAACAACGGATTTTTGCCCAATACCTGCACACAAAAGCGTTAGTTTCATTCAGGAATCGGAAAGTGAAACAATAGATCTCAAAGATGACGGAAGCGCTCTACCTAGGACGGCTATAGTTTCGAAGGTTCGGGATGTATCTCCTTCAGGTCATAGCTTGCTCAAGACAAGGAAGCAAAGTGTTTTAGCAGAAGATTTAGAAGAAAGTACTTCACAAGGTTTGAAGCGAAGTAATGCAGAGAGAGAAAATGAAAGCATTTCTGAGGGAGAGTTAGTACTTAACACAAAACAAATGTTGTTCCCCACTAGTCAAAACTCCTCTCCTAAGACTGCCACGTGTTCCCCATCTAACGGCCAGGAACCACTCACGTGTGGAAAACCGTGTGAGCAATATCCCGCTGTATCCCACTCCCCTTTTTCTATCAATACTCCACCGCCCAAAGTCATTAATTCACCTTTTTCTGTCTCACCCACTCCACATAATATCTTCCCACTGCCCAAGAAAGACCCTTCTCGGTCTCCACCCCCAACGTTCAAATCTCAACTTCCCTCCAATTCTCCTTCTGCCACGCGTCCGTTGCGGAGTCCTTCCCCAAACCAGATTCCATCCCAGCCCTTATTTTCCCCAACCACTTCCTTGGATCCTCTTACAATTGCCCATAATTCCGAAAATGCCACCAACAACTTGAACCTTGAGGACAAGGTTCTCATTGGGCCTATGAGTATTGATAAGAGCAGCAATTCAAGGCCCACTAGAGTGAAAAAAAGGTCCATTTTACTTAAGAACTTCTACACTTATTAAAAGGTGTATTTAGTAATATTTTAGTTGCTGCACTAGTTGCCTTTTATGTAGGCCCATGGCCCTTTTATTCATTAGAAAAACCCTAGCTATATATTGTAATGAGCTGGTGTGTATTGAATTAAGAAAAATCAGATTGTTGTTTTTATGTCTTTATCTCTTATGCAACTCTAGATCTAAAGTTAGCTTGAGCATATTCTATCAGAAATCCTAGCCATGTGTCATCTTGATAGCAACTCCTTGAAATAATTTAATTGTGTAATTTACTAATTTGACCCTATATTAAGAATAAATAATAATAGTAACAATAATTATCATAATGATAATAATAATAATAAAATATAATATAATATTCAGACACCACTATTTATGACAATATAAATAATATAATATTTAGATGATAAAAATTATTAAAGAAAATAGTTATAATATATTATCCAGCTACCATTATTATAAATTTTTTAATTATTTATCTAAATTCTCATTTTAATTAGAAGTGAAATTTTGAATAAATCTTTAAAAACTTAATATTTAGCAAACATTATTAATAATTCTAACATAAATAACAATTAATAATATATTATTTACTTAAAAATTAAAATTATATATTTATATATATATATATATATATATATATATATATATTGAAGAAATAATAATTTAAAAATAGAACTAAAGATTAATTCATATGATAGTGTAAAGTTTATAAGCATTTTATATTAATATAATAATAAGAAGCATAATAATAATTGAAATAATTGACATATATAATTCAAATATAATATTTTGATTTCTAAAAAATTAAAAATTTGATAACAATTGCATAATAATATTTTCTTATATTAAAAAAATATGAATATTTATAATTTTTTGTTATTTTGAAAATAGAATTATTTTAATGTATATTTTGACTATTTTTTCATTATATTTAAAATTATTATTTTTTATGTAAAATATATTATTTAAAAATATTAAACTACACTTATATTTAGAGGTCAACTTTAAAAACTTCCATAAAATTATAAAACACAATAATAAATAAATCGATCTCCTTACATAATAAATATATTAAAGTGCATAATAATAAAACAAAATTATGAAACACAATGCATTTTCATTGTATTTCAACTATAATTTACACCAATGGTGTATATTATTTTAAAAATAACATTTTAAACTCTAGAATTATATGTCCTAACTTTATGTTGAAGAGTTTATTCTTCCATCTTTATTTCAGCTCATACAAGACATTAAATGTCAGTGTCAAACATGAAAATAAAAAATTTAATATATAAAAATCCAAATTGTCATGATGGAAACCATAGCCATGTGTCGTCATGATAGCAACTGCTTGAAAAAATCTAATTGTGTAATTTACTAATTTGACCCTATATTAAGAATAAATAATAATAGAAACCATAATTACCGTAATGATAATAATAATAAAATATAATATAATATTCAGACACCACTATTTATAACAATATAAATAATATAATATTTACATGATAAAAATTATTATAATATATTATCCAGCTACCATTAATACAAAAATTATAATTATTTATCTAAATTCTTATTTTAATTATAAATTTGAATAAATCTTAAAAAACTTAATATTCAGCAAACATTATTAATAATTCTAACATAAATAATAATTAATAATATAATATTTACTTAAAAATTAAAATTATATATATATATATATATATATATATAAATATTGAAGAACTGAAATTGTAAAAATATTATAAAAATAATAATTTAAAATTAGACAAAGATTAGTTCATATGATAGTGTAAAGTTTATAAGCATTTTATATTAATATAATAATAAGAAACATAATAATAAACATAATAATAATTGAAATAATTGACATATATAATTCAAATATAATTTTTTATTTCTAAAAAATTAAAATATTGATAACAATTACATAATATAATTTTCTTATATTAAAAAATATAAATATTTATAAGTTTTCGTCATTTTGAAAATAGAATTATTTTAATGCATATTTTGACTATTTTTTCATTATGTTTAAAATTATTATTATTAATGTAAAATATATTATTTAAAAATAATAAAATACACTTATTTTTAGGGTTCAACTTTAAAACTTCCATAAATTTATAAAACACAATAATAAATAAATCACTCTACTTACATAATAAATATATTAAAGTGCATACTAATAAAACAAAATTATGAAACACAATATGTTTTCATTGTATTTTGACTATAATTTACACCAATGGTTTATATTATTTTAAAAATAACATTTTAAACTCTAGAATTATATGTCATAACTTTATGTTGTAGAATTTATTCTTTCATCTTTATTTCAGCTCATACAAGACATTAAATCTCAGTTTCAAACATGAAAATAAAAGATTTAAATATAAATTGACAAATTTTTTATTCAATAATCATACATATTTATATTAATGTAATTTATTATGTTTCTGGCCACAACAAGTATTATGTCCCTGGCCACAACAAACATTATGTTTCTGGCAACAACAATCCCCTTCAACAGTACATGCACCAACATCAAATCCTTGCTGAATGCATCTTGTTTGGCAATCTCCACAATTTCCAAAAATGCATTTGATAGTACTAGGACCTAATTTATCTCCTGTTAAAAAAAAGTATAAAACTCAAATTTCAATTAATACTTTAACAATGATGTATATTATAGAATTTAAGGGAGAAAAGTTCTTATATTTCTTACCAGAAGATAGAACTAGCGCAATGCATAAAAGTGCCAAGAGAAAAAAGTTCTTAATGTACATTGCCATTTATTTGTGAATATTTTACCTTGCATAATGACCGTGAAGTTCTTTATATAGTACTCATTTCATACAAAAATATGAGAATTAAACTCTATTATTTATTATTTATTATGTAATATTTAAAAGAATGTGTAAAATAAATATCCAAAATTTAAAAGCTCGTATATTATACGATTAATCACATCAAATATCTTAATCTTAATCTTAATATATAAAAATCCAAATTGTCATGATGGAAATTCTAACCACGTGTCATCATGATAGCAACTCCTTGAAAAAATCTAGTTGTGTTATTTACTAATTTGACCCTATATTAAGAATAAATAATAATAGTAACAATAATTATCATAATGATAATAAATAATAAAAAAATATAATATTCAGACACCACTATTTATAACAATATAAATAATATAATATTTAGATGATAAAAATTATAAAAGAAAATAATTATAGTACAATATCCAGCTATCATTATTATAAAAATTATAACTATTTATCTAAATTCTCATTTTAATTATAAAATTAAATTTGAATAAATCTTAAAAAACTTAATAGTCATCAAACATTATTAATAATTCTAATATAAATAACAATTAATAATATATTATTTACTTAAAACTTAAAATTATATATTATTTACTTAAAACTTGAAATTATATATATATATATATATATATATATATATATATATATATATATATTATTATTATTAAATTGACACTATACTATTAATTATTAGATATATATGCAGAACAAATGTAACAATTATCTAACAATATAATAAAAAATATATATTGAAGAATTGAAATAGTAAAAATATTATAAAAATAATAATTTGAAAATAGAACTAAAGATTAATTCATATGATAGTGTAAAGTTTATAAGTATTTTATATTAATATAATAATAAGAAAACTAATAATAAACATAAGGGTTAAATATATTTTTAGTCCCTATAAAATTACCTAAAATGGGTTTTAGTCCCTATAAAAAATATATTGACTTTTAGTCCCTATAAAATTACTTTTGCACTCACTTTTAGTTCCTATAGAGGGGCCAAAAGTGAGTGCAAAAGTAATTTTATAGGGACTAAAAGTCAATATATTTTTTACCGGAACTAAAAACCAAAATTAAAATATTTATAGAGATCAAAAACATATTTAACCCTAAACATAATAATAATTGAAATAATTGAAATATAATATTTTGATTTCTAAAAAATTAAAATTTTTATAACAATTACATAATAATATTTTCTTATATTAAAAAAATATAAATATTTATAATTTTTGTTATTTTGAAAATAGATTTATTTTAATGTATATTTTGACTATTTTTTTATTATGTTTAAAATTATTATTATTTATGTAAAATATATTGTTCAAAAATATTAAACTACACTTATATTTAGGGGTCAACTTTAAAAACTTCCATAAATTTATAAAACACAATAATAAATATATTAAAGTGCATACTAATAAAACAAAATTATGAAACACAATACGTTTTCATTGTATTTCAACTATAATTTACACCAATGGTGTATATTATTTTAAAAATAACATTCTAAACTCTAGAATTATATGTCCTAACTTTATTTTGAAGAATTTATTCTTCCATCTTTATTTCAGCTCATACAGGATGTTAAATGTCAGTTTCAAACATGAAAATAAAAAATTTAATATATAAAAATCCAAATTGTCATGAAGGAAACCCTAGCCATGTGTCATCATGATAGCAACTGCTTGAAAAAATCTAGTTGTGTAATTTACTAATTTGACCTTATATTAAGAATAAATAATAATAGTAAAAATAATTACCTTAATGATAATAATAATAATAATAATAATAATAATAATAAAATATAATATTTAGACACCACTATTTACAACAATATAAATAATATAATATTTACATGATAAAAATTATAAAAGAAAATAATTATAATATATTACCCAGCTATCATTAATATAAATTTTTTAATTATTTATCTAAATTCTTATTTTAATTATAAATTTAAATTTGAATAAATCTTAAAAAACTTAATATTTAGCAAACATTATTAATAATTCTAACATAAATAATAATTAATAATATATTATTTACTTAAAAATTAAAATTATATATATATATATGCACATATATATATATGTCATTCCCCAAAATTTGCCCACGCATTTTCTCCTATTCAGATTCAAATTAAAAAACAAAGCTTCAAGACACACTCTCCTAAGCAAAGATCAGAGAATTAGGGTTTGGCTTATTCAAAGGAAAATCAGTAAATCAATGGCTCCAAGGCATCTCATATGGCTCAATATATCTCACATCATCCCCATGACAAGTATCAAGTCTCATCTCAAAGAATTGGTCACTCAATTGTTCAGAAAGTCAACAGTCGACTAGGTTAACCTAAAAGTCAACTGTGGGCATAAAGTCAAAACTCCTGATTTTTTGTCAAGATCCACATATTGAAGTATCATTCACCATTTGATCAAGAATTGATCATGGTTCATCAAGGAAAGATCAAAAATCAACAAATCAAAAAGTTTATAAATTAGGATTTGTATAGGAAAAGTCAAATGAACTTTAAGGAGAATGGGTCGAGGGAGGCCGAAGAAGACGGTTCCTCCGCCACCAAACTCTGAGTTGAAAGATTCACCGTCGAGCCAGAAAAACCCTAATGATTCTGTGGTTCTTCAAACAAGCTCGAGCGCAAGTCTTACTTCTGTGGTTGAGAAAACCCCCATTGATACTCCTTCATTTCAGCCGGAGATTCCTTCGACTAATGAAGGTAGGAAACTTTGGGTGGATGTTCTAAAAGACAACCGTAACCCTTCTAAGGGTAGATCTATGAAATACATTGCTCCAAAGTTGGTGGATGGTAATGTAGAGGTAGAAATCGATGTTGCAGACATTGAATCTGAGATGAAATTCTGGTCTACTGCGCTCATATTGTATGTTATAGGTGGTGACATAAGTATGACTGCTTTGAAGAATTTCATGACAAAGAATTGGAATTTTGTCCAACTCCCGGATATGTATTACAATGAAGAGGGCTATTTCTTACTGAGATTCAAAACCCTAGATGACAGAGATGACGTCCTAATGAAAGGTCCTTACACCTTAAGGAATATGCCTATCCTAATCAGGGAATGGCACCCAGACTTTAAGCTCCAAGATGAATTCCTGCGCACTCTTCCCATATGGGTTAAATTGCCTCATCTTCCACTCTACCTCTGGGGAGATAATAGCTTAAACAAGATTGGGAGTGCTCTTGGAATCCCCCTTGTTACTGATGAATGTACAGCCAACAAATTACGAGTCTCCTACGCTAGGATTTTGATAGAAATGGATATTACAAAGGAGCTTCCGACTGAGATTACAATTCGAGACAAAGATGGTAATAAACTGAAGCAAGCTATTGAATATGAATGGAAACCTTTGTACTGTAACAGATGTCATAAGCCAGGGCATAATTGTGAGCAGAAAAAGCTTAAAGCAAAGCAATGGAAACCTAAAGCTAATACTGCAGATCCACATAAAAGTACCACTCAAGTTGCAGAAGGTACTACTAAGGTAAATCTGGAACCGATGACTGATGCAACTAAGAAGAATATAACTCAACCAATTCTGGAACATGTGGGAGAAACCTCAGTCTCAAGGGAGGAATCAAGATGGACTGAAGTGAGCAAAAGCAATCGTGATAAAGGTAAGAAGCCTATGACTGAAACGGTGACTGATATTTTAGCTTGTATGAATGGTTTTGAAGCACTGCAAGTTTTGAATGACCTGCAAATGCTGAAAGATTCTGGTCAATGCTAGTTTCCTGGAACGTGAGGGGGCTCAATAAAACGTCTAAGCTTAGGGAGATTAGCTCCCGTCTCCTAGAGCTTAAGGCACCTATCAATATTCTGATTGAAACTCGAGCTAAGCAGGAACAAGCTAATGCTATCAGGAATAAGATGCTATTGAGTGGTCAGTTCATAGATAATTACAAGTATCACCCTAATGGTCGTATTTGGGTGCATTGGAATCCTTCTCAAATTGATATTCAGATCATTAAAATGAGCTCCCAGATGATACATATGGCCATTTATGACATTCAAAAAACTTTTATGTTTTGGTTGACTGCAATTTATGGGATGAATAAGTTGGAGCAAAGAAAAACCTTGTGGAAGGACTTGGATTCTCTGAATGTTATGGGTCCTTGGTGTCTCGTAGGTGATTTTAATAATGTTCTTACTTATCAAGACAGGATAGGAGGCAAGAACATTGTTGAAGCAGAATTCAAGGATTTGGAGGATATGATGAGAAATCATGATCTTGCTGAGATGACGAATAATGGTGAGTTTTATACATGGTCTAACAATCACAAAATTGGTACCATCTACTCTCGGATTGACAAGGTTTTGGCGAATCCTGATTGGTTCCAGGCTCATATAGACTGCACGCTCAAAATTCTTCCTCCTAGTATCTCGGATCATTCTCTGATTTTACTGCAGCAACATGTCCAACCTCAAAGGCACAAAAGATTTAGATTTCTTAATTGTTTAACTGAAACTGAGGGTTACCACCAATTGGTGCAGGCTAACTGGATTGCTAATATTGAAGGAAGGCCTAGTTATATCCTTTGGCACAAACTTAAAAGGCTTCAATTGGCCCTTTATAAGTTAAATAAACCGCTTCTTTCTGCCAACCAAAGAATTATCCAAGCCAGAGAGCAATTAACTATTGCTCAAGAAAGTCTTCTCTTGGACAAATGGAATCCTGAAAAAATTACCCAAGTTAAGAGATGCAATGAAGAACTCCTTAAGTGGCATGATATTGAGGAAAGTGTTCTTAAACAAAGGGCCAAAATAAAATGGCTAAGGGAGGGAGATGGAAATACTGCTTATTTCCACGCTGCTGTTAGAATGAAACAAGAGTCCAAAGCCATCTCAATTCTGGAAACTGCTAAAGGTCAGTTTATCTCCAGCCCAGAAGATATTGAGGCAGAGGTCTTAGCGTTCTATGGAAATCTTATGGGGCATAAAGCTATTTCTCTTGATTGTGTGGATATTGGTATTCTTAGAAATGGAGCCCAAATCAATAGAGATCAGAAAATCTCCCTGGAAAGTGAGGTTACCGAGACTGAGATTTTCTCTGCCCTCAAGGGTATCGATGATAATTCAGCCCCAGGCATTGATGGTTATACTGCGAAATTTTTCAAATCCAGCTGGAACATTATCAAACCTGATGTAATTGCTGCAGTCCATGAATATTTTGACAAAGGCTATATGTACAAGGCGTTTAATTGTTCTCTTGTTTCTTTGATTCCTAAAAGTCCATCTGCTAAAACTATTAGTGAGTTTAGACCAATTTCTGTCTGTTCTATTTTTTATAAAATTGTCTCCAAAATCCTGACGAGTAGGCTCAGCAGAGTCATAGGTAGTATAGTGAGTCCTAATCAAGCTGCGTTCATTCCTGGTCAACAAATCCAGAACCACATTCTCTTGGCTTTTGAACTCCTTAAAGGGTATGAGTGGAAGCAAGGCCCTCCTAAGTGTATGCTTCAAGTTGACTTACAAAAAGCCTATGACATGATTGATTGGCAGGCTCTGGAATGCATTATGGCTGAGTTGGGGATTCCTCCAAAATTTCTAAAGTGGATCATGCAAAGCCTAACAACTGTGTCATACAGATTTAATATTAATGGCAACATCTCGAAGATTCTGGTAGCTAAAAGAGGTATAAGGCAAGGGGATCCCATCTCCCCCTACCTTTTTGCTATGCTGATGGAATACTTACATAGAAGCCTGCATCGTATGCAATTAAACCCGCTATTTCAGCATCATGCAAAATGTAAGAAATTGCAGCTCACCAACTTAATGTTTGCCGATGACGTACTCCTCTTGGCAAGGGGAGATAATGCCTCGGTGGACTTATTGTTATCTACTTTTTACAAATTTCTTAACTCCACAGGAATGAAGGTGAATAAAGATAAGAGCAAGATTTTCTTTGGTGCTGTTACACAAGAGATGAAGAATAGCCTTCTCACTTTATCTGGATTCCAAGAAGGGATAATGCCATTTAAGTACCTTGGAGTTCCCATTACTTCTAAGAAGCTATCCATTCACCACTATATGGGCTTAATTGATAAAATTACTTGCAGGACTCGTTTATGGACATCCAAATTACTTACCTATGCGGGTCGGCTTCAGCTTATCAAAAGTATCTCGTTTGCCATTGTCAATTATTGGATGATGTGCTTTCCTTTGCCTAAAGCTGTGCTTGCTAAGATTGATGCCATTTGTCGTTCATTTCTTTGGACAGGAAAAGATCAAATCAGCCGTAAAAGTCTTGTTGCCTGGAATACTATCTGTCAACCTATGAGTAAAGGAGGCCTTGGGGTGATCAATATGCACATATGGAACAAATGCACTTTGTTAAAGTTACTGTGGAACATTTGTAACAAGCCAGACAGTTTATGGGTCAAATGGATTCATGCTTACTACCTGAAGCAACAATCTATCATGACCTTTACTCCTAATTCTGCTAGTACTTGGATCGTTATAGAAATTATAAACACGAGATCCCTCATAAATTCTTGTCAATCAGAATGGGAGGGTATGTCTCTAAACAACAAATTCTGTTGTGGGAGAATTTATCGTTGCCTTAATGCTAATCCATCTGTGGCTTGGAGCAATCTTTGTATTCGGAATCCTGCCCATCCGTGCTCGATTATGATTCTCTGGTTATTATGTCATAGGCGTCTGGCTACAAAGAGCAGGTTGAATAAATTTGGATTCATTAACAATACAACCTGTCCGGTGTGTGGGCTAACTGAAACCGATAGCCACATTTTCTTTGAATGCAGCGAATACCAGGTAATTTGGAGAGCAGTGCTTCATTGGATTCAAAGGGATCGTTGTCCTAAAATTTGGGAAGAGGAGTCTAGCTGGCTTATGTCGCATACAAAAGGTAAAGGTTGGCGTGCTCGTCTTCTTAAACTTGCTTTGGCTGAAGGAGTATATGGTATATGGATTCATAGAAACAACATGATCTTTGGAACACCTAGGGAGAGAAATCATACTATTCAAGGGATTATTGATAAAATAGTCTATAGGAGTTGGTCTTGTAGAATTTTGAAACCTCATATAGCTAGTCTCATGACTAATTAGACCTCTCCTTTTCTTTCTTTGTTTTTCTTGTGCTGGATCTTTATGATCGCATTGTATTATCTGTTTTTGGTTAATAAAGTTCTTTATTCCAAAAAAAAAAAGTCAAATGAACTTTGACCCGCCATAACTCTCACATGGAACATCCAAAATTTTCCATACAAATCTCATTTTAATTAGAAATGAAATTTTGAATAAATCTTTAAAAACTTAATATTTAGCAAACATTATTAATAATTCTAACATAAATAACAATTAATAATATATTATTTACTTAAAAATTAAAATTATATATATACATATATATATATATATATATATATATATATATATATATATATATATATATATATATATTGAAGAAATAATAATTTAAAAATAGAACTAAAGATTAATTCATATGATAGTGTAAAGTTTATAAGCATTTTATATTAATATAATAATAAGAAGCATAATAATAATTGAAATAATTGACATATATAATTCAAATATAATATTTTGATTTCTAAAAAATTAAAAATTTGATAACAATTGCATAATAATATTTTCTTATATTAAAAAAATATAAATATTTATAATTTTTTGTTATTTTGAAAATAGAATTATTTTAATGTATATTTTGACTATTTTTTCATTATATTTAAAATTATTATTTTTTATGTAAAATATATTATTTAAAAATATTAAACTACACTTATATTTAGAGGTCAACTTTAAAAACTTCCATAAAATTATAAAACACAATAATAAATAAATCGATCTCCTTACATAATAAATATATTAAAGTGCATAATAATAAAACAATATTATGAAACACAATGCATTTTCATTGTATTTCAACTATAATTTACACCAATGGTGTATATTATTTTAAAAATAACATTTTAAACTCTAGAATTATATGTCCTAACTTTATGTTGAAGAGTTTATTCTTCCATCTTTATTTCAGCTCATACAAGACATTAAATGTCAGTGTCAAACATGAAAATAAAAAATTTAATATATAAAAATCCAAATTGTCATGATGGAAACCATAGCCATGTGTCGTCATGATAGCAACTGCTTGAAAAAATCTAATTGTGTAATTTACTAATTTGACCCTATATTAAGAACAAATAATAATAGTAACCATAATTACCGTAATGATAATAATAATAATAAAATATAATATAATATTCAGACACCACTATTTATAACAATATAAATAATATAATATTTACATGATAAAAATTATTATAATATATTATCCAGCTACCATTAATACAAAAATTATAATTATTTATCTAAATTCTTATTTTAATTATAAATTTGAATAAATCTTAAAAAACTTAATATTCAGCAAACATTATTAATAATTCTAACATAAATAATAATTAATAATATAATATTTACTTAAAAATTAAAATTATATATATATATATATTGAAGAACTGAAATTGTAAAAATATTATAAAAATAATAATTTAAAATTATACAAAGATTAGTTCATATGATAGTGTAAAGTTTATAAGCATTTTATATTAATATAATAATAAGAAACATAATAATAAACATAATAAAAATTGAAATAATTGACATATATAATTCAAATATAATTTTTTATTTCTAAAAAATTAAAATATTGATAACAATTACATAATATAATTTTCTTATATTAAAAAATATAAATATTTATAAGTTTTCGTCATTTTGAAAATAGAATTATTTTAATGCATATTTTGACTATTTTTTCATTATGTTTAAAATTATTATTATTAATGTAAAATATATTATTTAAAAATAATAAAATACACTTATTTTTAGGGTTCAATTTTAAAACTTCCATAAATTTATAAAACACAATAATAAATAAATCACTCTACTTACATAATAAATATATTAAAGTGCATACTAATAAAACAAAATTATGAAACACAATATGTTTTCATTGTATTTCAACTATAATTTACACCAATGGTGTATATTATTTTAAAAATAACATTTTAAACTCTAGAATTATATGACATAACTTTATGTTGTAGAATTTATTCTTTCATCTTTATTTCAGCTCATACAAGACATTAAATCTCAGTTTCAAACATGAAAATAAAAGATTTAAATATAAATTGACAAATTTTTTATTCAATATTCATACATATTTATATTAATGTAATTTATTATGTTTCTGGCCACAACAAGTATTATGTCCCTGGCCACAACAAACATTATGTTTCTGGCAACAACAATCCCCTTCAAAAGTACATGCACCAACATCAAATCCTTGCTGAATGCATCTTGTTTGGCAATCTCCACAATTTCCAAAAATGCATTTGATAGTACTAGGACCTAATTTATCTCCTGTTAAAAAAAAGTATAAAACTCAAATTTCAATTAATACTTTAACAATGATGTATATTATAGAATTTAAGGGAGAAAAGTTCTTATATTTCTTACCAGAAGATAGAACTAGCGCAATGCATAAAAGTGCCAAGAGAAAAAAGTTCTTAATGTACATTGCCATTTATTTGTGAATATTTTACCTTGCATAATGACCGTGAAGTTCTTTATATAGTACTCATTTCATACAAAAATATGAGAATTAAACTCTATTATTTATTATTTATTATGTAATATTTAAAAGAATGTGTAAAATAAATATCCAAAATTTAAAAGCTCGTATATTATACGATTAATCACATCAAATATCTTAATCTTAATCTTAATATATAAAAATCCAAATTGTCATGATGGCAATCCTAACCACGTGTCATCATGATAGCAACTCCTTGAAAAAATCTAGTTGTGTTATTTACTAATTTGACCCTATATTAAGAATAAATATTAATAGTAACAATAATTATCATAATGATAATAAATAATAAAAAAATATAATATTCAGACAACACTATTTATAACAATATAAATAATATAATATTTAGATGATAAAAATTATAAAAGAAAATAATTATAGTATAATATCCAGCTATCATTATTATAAAAATTATAACTATTTATCTAAATTCTCATTTTAATTATAAAATTAAATTAGAATAAATCTTAAAAAACTTAATAGTCATCAAACATTATTAATAATTCTAATATAAATAACAATTAATAATATATTATTTACTTAAAACTTAAAATTATATATTGTTTACTTAAAACTTGAAATTATATATATATATATATATATATATATATATATATATATATATATATATATATATATATATATATATTATTAAATTGACACTATACTATTAATTATTAGATATATATGCAGAACAAATGTATCAATTATCTAACAATATAATAAAAAATATATATTGAAGAATTGAAATAGTAAAAATATTATAAAAATAATAATTTAAAAATAGAACTAAAGATTAATTCATATGATAGTGTAAAGTTTATAAGTATTTTATATTAATATAATAATAAGAAAACTAATAATAAACATAAGGGTTAAATATATTTTTAGTCCCTATAAAATTACCTAAAATGGGTTTTAGTCCCTATAAAAAATATATTGACTTTTAGTCCCTATAAAATTACTTTTGCACTCACTTTTAGTTCCTATAGAGGGGCCAAAAGTGAGTGCAAAAGTAATTTTATAGGGACTAAAAGTCAATATATTTTTTACCGGAACTAAAAACCAAAATTAAAATATTTATAGAGATCAAAAACATATTTAACCCTAAACATAATAATAATTGAAATAATTGAAATATAATATTTTGATTTCTAAAAAATTATAATTTTTATAACAATTACATAATAATATTTTCTTATATTAAAAAAATATAAATATTTATAATTTTTTGTTATTTTGAAAATAGATTTATTTTAATGTATATTTTGACTATTTTTTTATTATGTTTAAAATTATTATTATTTATGTAAAATATATTGTTCAAAAATATTAAACTACACTTATATTTAGGGGTCAACTTTAAAAACTTCCATAAATTTATAAAACACAATAATAAATATATTAAAGTGCATACTAATAAAACAAAATTATGAAACACAATATGTTTTCATTGTATTTCAACTATAATTTACACCAATGGTGTATATTATTTTAAAAATAACATTCTAAACTCTAGAATTATATGTCCTAACTTTATTTTGAAGAATTTATTCTTCCATCTTTATTTCAGCTCATACACGATGTTAAATGTCAGTTTCAAACATGAAAATAAAAAATTTAATATATAAAAATCCAAATTGTCATGAAGGAAACCCTAGCCATGTGTCATCATGATAGCAACTGCTTGAAAAAATCTAGTTGTGTAATTTACTAATTTGACCTTATATTAAGAATAAATAATAATAATAGTAATAATAATTACCGTAATGATAATAATAATAATTATAATAAAATATAATATAATACTCAGACACCACTATTTATAACAATATAAATAATATAATATTTACATGATAAAAATTATAAAAGAAAATAATTATATTATAATATCCAGCTATCATTAATATAAATTTTTTAATTATTTATCTAAATTCTTATTTTAATTATAAATTTAAATTTGAATAAATCTTAAAAAACTTAATATTTAGCAAACATTATTAATAATTCTAACATAAATAATAATTAATAATATATTATTTACTTAAAAATTAAAATTATATATATATATATATATGCATATATATATATATATGTCATTCCCCAAAATTTGCCCACGCATTTTCTCCTATTCAGATTCAAATTAAAAAACAAAGCTTCAAGACACACTCTCCTAAGCAAAGATCAGAGAATTAGGGTTTGGCTTATTCAAAGGAAAATCAGTAAATCAATGGCTCCAAGGCATCTCATATGGCTCAATATATCTCACATCATCCCCATGACAAGTATCAAGTCTCATCTCAAAGAATTGGTCACTCAATTGTTCAGAAAGTCAACAGTCGACTAGGTTAACCTAAAAGTCAACTGTGGGCATAAAGTCAAAACTCCTGATTTTTTGTCAAGATCCACATATTGAAGTATCATTCACCATTTGATCAAGAATTGATCATGGTTCATCAAGGAAAGATCAAAAATCAACAAATCAAAAAGTTTATAAATTAGGATTTGTATAGGAAAAGTCAAATGAACTTTGACCCGCCATAACTCTCACATGGAACATCCAAAATTTTCCATACAAATCTCATTTTAATTAGAAATGAAATTTTGAATAAATCTTTAAAAACTTAATATTTAGCAAACATTATTAATAATTCTAACATAAATAACAATTAATAATATATTATTTACTTAAAAATTAAAATTATATATATATATATATATATATATATATATATATTGAAGAAATAATAATTTAAAAATAGAACTAAAGATTAATTCATATGATAGTGTAAAGTTTATAAGCATTTTATATTAATATAATAATAAGAAGCATAATAATAATTGAAATAATTGACATATATAATTCAAATATAATATTTTGATTTCTAAAAAATTAAAAATTTGATAACAATTGCATAATAATATTTTCTTATATTAAAAAAATATAAATATTTATAATTTTTTGTTATTTTGAAAATAGAATTATTTTAATGTATATTTTGACTATTTTTTCATTATATTTAAAATTATTAATTTTTATGTAAAATATATTATTTAAAAATATTAAACTACACTTATATTTAGAGGTCAACTTTAAAAACTTCCATAAAATTATAAAACACAATAATAAATAAATCGATCTCCTTACATAATAAATATATTAAAGTGCATAATAATAAAACAAAATTATGAAACACAATGCATTTTCATTGTATTTCAACTATAATTTACACCAATGGTGTATATTATTTTAAAAATAACATTTTAAACTCTAGAATTATATGTCCTAACTTTATGTTGAAGAGTTTATTCTTCCATCTTTATTTCAGCTCATACAAGACATTAAATGTCAGTGTCAAACATGAAAATAAAAAATTTAATATATAAAAATCCAAATTGTCATGATGGAAACCATAGCCATGTGTCGTCATGATAGCAACTGCTTGAAAAAATCTAATTGTGTAATTTACTAATTTGACCCTATATTAAGAATAAATAATAATAGAAACCATAATTACCGTAATGATAATAATAATAATAAAATATAATATAATATTCAGACACCACTATTTATAACAATATAAATAATATAATATTTACATGATAAAAATTATTATAATATATTACCCTTCTACCATTAATACAAAAATTATAATTATTTATCTAAATTCTTATTTTAATTATAAATTTGAATAAATCTTAAAAAACTTAATATTCAGCAAACATTATTAATAATTCTAACATAAATAATAATTAATAATATAATATTTACTTAAAAATTAAAATTATATATATATATATATATATATATATATATATATATAAATATTGAAGAACTGAAATTGTAAAAATATTATAAAAATAATAATTTAAAATTAGACAAAGATTAGTTCATATGATAGTGTAAAGTTTATAAGCATTTTATATTAATATAATAATAAGAAACATAATAATAAACATAATAATAATTGAAATAATTGACATATATAATTCAAATATAATTTTTTATTTCTAAAAAATTAAAATATTGATAACAATTACCTAATATAATTTTCTTATATTAAAAAATATAAATATTTATAAGTTTTCGTCATTTTGAAAATAGAATTATTTTAATGCATATTTTGACTATTTTTTCATTATGTTTAAAATTATTATTATTAATGTAAAATATATTATTTAAAAATAATAAAATACACTTATTTTTAGGGTTCAACTTTAAAACTTCCATAAATTTATAAAACACAATAATAAATAAATCACTCTACTTACATAATAAATATATTAAAGTGCATACTAATAAAACAAAATTATGAAACACAATATGTTTTCATTGTATTTCAACTATAATTTACACCAATGGTTTATATTATTTTAAAAATAACATTTTAAACTCTAGAATTATATGTCATAACTTTATGTTGTAGAATTTATTCTTTCATCTTTATTTCAGCTCATACAAGACATTAAATCTCAGTTTCAAACATGAAAATAAAAGATTGAAATATAAATTGACAAATTTTTTATTCAATAATCATACATATTTATATTAATGTAATTTATTATGTTTCTGGCCACAACAAGTATTATGTCCCTGGCCACAACAAACATTATGTTTCTGGCAACAACAATCCCCTTCAAAAGTACATGCACCAACATCAAATCCTTGCTGAATGCATCTTGTTTGGCAATCTCCACAATTTCCAAAAATGCATTTGATAGTACTAGGACCTAATTTATCTCCTGTTAAAAAAAAGTATAAAACTCAAATTTCAATTAATACTTTAACAATGATGTATATTATAGAATTTAAGGGAGAAAAGTTCTTATATTTCTTACCAGAAGATAGAACTAGCGCAATGCATAAAAGTGCCAAGAGAAAAAAGTTCTTAATGTACATTGCCATTTATTTGTGAATATTTTACCTTGCATAATGACCGTGAAGTTCTTTATATAGTACTCATTTCATACAAAAATATGAGAATTAAACTCTATTATTTATTATTTATTATGTAATATTTAAAAGAATGTGTAAAATAAATATCCAAAATTTAAAAGCTCGTATATTATACGATTAATCACATCAAATATCTTAATCTTAATCTTAATATATAAAAATCCAAATTGTCATGATGGCAATCCTAACCACGTGTCATCATGATAGCAACTCCTTGAAAAAATCTAGTTGTGTTATTTACTAATTTGACCCTATATTAAGAATAAATATTAATAGTAACAATAATTATCATAATGATAATAAATAATAAAAAAATATAATATTCAGACAACACTATTTATAACAATATAAATAATATAATATTTAGATGATAAAAATTATAAAAGAAAATAATTATAGTATAATATCCAGCTATCATTATTATAAAAATTATAACTATTTATCTAAATTCTCATTTTAATTATAAAATTAAATTAGAATAAATCTTAAAAAACTTAATAGTCATCAAACATTATTAATAATTCTAATATAAATAACAATTAATAATATATTATTTACTTAAAACTTAAAATTATATATTGTTTACTTAAAACTTGAAATTATATATATATATATATATATATATATATATATATATATATATATATATATATATATTATTATTATTAAATTGACACTATACTATTAATTATTAGATATATATGCAGAACAAATGTATCAATTATCTAACAATATAATAAAAAATATATATTGAAGAATTGAAATAGTAAAAATATTATAAAAATAATAATTTAAAAATAGAACTAAAGATTAATTCATATGATAGTGTAAAGTTTATAAGTATTTTATATTAATATAATAATAAGAAAACTAATAATAAACATAAGGGTTAAATATATTTTTAGTCCCTATAAAATTACCTAAAATGGGTTTTAGTCCCTATAAAAAATATATTGACTTTTAGTCCCTATAAAATTACTTTTGCACTCACTTTTAGTTCCTATAGAGGGGCCAAAAGTGAGTGCAAAAGTAATTTTATAGGGACTAAAAGTCAATATATTTTTTACCGGAACTAAAAACCAAAATTAAAATATTTATAGAGATCAAAAACATATTTAACCCTAAACATAATAATAATTGAAATAATTGAAATATAATATTTTGATTTCTAAAAAATTAAAATTTTTATAACAATTACATAATAATATTTTCTTATATTAAAAAAATATAAATATTTATAATTTTTTGTTATTTTGAAAATAGATTTATTTTAATGTATATTTTGACTATTTTTTTATTATGTTTAAAATTATTATTATTTATGTAAAATATATTGTTCAAAAATATTAAACTACACTTATATTTAGGGGTCAACTTTAAAAACTTCCATAAATTTATAAAACACAATAATAAATATATTAAAGTGCATACTAATAAAACAAAATTATGAAACACAATATGTTTTCATTGTATTTCAACTATAATTTACACCAATGGTGTATATTATTTTAAAAATAACATTCTAAACTCTAGAATTATATGTCCTAACTTTATTTTGAAGAATTTATTCTTCCATCTTTATTTCAGCTCATACACGATGTTAAATGTCAGTTTCAAACATGAAAATAAAAAATTTAATATATAAAAATCCAAATTGTCATGAAGGAAACCCTAGCCATGTGTCATCATGATAGCAACTGCTTGAAAAAATCTAGTTGTGTAATTTACTAATTTGACCTTATATTAAGAATAAATAATAATAATAGTAATAATAATTACCGTAATGATAATAATAATAATTATAATAAAATATAATATAATACTCAGACACCACTATTTATAACAATATAAATAATATAATATTTACATGATAAAAATTATAAAAGAAAATAATTATAATATATTATCCAGCTATCATTAATATAAATTTTTTAATTATTTATCTAAATTCTTATTTTAATTATAAATTTAAATTTGAATAAATCTTAAAAAACTTAATATTTAGCAAACATTATTAATAATTCTAACATAAATAATAATTAATAATATATTATTTACTTAAAAATTAAAATTATATATATATATATATGCATATATATATATATGTCATTCCCCAAAATTTGCCCACGCATTTTCTCCTATTCAGATTCAAATTAAAAAACAAAGCTTCAAGACACACTCTCCTAAGCAAAGATCAGAGAATTAGGGTTTGGCTTATTCAAAGGAAAATCAGTAAATCAATGGCTCCAAGGCATCTCATATGGCTCAATATATCTCACATCATCCCCATGACAAGTATCAAGTCTCATCTCAAAGAATTGGTCACTCAATTGTTCAGAAAGTCAACAGTCGACTAGGTTAACCTAAAAGTCAACTGTGGGCATAAAGTCAAAACTCCTGATTTTTTGTCAAGATCCACATATTGAAGTATCATTCACCATTTGATCAAGAATTGATCATGGTTCATCAAGGAAAGATCAAAAATCAACAAATCAAAAAGTTTATAAATTAGGATTTGTATAGGAAAAGTCAAATGAACTTTGACCCGCCATAACTCTCACATGGAACATCCAAAATTTTCCATACAAATCTCATTTTAATTAGAAATGAAATTTTGAATAAATCTTTAAAAACTTAATATTTAGCAAACATTATTAATAATTCTAACATAAATAACAATTAATAATATATTATTTACTTAAAAATTAAAATTATATATATATATATATATATATATATATATATATATATATATATATATATATATTGAAGAAATAATAATTTAAAAATAGAACTAAAGATTAATTCATATGATAGTGTAAAGTTTATAAGCATTTTATATTAATATAATAATAAGAAGCATAATAATAATTGAAATAATTGACATATATAATTCAAATATAATATTTTGATTTCTAAAAAATTAAAAATTTGATAACAATTGCATAATAATATTTTCTTATATTAAAAAAATATAAATATTTATAATTTTTTGTTATTTTGAAAATAGAATTATTTTAATGTATATTTTGACTATTTTTTTCATTATATTTAAAATTATTAATTTTTATGTAAAATATATTATTTAAAAATATTAAACTACACTTATATTTAGAGGTCAACTTTAAAAACTTCCATAAAATTATAAAACACAATAATAAATAAATCGATCTCCTTACATAATAAATATATTAAAGTGCATAATAATAAAACAAAATTATGAAACACAATGCATTTTCATTGTATTTCAACTATAATTTACACCAATGGTGTATATTATTTTAAAAATAACATTTTAAACTCTAGAATTATATGTCCTAACTTTATGTTGAAGAGTTTATTCTTCCATCTTTATTTCAGCTCATACAAGACATTAAATGTCAGTGTCAAACATGAAAATAAAAAATTTAATATATAAAAATCCAAATTGTCATGATGGAAACCATAGCCATGTGTCGTCATGATAGCAACTGCTTGAAAAAATCTAATTGTGTAATTTACTAATTTGACCCTATATTAAGAATAAATAATAATAGAAACCATAATTACCGTAATGATAATAATAATAATAAAATATAATATAATATTCAGACACCACTATTTATAACAATATAAATAATATAATATTTACATGATAAAAATTATTATAATATATTACCCTTCTACCATTAATACAAAAATTATAATTATTTATCTAAATTCTTATTTTAATTATAAATTTGAATAAATCTTAAAAAACTTAATATTCAGCAAACATTATTAATAATTCTAACATAAATAATAATTAATAATATAATATTTACTTAAAAATTAAAATTATATATATATATATATATATATATAAATATTGAAGAACTGAAATTGTAAAAATATTATAAAAATAATAATTTAAAATTAGACAAAGATTAGTTCATATGATAGTGTAAAGTTTATAAGCATTTTATATTAATATAATAATAAGAAACATAATAATAAACATAATAATAATTGAAATAATTGACATATATAATTCAAATATAATTTTTTATTTCTAAAAAATTAAAATATTGATAACAATTACCCTAATATAATTTTCTTATATTAAAAAATATAAATATTTATAAGTTTTCGTCATTTTGAAAATAGAATATATTTTAATGCATATTTTGACTATTTTTTTCATTATGTTTAAAATTATTATTATTAATGTAAAATATATTATTTAAAAATAATAAAATACACTTATTTTTAGGGTTCAACTTTAAAACTTCCATAAATTTATAAAACACAATAATAAATAAATCACTCTACTTACATAATAAATATATTAAAGTGCATTACTAATAAAACAAAATTATGAAACACAATATGTTTTCATTGTATTTCAACTATAATTTACACCAATGGTTTATATTATTTTAAAAATAACATTTTAAACTCTAGAATTATATGTCATAACTTTATGTTGTAGAATTTATTCTTTCATCTTTATTTCAGCTCATACAAGACATTAAATCTCAGTTTCAAACATGAAAATAAAAGATTTAAATATAAATTGACAAATTTTTTATTCAATAATCATACATATTTATATTAATGTAATTTATTATGTTTTCTGGCCACAACAAGTATTATGTCCCTGGCCACAACAAACATTATGTTTCTGGCAACAACAATCCCCTTCAAAAGTACATGCACCAACATCAAATCCTTGCTGAATGCATCTTGTTTGGCAATCTCCACAATTTCCAAAAATGCATTTGATAGTACTAGGACCTAATTTATCTCCTGTTAAAAAAAAGTATAAAACTCAAATTTCAATTAATACTTTAACAATGATGTATATTATAGAATTTAAGGGAGAAAAGTTCTTATATTTCTTACCAGAAGATAGAACTAGCGCAATGCATAAAAGTGCCAAGAGAAAAAAGTTCTTAATGTACATTGCCATTTATTTGTGAATATTTTACCTTGCATAATGACCGTGAAGTTCTTTATATAGTACTCATTTCATACAAAAATATGAGAATTAAACTCTATTATTTATTATTTATTATGTAATATTTAAAAGAATATGTAAAATAAATATCCAAAATTTAAAAGCTCGTATATTATACGATTAATCACATCAAATATCTTAATCTTAATCTTAATATATAAAAATCCAAATTGTCATGATGGAAATCCTAACCACGTGTCATCATGATAGCAACTCCTTGAAAAAATCTAGTTGTGTTATTTACTAATTTGACCCTATATTAAGAATAAATAATAATAGTAACAATAATTATCATAATGATAATAAATAATAAAAAAATATAATATTCAGACAACACTATTTATAACAATATAAATAATATAATATTTAGATGATAAAAATTATAAAAGAAAATAATTATAGTATAATATCCAGCTATCATTATTATAAAAATTATAACTATTTATCTAAATTCTCATTTTAATTATAAAATTAAATTAGAATAAATCTTAAAAAACTTAATAGTCATCAAACATTATTAATAATTCTAATATAAATAACAATTAATAATATATTATTTACTTAAAACTTAAAATTATATATTATTTACTTAAAACTTGAAATTATATATATATATATATATATATATATATATATATTATATAATTTATATATATAATATATATATATATATATATATATATATATATATATATATATATTATTAAATTGACACTATACTATTAATTATTAGATATATATGCAGAACAAATGTAACAATTATCTAACAATATAATAAAAAATATATATTGAAGAATTGAAATAGTAAAAATATTATAAAAATAATAATTTAAAAATAGAACTAAAGATTAATTCATATGATAGTGTAAAGTTTATAAGTATTTTATATTAATATAATAATAAGAAAACTAATAATAAACATAAGGGTTAAATATATTTTTAGTCCCTATAAAATTACCTAAAATGGGTTTTAGTCCCTATAAAAAATATATTGACTTTTAGTCCCTATAAAATTACTTTTGCACTCACTTTTAGTTCCTATAGAGGGGCCAAAAGTGAGTGCAAAAGTAATTTTATAGGGACTAAAAGTCAATATATTTTTTACCGGAACTAAAAACCAAAATTAAAATATTTATAGAGATCAAAAACATATTTAACCCTAAACATAATAATAATTGAAATAATTGAAATATAATATTTTGATTTCTAAAAAATTAAAATTTTTATAACAATTACATAATAATATTTTCTTATATTAAAAAAATATAAATATTTATAATTTTTTGTTATTTTGAACATAGATTTATTTTAATGTATATTTTGACTATTTTTTTATTATGTTTAAAATTATTATTATTTATGTAAAATATATTGTTCAAAAATATTAAACTACACTTATATTTAGGGGTCAACTTTAAAAACTTCCATAAATTTATAAAAACACAATAATAAATATATTAAAGTGCATTACTAATAAAACAAAATTATGAAACACAATACGTTTTCATTGTATTTCAACTATAATTTACACCAATGGTGTATATTATTTTAAAAATAACATTCTAAACTCTAGAATTATATGTCCTAACTTTATTTTGAAGAATTTATTCTTCCATCTTTATTTCAGCTCATACAGGATGTTAAATGTCAGTTTCAAACATGAAAATAAAAAATTTAATATATAAAAATCCAAATTGTCATGAAGGAAACCCTAGCCATGTGTCATCATGATAGCAACTGCTTGAAAAAATCTAGTTGTGTAATTTACTAATTTGACCTTATATTAAGAATAAATAATAATAGTAAAAATAATTACCTTAATGATAATAATAATAATAATAATAATAATAATAATAATAATAATAAAATATAATATAATATTTAGACACCACTATTTACAACAATATAAATAATATAATATTTACATGATAAAAATTATAAAAGAAAATAATTATAATATATTATCCAGCTATCATTAATATAAATTTTTTAATTATTTATCTAAATTCTTATTTTAATTATAAATTTAAATTTGAATAAATCTTAAAAAACTTAATATTTAGCAAACATTATTAATAATTCTAACATAAATAATAATTAATAATATATTATTTACTTAAAAATTAAAATTATATATATATATGCATATATATATATATATATATATATATGTCATTCCCCAAAATTTGCCCACGCATTTTCTCCTATTCAGATTCAAATTAAAACACAAAGCTTCAAGACACACTCTCCTAAGCAAAGATCAGAGAATTAGGGTTTGGCTTATTCAAAGGAAAATCAGTAAATCAATGGCTCCAAGGCATCTCATATGGCTCAATATATCTCACATCATCCCCATTGATAAGTATCAAGTCTCATCTCAAAGAATTGGTCACTCAATTGTTCAGAAAGTCAACAGTCGACTAGGTTAACCTAAAAGTCAACTGTGGTCATAAAGTCAAAAACTCCTGATTTTTTGTCAAGATCCACATATTGAAGTATCATTCACCATTTGATCAAGAATTGATCATGGTTCATCAAGGGAAAGATCAAAAATCAACAAATCAAAAAGTTTATAAATTAGGATTTGTATAGGAAAAGTCAAATGAACTTTGACCAGCCATAACTCTCACTGTTTACGGTGATTTCCTGTAAACAACCGCTAGTCTTCCAAACTATAATAAATATGATTTGGTTACTCGCAGGATCGACTAGATTGATCCTAGGACATAGTCAAAAAA